>NW_027271945.1:82500-587428 GCF_040938485.1 Diadema antillarum | reverse complement strand
AGTGTGTGTCATGGGGGAGGGGTGCATTTCTACGTGCATGTGTGTTAAAAATGAACAGTGTGTGTCATGGATGTTATGTGTGTGCGCGTATGTGTGTGGGTGTGAGTTCAAAATTAAGTTCAATATTTTACTATGAAATTTGATGAAATCTTTTACAATGTATCTACTAGTCCATATTTACTACATGGTTTATCGGACCTCCCATCTATATGTTCCTTTTCGATGTTCAGTCTAATATAGGATCTCCCCCCCCCCCCCCATCTAACTGCAGAAACATAATATTGAGGAAACCAAAGACCACTCCACACAGGAAATGAAAACAACACACTCGGTCAGTGAGTACTAGTATATGATGCAGAAATTAAATGGCTTTAATGGAAGGACGTTGCCATGGTAAAAATAACAATCAAAAGAGTTGTTGCATTGATATCTATACAAGATTGCTAAAGGTTTATAATAGTGTATGGTACTGATACATGACACGCAAGCACAACTTAAGTCATATAGTTGTACAAATGAAGACAAACATAAGAAAAAAAAATCATGAAAGGGCATCAGCACTTACACAATTATCGGGGCAGCTTCATCAATTCAAAGTTCATTCTTTAATTCTATTTTTACATTGTATTTTCATCATTTGAATTACTTTCTGCTGACAGCCCGAATCCATGAATAAACTGGACACAGTCGCATTGAACAGTACGGACTTATCTGAGATATTACACGCAAAAGCACCTTGTAGATATAGCCATCAATCCACGATGGTGGTACACAAATCTATCAAAACTGTGAATGATAACACAGCCACAAAAATAAAAACAAAAATAACAAACAAACATTTTATGTCTAATCATTTTGACAAGAGAGTAGGAAGTGTCATTAAGGGATAAAAATCAATTGACACATATAAAAATCTTTCACTCGCAATGTAGACTGTTCTTCCCCATTGCTCTCATAGGCTGTCATTGGCAAGTATCAACATTAATTTTCATAAACAGATATGACACATGGTTTTAAAGATGGCAGGCCTGCCCTACCATCTCTGTTTACCCATACATAGGATATGATAACCAGACTTAACTCTTTATGTGCCATGGTGTAAACTCGCTGGGTGCCAAATTATTCTGAGACAGCAACGTAGTCATGCTTTGGGGAAACATTCTCTTTTTCACATCTACACCTTACATAGCTTTCACAGATTTTTGTTATGATGGACATGTAATGAACAAAGTTGTAGAGAAACCGTCAAGCTTTGCTTTGATGTTAAAAGTAAAGTCATGTGACAAATTTATGATTGTTTTTCTTTTAAATGACCAGTAGTTGCATTATTGTAGAGCCGTGACTTTCGCACACAAAACAGTGACAGAGACTTGGAATTTACTAGCAAATCCAGTACGAGATACCGCTTGATAGTCAAATCACCACATAAAATGCAAGCTACATGAGACAGGAATGGAATCGAGAAAAAAGTCTGTCAATGTACTGTGGCATCAGGCGATTTGGGTTTGTGGGTTTAGGCGTTTGAGCAAAATATCCGAACATGGCACGCCATCGACTGAGTTGAGCATGCAAATGTGGCACATAAAGAGTTAAGCCCCTGATGTGTTTACATGTCTGTAATAATATACACACGTAGCTTGTTCACACCTCTAGCTTATAACAACAGGGAAATCATCAGTATTATACACAGATTAGTGTTTCTTATTTGGATTTTCAAAGCACTAGCACAATATGGAGATCATGAGCGTTTCTTACAGAACTTTTGCATGTGTGAACTCACCTTTATCATGAGATTATCTCGGGACTGATAGATATTCACATATTCAATATCTTTGAAAAAAAAAAAACAGAAAAATTGCGATGCCATCTACACATGAAGAATACAATACTGCCTCTGTCATGCTAAATGCCTGTATAAACTCCTGTTTCACAAGGGTTCATATCAGATGTTAGCAAGTGGTATCTTTCAATTCAGCATATTCAAGCAAACATGATTCTTCATCTTATTTTAACCCGTCGAGGACAGGCTGATTTTGCAACAACACGCATTTCCCATAGACACCTGCCTGAGTATACTCAGGACTCATCCACAACGGGTTAACTTCTGTAACTCACATCAGAGGAACAGTATGTTTTATTGGATCGCCAACTGTATTGAAAGATGAGTAACTCAGTATAGCCACGTTCTACAAGCATTGTTTTAACAAGAACAATAAATGTTTGACTATCTACAAGACATTGGCTGGCCTTGAGGGGAACATAGGATTATATTGCCTGGAGCGCGAACCATATTGCATGCCTCAAAGACCAGTGAGATATGGTCCTTCCATGGGCAATACAATCATTGTTTCCCCTGAACAGCCATCAATATCTGAATCAACGACTTGTCTCCCCACAAAATTTCATCCCATGCTTCATTTTCGATAAACCCAGAAAATGTAAGCGGCTGGCAACTCACAGAATAACCACAGTAAGCACGCTTCTTTCCACCCACTGGTGTATCATTGACAAGTTGGGTAGCGAGTCCCTACAGTTTTTAGATGAAACTATAGTGGGATTTCTTGCAAAATTGCAGTTTTGTAGCGCCAGTGCACAAGTTTACAAAGGCTGGCAAAAGAGATATAATTATGGGCCACTACATTTGTACAATGCGATAATGGCAAAATAATAATTTCTACTGGAAGAAATTTTACTTGATGTGATACTACCAACACATATTACCCAGAGAATATGAACGGTTAGTGAGCACAACATGATTTTGTATTTTACTACCAAGATTCCTTGTACAGGGTACTCCCTTTACAATGAACATGATTATAATGATATTTCGTTACAACCAAGTAAAACCTTGGGTCCCAAAAGTATCATCTTTGAAGTCTTTGGTGCAATTCCCTCCAATTATAATGAGATTTTGATATCACAAACAAGAACTGCCAGTCCCCAGGACTCCATTATAACAAGAGTCACCTTTCATTATGATAAATCATTTAGATAGGACTCTTCTTCATATCAATATCATCTCACGTCCGGTAAAAATTATCATTTTTTCAACAGACATGATTATCCTCCTCATATTATCAGCTTCTTTGCCATATCCGGGCTACTCCTACAGGAGCATAAAAGTGAAAAAAAAATACCTGGAGCTGAAGTCAAGACTAGAGGCTGAAACACCATGCAAATGTCAAGAATTATTCACAATATATTGCAAGTATTTGCAGAGTGGCTTCAGAGAATACAAAATTCTTTTGAGAATTTCTAATTCCACAAGCACAATATCATTACAATAATAAAAGAAACTTTTCAAACCATCATGCGGTCATTAACAGAAACTGACTTAACAGATAGGAATGCACATAGACGATCAGAAAACAGAAGGGGGGGGGGGCAAGAAAATACTGGCTTAGAGAACTTTACACACAAAGAAATTGGACAGCAGAGACCAGTACAACACAATTAAAAAAAAATGACCAAAACGTTCTTCTTCTGAGGAAAATACTCCACCTGCACCCATCTGTCTGGTGCACATTGTGCTTCGCTTTGAGTAGCATTTGACAGAGTTTCTTTTTAGACACAGAACAAGGGAAGACAAGGGAAAGGGGAAGGAACATAGGTGGGGTGAGGAGGAGGAGGAGAGGGGGAGAGATGGGGGAGAGATGGAGAAGGGGTAGCAGGAATGGGGAAGAAGGGGGTGGGGAGGAAGTGGGTAGGGGAAGAAGGGGGTGGGGACGAATTGGGTAGGGGAAGAAGGGGGTGGGGACGAAGTGGGTAGGGGAAGAAGGGGGTGGGGACAAAGTGGGTAGGGGAAGAAGGGGAGGGAGAGGAATAGGGAAAAGAAGAGGAATGAGAGGGATAGAAGTGGTAGGAAAAAGAGGGGGTTGAGGAGGGAAGGGGTAGGGGGAGAAAAAGGGGATGGGAAGGGAAAACGAATATGGAAAAGATGATAGATCAAAGGAAAGTGGTAGGGAGAAGAGAGGGATGGGGAGGGAAGGAGTAGGGGAAGATCTGAAAAGCGGGATGGGGAGGGAAGAGGCGGGGCAAGAAGGGGATGGGAAAAGATGGGGGATGGGGGAAGAAGGGGATAGGGGAAGAAATGGGGAACAATGAGGGGGTGGGTGGGGAAAGGGGGTGGGTGGGGAAAGGGGATGGGAAAGCAGGGGTGGGGAAAGAAGGGGGATAGGGAGGGAAGGGGTACGGGGAAAGGGGGATGGGAGAATCATGGGAAGGAGGGGCGGGGAGGGGTTTGGGAAGAAACACTGATTTCTATAGATACCAAGGAGAGTAGGACAGAAGAAATGAATAATGGACAAACTTTAAAAAAAGGCCATCTATGAATCAGCTATTAAAGATGAGAAGGAGGTGAAATAACGAATAGAGATAGGAAACGTCCTTGATCAGGCTTTCAGACAAAAAGCCAGCCACCCAACCAGTGAGTTTTAGTAAACAGGGCAGATGTTGTGTCTGAAAACAGATATTGACACAAATAACCGTCTACAATTTGTATTCAGGAAATATTTGGTGAATAAGTCTTTTTTTAATGATGATGAAAGCATATGAAGAAAGAAAGGTAAGAAAAATGAAAAAAAAATGCAGATGTTGCCTAATATAACATGGAATGGAGATTATCCAAAATTGTGCATCACAAAGTCGATATACATCACTATTTCAAGACTAGGTCTTGCATGGGGAGAGAGAAGGAGACAACACACACACACACATAAAAGAAAACAGCTTGGAGGAAGACTATCAGTTTCTTTCTTTGTCTTTTCAAAAGACTCATTCACTTGTCAAATACAAAAAGGCCACTCCTTGGATAAAGGCTAAATACAAGGTAAATACATGCGTTCAAATTCCACAGCGTCGTGGCTATAAAGCCACCCATCTGGAAAAAGTCCATCACATATGTGAAGCACAAGTTAGAGCATGCACATTATATCAAAGTATCTGGTACAGCACAAAACACATCATGAATGCGGTTACACAGGAATCTTTGGCAAATTACAGCATTCTAATGCATACTCCTTGTCTCAAATATCATCAATATCCAGAAAAAAAAGTAACAATTGATTACAACGAGAATCTGACAATACAAACAAGACAACAGATATGTTTAAGATGGGTTTGTCAGTATCTGAGTTTAAAAACAAGTTATAGAGAAATAAAAAAGGGGGCTATGACGATATGCTTGTCAGATTGTTTGATATCGGCAAGTATGGTATTTTAACTATTCCAACACTTTGGTTTCAATAACTGTACATGTGGAAAGGTTTTCCATGGGGTACACTTTCCTTTCAGAGTCAGAAAGGTGTTGATGCTGATGATGGTCGGCACAAATTGCAACCTTCTGCTTCTAAAGGGATCAATACACCGTACTTCAGCCTCCAACTGTGACGAGACATTATATGAAGAAAGAGTTTCAAATGCATGGATACTGTACAAAACTTAAATTACCTTGTACCAACTACAGTACAAAAAGGAGCTTCAAAGAATAATATGATAGGCATAACATCTTGATAGTGACAGAACGTTGAAAAGAACGATAACGGTTATTTCAGAAAAGAAGCACACACGTGTTGAATTAGTTAGCCCCATAATGTCTAACATCATGGGAATTTGGAAATTAACTTTCACATTTGGCAATATTTTTGGTAGCCAGCTGTTATAATACATAGTTTATCTTGGCAACAATTAAATTGATAATAACTACCTTGATGACAATGAGAATAATAATGGTTAACAATAATATCAATAATTATCATAATAACCATAATAAGTATAATAAAATGTTTAAGACAAGTTATGCACTGTAGCTTTGATTAAAAATACAATTGATAAAAAAATGGCAAATTTCTGAAAACAGAATCTTTGATCTATTTAATACTAATTTTTTGTCCACACAGAATAGGATTATGTAGTTGATGTCAAACAATCTTTGGTTTCGAAGGAATTTATGTTTAGAAATTATGATACATATGCATACATGTAATTGGAAAAAAAAATCAAAATCCCATTTATTCTCTTCTCAAGGATTATATAAGCATAGGTTGTTGTGTTTTTTCTTTCCCCATATATCCGTAATCATTATCACTATCACAGGGGTATTCAGACCATAATCAATGTAACACACAACAGTCCGTTTCTTGATAAGTTAGTTATGAGAACGGCTGTTTACAAAAATATATTTGTACAAGTACCACAACCAACAAAAACAAAATAAAAAACAAGCAAAATCCCTTGAGAACACAGGAGTTGTGCTCGAAAAAGATAACTAACACACATGTGACACACTACGTCTTTTGAAGACATTACAGTTTAGCCAATGCAGCATATCTTAGTTGTTCCACACAAACCACCAATCCAAAGCCTCACTGTAAAATTGATTTTCCACTGATTCAACACAAACTTTGATCTAACAGGGATGCCAACCTTGTAAATAGCATTGCAGTATTCTCAGGGCCTAAAAGGCATATTTTTGGTGAAAAAAACCCCCCATTTTTTTACTTGTCCTCCATAGACATGTAGGCCTATAGTAACACACTTTGGGGGAAAACATTTTTTTCCCATGAAACCTACAGGTGTACAGTATTTTTAGCCAAAAGGAGTACAAAACATTGCAAAAAAGTAACAGTTGGTATCTCTGTAATAATGACAGCACAAAAAAAAACCAAAAACGAACATGCTAGAAAGCAAACACCTCATAGCTCTATTTAGCCACTTGTCTGTGGGAATCCTCATATATTCAATACATGTATTCACTGGCTTCCTATGAACATGTGCATATGTGACCCGCTACAACAAAAGGATCCAAAAGTCGGGGGAGGACAATTTTCTGAAAATGGCATGACATTATCCCCTTACTCTTCTACTTTAATTTCAAATACAGCACAACTCATAAAAGTACTCGGTTGTGGAGATATTGATGATTTTATTAGCGCACGTCAAGTGGCTAACTAAATCAGAGTTCTGAGAAAAACGCCTTCAAAGTTTTCCTTCCGACGCTACCATGATCAAGGCGAGGCGAGACAGTTTTCACTGCTTGACAATAGAAGGTATCCTCCTAGCGACCTCCGCGATGTGCATTCAAGCTTAGCGCCAGCGTTCTACGCACGACCAATCGGTAATCAGGGTGCCACGCACTGACCAATAAGATCACTCCCTCGTTGTTATGGGCAGTCTAGCTGCTGCGCTATATCCAAATCTACAGACACGTTTCCGTTACCTTGAAAGTCGGAAAATCATGGCCCAGAAAAATGCCGATTTCTTGCCTTTCCTTTGATCATTTAGCTTCGAAATTTCGGCAGATGATAGACAAAACCTTAGACTACAAAATTATGCCAAAAACAGAAATCAGATTGTTTTGACCAATTGTGATGATGCAACTTCAAACTCAATTTTCACGGCTGAGCCGTCAGCGACTTTAGGATCTTTTTGTTGCAGTGGGTTGTTTGCGTACAACACAAATTCATAACAAAGCCCACTGCTTTTCTCCCTTCTTCCATCATCAACATCTTCAGCATCATCAACATCACCTTACCGTCGCTCTGTTCACTTACAGCTGCCTCCCAAACCCTGTACTCTCACAAACTATGGCGATCGGCCACTCTGTGTTCTTACACCGATGATTTTGGGGGGCAAGTTACCCATCCACATCAACGGTAGCTCTTTTCTGGAATCTTTTAAAACTCACCTCGAAATAAAACATTATTTGCTTTAAACACAGGCAGCAAGCCCTTACGAACAATCTTGCATTGTTAGGCCTTCTGTTTTCATTATTTTCATGTGTAGAAAGAGTAGCGGTGGTATCATTACTACATTGTACCTGGAACATACAGTTATATAAGCAATGGATTGGATTAGACACTGATATAAATCAAATCTTATCAACTGGATTGAGAACATGGCGGCAATCTGTTGACAAGAATCGCACATACATGTAGCACGAGACAAGTAGCCCACACTGAAACCAGTTTAACCATTTTCGTGGCGGGAAGTTTTGAACAGTGTGTACAAGGCTATGGGGTTTACTGTGTCAACACTCCAGGGATTACAAGGAAAAAGAATTCTAACCTACAAAAGATATAATATTTTTCTTTTTGTTTTACACTTGTAGTGGTCTCCTAATGCTGACGAGATTGTGAGGTGACAAAAATCACCTTTGCAACTTGGACGAAATCAATGCAAACTCCTAATATGTGAATGTTATAAATTTATCTGCTAGCCGTATAATGTGCAATTGCACAGTAAGACAGATTTGCTCAAAATTTCATAATTTCATAAACCTTGTCCCACAATACTTCCCTCAAAAACATGAAATGATAAATCATCAGTCTTGTAACAAATCACAAGTTTGTGCAGTCACTGGTAACATGTTGAACACAACATGTATGATCCCAATATCAAAAAACATGTGAATGCGAATAAAAAAGTGTGTTTTTATCTATAGTCTGATACATCCACACCATTTGCCTTGATAATGCTTGCATACTCCGATGTAAATGAAACAAGAATCTCACCATGGATTACTTGATACCAACAGCTTGAAATTTCATGCATGCAGTATAGAGAAAAGTTACACTGTCAAATATCTCAAAATTTCTGAGGCAACACAACGGATGTCCCATTCTTTGATCAGTATGTGATGATACAGCACAGTCAGCCAGTCATGCTTGGAATACAGATGTTTGTGATAATGAAATTACTTACACAGTAGGTATGCTGTGACTTGTTATTTACACTCAATTTCAACTGTCGTCAGCACTGTCACACGCAAAGTACGTAATATTGCATAATGAAGAGTAGTCGTAGGCCATGCATATACGAGTATAATATACGAGTAGTCGAACACTGTGTGAATCGAGTGCCATCTTGCGAAGTAACTCACTTGCGGCACTGCACAGAACACAGGTCGAGACGTAAAAGATTAATTTTGTAGTACAGACCGAAACCTTGGTCTCCGTTACAATCACCGTGGGCGCCGTATTGGCGACGGAGCGCACAATGCTGGCTATTACGAAAGGCAGATGTGAAGCTCATTGGCATTCTAGAGATATGCAGTTGCAGTAATAGTAATACTGCTATTGTACATGTACATGTATATTACAATTCTTAGTGGAAATCTGGGCTAGAAGCAGCAATAATGGCAAGGTTTGTTGTTTTGCATTTACTCAGCGTCGCACAAGCAAAGTGAGTATTGTCACATCCTTTAAACAAGAGCAAAACTGCATTTTACGATCTCAAGTTTTTATCACTTGCATAACACTAATCATATATTGTAGTTATTGTTCTCTTTACCATTGTTGTACAGCCCAGAAATGACAGCTGTTTTCCATGTACAGTAAGACACATTGTTTCGATTTGTAATTTCTTTTTAAACTGTACTTCCTGCTCAAAACATCATCTGTATTTTCAGGTTAAAAATATTACAATTCATTGCTATATTTTCACTATCTTCAATTTACACAGTAAATTTCATAGCCAAAAACATTGTGTACTGCAAAAGCTGTTATTTTTGCGCACAGATATTTTCGCGAATGAAGTCACAGACATTTCCACGATTTGACACTGAGGCTTAGATGTAAGTGCACTAATGCCAGCCCGTTCACAATATTTTTCCATGTAGTTAAATTCGTGGCACAACAGTGATTCACGGGATGCACGAAAATTAACCCTTAATCAAATAACAGCTTTCACAGTAACTATCTGTGAGGGGGTCTGTACCTCGTCATGCAACTGTTTTATTTTCTGCATTCACATACATTATCCACTAATAGACATTTTTGTTTTTCTTTTAAGAATACGCAGGTGTCAAATACATATGTCTATCAAAGTGCTTGCCAATGTATCTAGTTTGTGTATGATAGAAATGAATTAAAGTAGTGGTCATGCTATTGGATCCCAGCTGGTTTAAAACACGCACAGTACGCTAATACTGCCGAGAATGCAAGAGACAGCTAGCATCCTATACTGACAGCACGTAACAGCACAGTAGGTTTGGTTTGGTGAGAGTACAGAAGACGATACAACAAAAGTCAGCCACAGATCTGCATAGAATGCTTCAGTAGATAGTCACAGATAGTAACACTAATGTACATGTACCGTCAACCTTGCATGCGTCGCAACGTGTTTAACTTGACACACACAGTCTGACTCACAAGACTACAAACACACAGGGCGGGTCATTCACGTTACTGCTGAAAAGTAAACTTTTCAAGCAAGTACCGCCACATTATATCTCATATTTTAGAGCAAGTTTAAAGTTTCATACACATCACAGTGGCACTATGCAGTTATACTGCATTTGTACCACAGAAAAAACAAGAAGACTACATAAGTATTCTGATTAACAGCCCACAGCATTGATTATTCAAAAAATATCAAATGTAGGGACTCTGAGCCAATCAGCTGTCAGTAAGTTATCTTCCAGAAAATTACACACATTACATGACTATATATATAATATGCATTTAATGCAACAATTGAACGACTGTGATAATGCTATCAAACATACTTTAGTACACATATATTGCTTTCATATCAGAGCAGAGTAACAGATCAATTCTCTTTGTTCTTTTGGAAGCGTAGCCCCACAATCTGCATTTGTACTACAATGGAATGGAGTAGAAAACATTAGCGTTCGTGCACCTCTGCTAAAACCGGAACGCTTTGCTTGAATCCGATGCCATACAGTACATGCACGACAAGAATGAAATATGAATTAAATATATGAATAGAAACAAGAGGAGCATGATATATTATGTGCATTCTGAGGGGCATTTCACGAAGCGTTTTGGTCGGAAATTTTTCTGACAAACTGTTATAAGCTACTGACATCTGTCATCTCACTGGCTGAGAGCAACTTTGTCCAAACCAACTTGTCAGACAAAATGCTTCATGAAATGCCCCCAATCATGTTTAATCTCACTACCACCCCCCCCCCCCCCCTATTTTTCTATCCCGGTACATCTTAAGAATAGCGGTAGGATCAGCAGAAACATCCCCAGTCTGTGTAACACTTTTGGCTGAAACATCGAGAAACACAAACACATACGGTTATTTTATCCTCATCCCGGAAAAGGTATCAGCAAAAAGAGTATCTGAACAGGATGATATCCAACACAGATGGTGGAGGAAGCAGCTAGTCAATTTATTTACATGGAAAGTTTAACTTTCTCAGAAGAACGGGAGGAGTAAATGAATGACATACAACATGATATTCTTGCATAAAGTAATCAGTACAACTTTCTGCCTTCACAGTACATTCCTCACGACCTTTCAGAATACTGGCATAGATCTTCACTCATATAAAACTTGTATAATTACCTCTTTGTTTTTTCTCCAAGCCAACTTCAAGCTAATACAACACTTTCTTTTATTCTTTATATGCTGAAAATCAGCCCAGAAAAAAAAGTAGTTTCATACCCATTTACCCCTTACAAATAGTTCAATGCTATAAGGACTTCTAGTATAAGACAATCTTTAGAGTTATTCCCCCTCCTTGACTGAGCTTCAGGATAATCCCAGAACAGAAACAAGCACATTTTTTATCAGCTGAAACCAACTTATATACCAGGTATCTAGGCAGCACGACATTTGCTCCTACGACAACTGCTCCAGTCTAATCTTCTCCAAGGACTTGGGGTAAGAGTTGTGATAGGCTTCTAGGTTTGTAGTCTGATGTGAGAGGTTGGGTTTGGGTTGTGATACAGTTTTAGGTTTGTAGTTTGATGGAAGGATAGGATCAGGGTTACGGTTGTATTTGTGGCTAGAATTAATGTTTGGCTTGATAGCGTGTGAGGATTAGGATCAGGGTTACGGTTATATTTGTTGGTAGAATTAATGTTTCGCTAAACCCTAACTTACCTGGGGGGGGCCATAATGGCCCCCCCCCCCTCGAATTCCGCGACCATTCCGGCGCGCAAAATTTTTTGACCGCGCTGCTCGCTCACTTTTTACTTTCAAGTCTCGCGCAACTTTTGAGACCAAATTTGTCGTGCCCGGGCATACCGTTCCGAAGCCACGCCCCTTCAAAAAATTTTTGTCAACCTCTAAATTGCTCAAAAACGTGATTTTGTGTACAAAGTCAACACAAATTGTATTTTTTCAATTAATTCATACAAAGATTCATATTTTTAATTCTAATGGCTGAAATCAATTAATTTTAGTATAATTATGCTTCAAAAAATGTGTATGACGAATTCTGCTGAAAAAAACAAAACAAAAGTTCGAAAAAACAAAGAAATACATAAAAAATTGATAAAACAATAAAAAACATTAAAAAAATCAATTTTGATATTGAATTTTTTTTTACGCACAAATGTGCGGAATGTAACTAGGAATATCTACATCAAAAAAATCAGCATTCCATAAGCTTTTATAAGCCAATTACAGACGAAAATGAGGTTTTTTGCGTATATTTGCATAATTAATTTAAAATAGAAAATGCAATTTTTTTGAAAATTTAACTCAACAGTCTTGTAGATTACATCCGGCTTTATGTTCATGCAAAATTTTGCGCGATCACGCGATCAAAGTTCGAGATCTGAAGGGGGGCCATAATGCCCCCCCCCTGGAATTCAAGCTCGCTAGATAGCCCAGGTAAGTTAGGGTTAATAGCGTGCAGATACATTATGGCAGCAATTGTCGCAGGAGCAAAATGGAATGTCATGAAACCATGTATCTAGCAACCCACTCCTGCCATAGGAAACATGAAAAGCAGAAGAAGCTATGAATTGCTTAATATCATTCTATAAATTTCACAGACAAATCTTAAGATTTCGCAGGTGGAAAAGAGGAGGAAGAAGAAGAAAAAACGCAGGAGAGAAAGAAAAAGAATGAGGAAAGACTACAGATTAACAAGTAGAAAAATGCCAAGTTTAACGTACGATTGTACCTTTAGCTCTTTTTTTTGTTTTCATCTTTTTTTTTCCATATCAAAAGATCTATCAAGATGAAAATTGGGTGGAACTGAGGCCGACTAAACAAAGGGAGCTACTCCACAAAGCAAACAGTGAGATAGACGATAGACAATTCTGCTTGACATCTTTGTGTGTCAAATCTGACAAGGACAATCACTCCATGGTTTTGGTAGTGAACCACACCCAGCTTCGCGGTGAGCAATGTGAAGAGCTGGGGCCTGTCTTATAAAGACTTGTGATAGAAATCAATCACAAGTTTCATGTGTGCTGCAATGCAAGTTGCGATTGATTTGGGGGCTTGTGATTGATTTGAAGGCTTTATAAGACGGGGCCCTGGTCACTGCGTCAAGGGTCTATCTACTTGGTTCAGGGCCCTGTTTTATGGAGAGTTATAATTGATTTTATATAGTTGATTTCTATTGTAAGTCTATGGCAGCCTGTGTGGTAAGGAAACTTATAATTGATTACAGTGTATATCTTTTGATAAAACAGGGCCCAGGTCAGGAGAAGTATACATGTGTAAGTGTCCCCATGGCACACAAGTACCAGTTTTTGCATTGTAGAATAGAGATAACCATAATCTCCTTATAGGTCAGTGTGTTATGTATACATCCCAGGGTTTATATTACTGACTGGTTTATAGTACCTTTTTCTTACAAACATTGTATTCACTTACAATAATCAGAAAAATGGTTTTGTAGGCATAGCCACCATGGTGAACATCTTTCAAGTCTGGAAGCTCTTCATTTTGTCTTTTAATATCTTTCATACTGAAACAAAATCATAGTTAAGAAATGAGCTTGTCACTTCACAGCCGTGTTAGATTACAAAACTTGCCCCAATACTGTGGAAAAACTAATATTATCTCAGTAAGCACAGCCCATTGTCACCAAATGATTGGTCAACAAGGGTGGTGTCCATCTAGTCCAGTCAGTACAAAATCAGTTCCGTCGCCAATGTAAGAGCTTCAAGGTATTACAAAAGTAGCCAATATACACAGGCAAGACGATGCATGATGTGGGAAGATAAATTGAAATAATGGTTAAGTTAATGATAATGGTGACAAAGATGGAGAAAACAAAACAAACATCATAACAGAGTCACTTCCAGGGGCATGAAGGCATCAATCCAACGTGTTATCAAAATGATACAATTTGCAATTAGACCCTAAAATAACGCGTCAATATAAGGGAATGAAAAGAAAGAAAAACAAACAAGTAAAAAAAATTTGTTATACACCAGCTTCACTCGGTGAAGGAAGGAACTAATATCAAATATATCAATTAGAGATGGCTTTGGGCAAGAGAAGTACTACAATTATATGATACTGTTACATTTACATGACAAAGGCATGTTACAACTGACATGATGGTTGATGGTAAACATTATTTACGCAGAATCAAGGATTGTTACACTTCCTACAGATATCTTTGAGCATCGGAAAGCACATAATGATTTGAGACCTTAACAGGCATACCGAGTACGATGTCCATCATTAACAAACACATTTGATTTTTTTCTGCGATGCAAATCTTGATAGATAGTAAGGTGGCAGATATAATCATTTATTTTTAACAGAAATGAAACAAATACTGGATAAAGTATGACTCTGTTGCATCCAATCTTACCACTTATACAAATTAAAAGTTATCTGTTGCAACGGCTTGTCACATAGATTAAGACAGTGGGAAATCAAATGGGCAAATAAGTGTCATTGCCAATTCACCATGCAGAAACATTTAGGACTTTGATGCATACGGTCGTATGCTGCTAGCAGAGTGTACGAAGACAGCAGAAATCAGAGCGGCCCGGCTACCGGCAAGAATTGTGCTATGAAAATGTACATGCTGCACTGCTCTCCAGCCTATCAAAACACACATACACACAAATACATACACACACACAGACACACACACACATTCTCTCCCTCTCTTTCTCTCCGTCACTCCAACTCTATCTCTCTGTCACTCCAAGTTCTATCCATCAGGAAGAATATAATAGTACTATAGAAACAACCTAGTCGCGTGAAATGCAAATAAGGTGGATATATGCTCTTTACAGACATATGTGATTAAGCACGTTGGAACAAGAAGGCTGTACATGGAATGTGACATCCTTTTGCTTCCAAGACGGACACTATGTGATTGGATTCTACATTTCTGTATGTAACGGAATAAAGCATGCTAGTTACATAATTCCACACGCAGAGAAACCAACAGTAATACTTCATGCAGCAGATTTTTCCCAACCTGCACTTTTCTTTCTGAACTGGAAAATTTGGAAGCAGAAAGAATATCATCAGGATACATGCAGTCATAAAAGGAAATGAACCCTGCATAATCATCAACTAGAAAACTTAAGGGCCTGTATACACCATCGCGACTCACAATAAAAACATCATTCAGTATGCTGGGCAAACTGTATGATGTTTTGAAGTTCAACTCAATGTACACAAGTCCCAATGCACTTTGTTTCAAAAGTCAACACAAACTGAGTTAAAGCTGAATCCAACATATCCCAAGAGACTGTGCATGTGATTGCAAAAAAAAAAAAAAAAAAGAACCCAAAGTTTAAAAACAATTTAACATTATGGTCATAAAAGAGGGCAATTAAAAGAATTGTTAGAAAACACCAACCTGACAGCCAGCATTTTCATTCCCAGTTGTTTGAGAAACATCTTTGTGCTGTTCTTTCGTAATAGCAAGTGTGTGCTCACCATATTAATCAACTCTGCTTGGAGTAAATACCCATTCCCAATAGTATATCAATTAGCAACCAAGGACACAATAACGCTACTGATGTCCAGCGATTCTTTTCAAGTAAATGCTAAATAAAGATTTATGCCACTTGTCATTATCCCGTCTGTCTCGTCCAAAATGATTATGATGCACCACATATTGCCCTATCTTCTTGCTGTGCAAACACAATGTCATAGCATATTTAGCCTTAATAGTTGTGGACCTTTCTTGGTGGGTGTTTGGAAAGGGGGTAGAGTTTCTCTTACAATATTTGCTGGCAAGAAAAAGTGTTAATAGCAGACCCTCATCTTCAGTGAAGTATTTGGTATAAGTCACTAGTAGCAGTAAAAAAAAAATCACAGGCTTTTGCAACCATACAGCAAAGCCAGTCCAATTAACACACAGGGGTTGCTTTTCTGTTTTTAAAGAGTTGTATGATAAACTATGTTATAGGCAGAGTGTACTGTCACTCTCGGAGTTGGGCAAAAAGTAAAAAACAGTGCATGGACTCAGCAGAAAGCTAACCAATCTCCTGGTTTCCAACTAATGCTAGGGTATTATCAAGAGTTGACAATTTCAGGACCATACTTTTCTGACCAGTCTCCGAGATCAGTCTCAGCAAAGTCTTTAGCCACAGCAAATGTCAATGACATGATAACAAGAATAGGCTTTGAATCAAATAAATACACGGCACAATTAACATGGTCCATTTGCAGCTGGAAATAAATGGCAGGTGCTTTGGCTGGGCCTAATAGTGGCCATAATCTAAAGTGGGCATCATGTTGTAGAGTTGAGCTGGGTCTAGAGTATGCATCATTTCCCTGTCACTGGGCACAGGTGGCTTGGGAGGGGGAGGCGGCGCGGGCGGGGGCGTGACGGGGGGTTGAGGGTTGCGGGGCTGGGCTGGCTTCTCCCGCTGCCTACCGGTGGGGCCGGCCTTGTTTGGCCCCGCCCAAAGGTCAATACCATGCTCCTTCTTCTTGTGGTTCTTCAGGCTGACGTTGTGCGTGAAGGAGCGGTCGCAGAAGTCGCATTTGTATGGCTTCTCCCCCGTGTGCTGCCGCCGGTGGGCCAGCATATTATGATACTGGGTGAAGCCCCGCCCACAATCGGGGCATTGGTGGGGCTTCACCTTGCGGTGGACTAGTTCGTGTTTCTCTAGGCCATGCGCCGAGAGGAATTTCTTGCCGCATATCTTGCAATCAAAGTCCCGGACACCCGTGTGGCAGCGCATGTGTGAGCTGAGACTGCACTTGAAGCGGTAGGCCTTCCCGCACACCTCGCAGATGTGCTTCAGAACCTCCCCCTGCCGCTTGGCCTGGTGCACCCGGACGTGCGCCCGGAACGCCTCTTTGGTAAACATCTTTCCACATTCCTGGCACAGGCGGCGCTCGGCATGAACAGCGAAATGGAAGTTCTTCTGCCCCGGCCGGAACCGAATATAGTCATCACACTGGGGGCAGTGTACCAGGGTCACCGCCCATCTGTCAATATCTTCCCACTCCTTATACGGTTTGGTCTTCTTCTTCTTGCCCCCCTCCCCATCGTCCTCCTCCTCCTCCTCCTCCTCCTCTTCCTCCCCCTCCTCATGTTCTTCATGGTTATTGGCATCTGCCCCGGCTCCCTTGTCCTTGTCTTCCAGGTGATCATCCTCATCCTGCCCTTCCCCTCTGTCCGCTGGATGTTCATGCTCTTCTGTCGGGCCGGCATCCCGGCCCACCTGGCGACTATCACTGTCTCTCACACTCATGTTTGTGTAACTGTTCTCCTGCTCCGGCGGACCATCGAGGCCCATCATGTGCGAACCGGTCATATAGGCGTCGCCCTGGTTGGGGCGCGGGGCACCCCCTCCTTCCATGCTCATGTGCATGCTCTGTCCGAGGGACTGGATCACATTGGGATACTGCGCTCCGACCTTGCCCCACTCCCTCCCCTCCTCGTAGTGCTTCCTGTAGGCAGAGATGGGGTCATAGCCCCTGTTGTGAGCCCAGCCCTGCTCCCCCGCCAGCAGCTGGCCGGGCACCCCGGCGCGATACATGCCCCCCGACACCTTGCTCCAGTCGTTGGAGTAGTTGTCGTGGAGATGCCGCTTGAATGGCGGCATCATCTCGTATCGGCGGGCATCCATGGCGTCCTGTCCGTAGGCACTGGCCATGTTCCTATACATGTCACTTTCTGACATCCTTCGTTGGCCAGGGTCTGGCATCCCTTGCTGCTCCTCACCCATGCTACTCAAGTCCTGGTACTGTTTCTCAGACCCACGCTCCTCAGCGGTGCCATCCCCACCCTGATTGGTCTCTGGTCCATCCTTGGACTTTAGATACTCGGAGGGGTGGCTGCTTTCAAGGTGCTTTTTAAAGGCTGTGATGCCGTCGTAGCGCAGACAACAAATCTTGCACTCATAACGTCTGGGAAGTGCATTCCAATCTAAATTCTTCAACGTACTCATCAGCGATGGCCTCCTGAAAGAAGACAGAGAACGAAAGAAACATGAGCCAATGCCGCACAAGAAAGTAAAACATAAACAAAGAGCTAAAAAGACAAACAAACATGCATCAAGGACTGTATTAAACTATGTGTGGGTGGGGTATAATAAACCACTTACGGATACTTAACCTTAAACACACTGGGCTTTTTTGGCTATTGATGCTAAAAGTCTTTAGTCTTAGGCAACGAAGTTCTCATGTACAACCCCATATTCCAATACGAAAATTGTCTAGGATTTTTTTTTACAGCTAAAAAGTATGTCGTAGAATGCTCAATTCAAAATATGACTTTCTCCTTTTCCAAGAAACTCTCTTTTGTCTTTTTGGATTTACAAATGCTATTTTGCTTAACATTACCTTTTGCTTCTCTTTTACTCTTTTAACACAGTCTTTGCAAGTGGAATATGGTTGCTTTTACTGCCAGTATAATCATCTCATCAATGAACAAAATGGCACAATTAAAACCTCTTTGTGACGGCTACTCATGACTGGAAAGTATTGTATGAGGTTACGTAAGTTCAAAATCTTTTCAGTGTAATTGCCTGCCTAAAGAAAGCATGCTCCATTTTTCTGGAACACAAGATAGGCCAGTCTTTGACTTATCTGAAAAAAATTTGCTGGGAATTTACAGTCACTAAAGTATACTGACCTAAAAGTTTCCCTAACTTGGCCCCTGGTTCTAATGCAATCAAAAAATTATATTGAATGTTTGTATACATCATTTTCGAAGGAACATACTCATTAGAAATGCATGCTTAAGCATTTCATGCATATTCCAGGAAAAAATCCTGAGTTGTAATTCAATTAAAATTAAAGTCATGCAATAAAGGAACTTTTTTAATCCAATTTGAGCACAATGGGACATATGTAAAACATACCATGGCATTTGAATGCAAAACTCATTGTGTACAACAATGCAGATAGCCAAGAGGGAATTTCACAGAAAATTCCAATGCCTTATACAGGTGTGTACACACATTTCAAGGTGTACAAAAGTGTGCATGGGGCCATAGGACGCTGGTGGACACGTCCAATTATATCTGCTTTCAGTCATATTCTTTTATATGACCAAGGTGCCAATTTGAACTAATTGAGACCCTATCACCCTTGGGAAGCTACCTGTCAAGTTTGGTAAAAATCCATCATGGGGTTTTGAAGAAGAAGCTGAAAATGTAAAAAGCCAACTAAAATGAGATGACGCACTTGAGCCTTTGACTCAGATAAGCTAGAAACGCAATTCTGGTCATGGTGACATGACTAAAATTTTTCATGTAAGTCTACACACCAGTTTGATGACACTGTGTTGAAAACTTCAAAGAACCAAAATCTCTTAGAAGACACATTTCATTCACAATTCTGCCGCAGCCTACCGTAGCTTGATGGTGGATCACATTCCTTTCCTACTTCTGAATAACTTCAAAGAACAGAATTTGGACCCCTACCTTTCTAATGCCCATGAAAGATTATTTTGAAAGACAATTTTGATGTGCAAGCACTGCTAGCGTCATGAAGGCTGGTTTTGCTTAGCTACTGACCAACTGACCTTCCACCCCTCCGGGCCGCTTGAACTTTGACCTTTGCTTCCTGCTTATCCTCCTTGCTCTCTGCTGGAGGCTCCTCAGGTTGTGGCTGGACCGGTGGTTTGGGCTTGGGCTTGCGACCTCTCTTCTTCTTTGGCACTGGTTCTGGCTGGGGCGGTGGTGGCTCCTCCCTCGCCTGCCTGGCTGCGCGGGAGATGCGGGGAATCCGTGGGGTACGTGGCGTCTTCGGGGTGCGGGGCGTCTTCGGCAGTTTTGGGCTGGAGCTACTACCCATCACCTTCCGTGGCTGGCGAGACTTGCGCTTGTTTCGTATAGGCGGTGCAGACTAGACAAGAGAAGATCAACATGATTAAGCACTAAACATGCGACATATCACAAGAGCAACAAAAGAATACCAGCATCAATGAAATTCAGTCAGACTGCAATGTTCCCATGAAGTCAGGCAAGGGGATAGAGTTTATTACAAAGACAGGGACAGGCATAAAGTCAGCTGAATACATACATGTACATGTACTGGTGGAAGTTTAAGTACATTATGCAAGTTGGAATGTACATGTATGAGGCAATGTTACCTGTACGCTTCCTTTGATTTTCCAGCCATAATAAATTTTTTACCTGACGAGACACATCTTTCTGTACATCGCATCTTTCCATGGAACTTACTGCCCTTTTACCTGAATACCAAGGACATCAGCGGCAATGTTATGAATACCACTTGAGTCTTGAACATTCTTAGTCCTTTTCATAAGAAACAGCAAGAAAAATCTAGCATTATTTACCCTAATTGTGCGTAATGAATTTTCAGCAAGAGCCAAAGGTACTAATCCTTACAAAATATGACAACAGCTGACTCCTGCAAACAATTTTTTACACAGACAAAATCCAGCAAATTTATCATTGTAGTTGTTACTGGGAGGCTGGGGGAATTATAATCTAAACAACAGAATAATAAGAATAAAGAGACAACACGCTAATGGTGAGACACACAAATATGGCAACTCCACTAATTGCTTGTAAACATGCATGTTGCTTCCCTTCAGGGGTGTAACATGAAAGCAGCCCATGGTTAAAACTGTTGGCGAACAAGAACAAGAAAAACGTAAAGCGATGTCTTGCCCACATATCGCAATTTGAGATTATAGTGTTTTTAAGATGTAAGTTCATTGACCTTTGACCTTGTCCGACTTATGCAATATTCAAACTTGACTGGGATCTTTAGGTGATGAACTGGTGGTGTGAGTTTTGTGGTGCAGGTCAAAGTTTAAAGTTGTGGCAAGTTATTGGGAGCACACAATCTATGGCGCTCAAATCAGGGAAAGTTCATTGACATTTTGATCTTTGACCTTGTCAGAATTCACCACTGTTCGAGCTTGAGTGGAATCTCTATGTCATGTACCTGTGGTGTGAATTTGGTGGTCATAGTTCAACGCTGTGGAAAGTTATTAGAGTACACCACAATACTGTGGGTACAGTGCTTATCAGGGCAAGTTCATTGACCTTTTGACCTTGTTGGACTCTACCATATTGGATCTTGACCAATATTTTTGGGCTATGTTCCTGTGGTGTGAGTTTGAAAGAATAAAAACACGCCCATTGAACAAACAGCAATTTTATCACATTACTTCCTATTTTTCATAATTTCTGATGGGCACGTAACTTTCACTGATTCGGAGGGCGCCCTTGATGTCGAGCTAGAGAGGACGCAAAATTTGGAGCTGCGCTTCAACCATTATTTTTGACGGCCTAATTTCATTTGGACCAAGCTTTAACAGTTTTTTCTTTCCTGAAAGTAAAGAGCCATGCTTAGTTTCAAACGTCTCCGTGTGTCGAGTTCTGAGGATAAATCAGGAGAAGCGGACCAAGAGAAAACAGTAAGTGAAAGTGCCACTCCCATATCACCTTCCATTGCTGAGGTACGTACGGAAAATACCGAGTCTCTACTACGTAACATTCTAGAAAAGGTGTCGATGCTCGATGGTATGTGCAAAAAAATTGATGTTATCTCCGAAAAAGTCACGAAGATAGAGGGAAACATTGAAAGCCTAGACACTAGAATATCTGACCTTGAACATGGAGTGTCATATATGGAGACAGAAATGGGAGAAATCAAGCAAGATCTTGGGGGAATTCGCAAAGTAAAGGCCGACCTTGAGTATGTAAATGAGCTACGCAGGAATGTTGTTGACCTTGTCAACCGCAGCAAGCAGAACAACGTCATACTACACGGGATTCCAGAAGGGGAAGAATTGTCGAATGGATCACAGGATTGCGTAACCTATGCCCGCGACTTCTTGGCGACTCATCTGAATATGCGTGAGGTGGAGATTGAGCGTGCCCATCGCACACCACGTGTACACCGCCCTACTGGGAACGAAGGTAGCCGCTCGAGACCACGCCCCATCCATATCAAGCTGCTGCGTTTCACTGATCGCGAAGCGATTCTGAAGCGTAGTTCCGTTCTGAAAGGTGTCACCATTCGCGGATCCAAAGTGGGCGTGAGCGACGATGTACACAAAGACACGCGGATGGAACACAAGCAGCTCATGGTCAAAGTGAAAAAGCTCAGGGAGGAAAACAAGTTCGCTTTCATCCCGAACTCGGTACCAAGACTTATCAAGTACAAAGATGGCCCTAAAGATTCCCCCGGTTCTCTGAAAACACTGAGGTTGTCAGATTTGCATAAAGTGTAGGTCGTACAGTCTTTAGTGCATAGAATGATGTTCTATGGAGGTAGCTATTCTGTCCATTACGTCTATTGTAAAATGTATGTTTAGAATAAAAGACAAAATTGCTATCACAGAGACGTAACTATTATAAACGACACACTATATAGATCCTTTGCTCGAGATAACAAAGTCAAATAATGTGAGTTATTTTATTTCATGCTGTTTTAGAAGGCCAAAAATACTCAAATGACGAGCTCCTTTTCGCACGCCACCGAAATGTGTGCTGGCGGAAAAACGAAAATCGCAAATCAGCAATTTTCGTGTTTTACGGTTTCTTTTGGGTGGTGGTGCTTTTTGTTTTGTTTCATTTCAAATCTGCCTACAAATCTAGGCCAAAAACTCAATTCACATCACTTGTTCATACTGTGCCTTTTGAATTTCGGAATGAAAATACATGCCAATTTCCTTCTCATATATTGTCTGTACAATCCGTATAAAACTGTGAGAATGTTTTACGTACGTCATGAGTGAGCCAATTGATATCAAACTCTGTTCTTTGAATGTGAGGGGACTTGGAAACCCCTTTAAAAGACGATGCGTTTTTAATTGGATAAGAAATTCAGATTATCATGTGATTTTCTTACAAGAAACGCATTCTTCACCAGATTCAGAAAAAAGATGGTGTCAAGAATGGGGATATAAAATCATATTCAACCATGGTCGATCTGACAGTGCAGGAGTATGTATGCTTCTGAAACCTTCTGCAACTTTTGAAATAGTAAACACTGTTAGAGATGACAATGGTAGAATATTGTTGGTCGTCCTGAAATTAAATGCAAATTTGCTAACACTCGGTAATATTTACGGCCCCAATAATGACAACGATAGTTTTTTTGCTGATCTGCATAAGCTACTTGCAATGCACGGGGAAGAACCATATGTAATCGGTGGTGATTTTAATACAATTTTAGATGCTAAGTTAGATAAATTTCCGAATTTGATCCAAAATCATCCACGATGCTTCAAGGCCATAACTGATATAATGTTAGATTTTGATTTGATTGATATATGGAGATCCTTTAATTTATCAAAATTGAAATACACTTGGATGTCTCATGACAGTAAGATAGGAAGTCGTATTGATTATTTTTTGATATCCCAAAGCTTAACCACTTCAGTTGAAAAATGTGATATCCGCTTTGGATATAAAACGGACCATTCTTTGATTTCTTTGATGTTAATGAAGTCCGTTGCAAAGCGGGGGCCGGGATTTTGGAAACTCAACACATCTATTTTAGCTTCGGCAAAAAATGTGGAAAAGATACAAAGTGTAGTAGATTTAGTTTTGACTGAAAACAAAGATTCGAACCCAATAAAGACTTGGGAATATTTGAAATACAAAGTAAGACAAAAGTGTATTCAAATTTCAAAAGAAAATAAAAGTGTCCGTCAGAAAAGATTGAGTAAATTAGAATCAGAAATTAATAAATTGCGTAATACAGATAAATTGAATGATAACAATGTGTTATTGAATGATCTGAAAAGGAAAGAAAGGGAATATGAAGAATTACAGGAAGAAGTCGTGCGTGGTATAATTGTCCGCACCAAAGCCAAATGGATTGCTGAAGGTGAACGTAATACTAAGTATTTCTTTAATTTGGAAAAGAGAAATTTTCAACAGAAGTGTATTTCTCGATTATCTACAAACAATGGCATTTTAACCGATGCAACTGATATTCTTGAAGAAGAAAGGTTATTTTATCTCCGGTTATATACCAAAGACAATCTGAAAAAGTTAGATGTTGATCCAATTAAAAATTTGGTGTTACCTACACTGCATCAGAATGAAGAACGATTCATTGGTGGAAAGATTTCAGAGAAAGAATGTTATGAAACTATAATGTCGTTTGCAAACGATAAAACACCGGGATCTGATGGTTTACCCATCGAGTTTTACAAAATATTTTGGTTTCAGATTAGAGATTTGTTATGTTCTATGTATAATAAATGTTTTGAGGAAAAATCTCTTCCACATTCAATGCGAAGAAGCATTATAACTTTGATTCCAAAAAAAGGTAAAGACCTGTTACTTTTAAAGAACTGGCGTCCAATATCACTTCTTAATAGTGACTACAAGATTTTGGCAAAAATTCTCTCCCAAAGACTTAAAAAGGTTTTACCTTATATAATAAGTAGGGATCAATACGGTTTCCTGAAAGGTAGATACATAGGAGAAATTATACGGTTGTTCATTGATATAAAACATTATTGTGAAATGCATAACATGGAAGGTATTGCTTTAAGCATTGATTTTGAAAAAGCCTTTGATATGTTAGATTGGGATTTCTTATATTATGCTCTTTATACCTTTGGTTTTGATCAGTCTTTTATTCAGTGGGTCAAATTGCTATACTGCAAAATTGAGGGTTGCGTAATAAATAATGGGTTTTCTTCGAAATCTTTTGATATACAACGTGGAGTGAGACAAGGTTGTCCTTTATCTCCATATCTTTTTATAATTGCAGTTGAGTTACTTGGCTGTTTAATGCGACAAAATGAGGAAATCAAGGGATTAAGAATATACGATATAGATGTGAAAATATGTCAATATGCAGACGACACAATTATGTTTTTGAAGCCGAATGAATTGAATCTAAGAAGATGTCTTGGAGTGTTGGATAGTTTTAGAGAAATGTCAGGCCTAAAAATAAACCTTGAGAAATGCAATGTAGTCAGACTTGGAGGTTTTTCAGAAACATTGTGTCGAGACATTCCATTTATTTGGCCAACAGATTTGTTTATGTATCTAGGAATAAAGATTCCCCTCTCTGATTGTACCAACGATTATGATTTGAATTTCAAACCTAAAATTGCAGAAATAAGAGCACTTTTGAATTTGTGGAATTGTAGATCTTTGACACTTTATGGAAAAATTGTTATTATAAAATCTTTGATAATTCCAAAATTGATTTATCCTTTAAGTATATTGCCAAATCCTCCTCCATCTTTCTTTGATGAGGTTCAAAAATTATTCTTTGGGTTTTTATGGAGTTATAAGAACGATAAGATAAAACGTTCTTTGTTGTATAATGATTATGATGAGGGTGGTCTG
The DNA here is from genome assembly GCF_040938485.1 of Diadema antillarum. Lineage (NCBI taxonomy): Eukaryota > Metazoa > Echinodermata > Echinoidea > Diadematoida > Diadematidae > Diadema > Diadema antillarum. Next base: position 561,974 of record NW_027271945.1, on the reverse strand, counting down.
AAAATGCCGCATCTGCAATCTTTTACCTCTGGTATGAAAATAACTTGGGTAAAGAGGTACCTTGATAAAGAAAATGAGAGTAAACACAAAGTTTTTCTTAGAATGTATGTAAAAACTATGGGCGGTGATATGTTCTTTAAATGGAATCTTTCACCTCGGCACCTTATTCTAAATGATAATATTGATATTTTTTGGTACAATGTTCTCTTTGCATGGTGTCATTACAAGTACTACAATCCAGTTAAATTCAAGGAAATTGTTTCACAGCCATTATGGTTTAACTCCCATATTTTAGTTGATGGTCAGCCTATTTATTCTAGAAATTTGTTTGAATCAAACATGATTTACATAGGAAATATTATCAACCCTGATGGTTGCTTCATGAATTATGACCAAATATTACAGAAATTTAATCCAGGGTCATTCTTGATTTATTTTTCAATAGTATATGCAATTCCTCAAGAATGGAAATTCACCATAAAACAAAATATGGATTGTCAAAGTGTTGTATTACTTTCGAATCCTTGTGATCTTCTACTGAACAATTTTCTTAAATCCAAGAGTTTCAAATTTTTGTTACTCATACTTTGTAAAGAATCATAAAACCACACTTTCAGAGACAGACCATCAAGTAAAATGGGAAACTGATTTACTGTTGAACTTACAAGATTCTTTGTTATGGAAGTCTCGATTTTCTTTGATCTATAGATCATCGATAGAGAACAGAATTCGTAATTTTCAATTTAAGTTCGTACATAGAAAAATCGCTACTCAATACTATCTATGTAAAATAGGTATCAGTGATTCTGCACTTTGTAATTTTTGTGACTCTCATCCACAGACATTATTACATTTATTTCTGAAATGTACCCATGTGTCATCCTTCTGGTATGAAGTATTTCTTTGGCTCAAAGCTAAAAATGTCTGCAATGTTATGTTCACAGATGAAGAAATCTGTTTTGGAACTTTGCATGTTGGAAGGGGACATTTCGTGAATACAATTATCTATTATGCAAAATATTTTATATTTTCTTGTAAAATCAAAAATATCATTCCAACTCTAAATCCGTTTCTGTTTTCTATGAAGCATTTGGAAAATACAGAACGCATCATAGCTATGAAAAAGAATCGTCTAGATTTTCATGTGAGCAAATGGCAAGTTCTTATACCATAGTTTTCTAAGTTATACATGTATGTTTTTTCCATAATGTACTATTCATTATTTTGCATGTATTTGGTATATGAAGCAGCATGTGAATTGGGAAAATAAAGTTGGAAAAAAAAAAAAAAAAACTTTCACTGATTCATTACTTTTCCTTGCGGCACACAGTGTTGTCATGAACTGTGGAGTACATGCAAGATGTAACACAGATTTTTTTCACATGTAATCATTACCATGTTATCATCTGTAGGGTATAGTTGGCGATAAATTTGAGTGTGTCTCTAATTGCTACGATTAGTTATCATCGCTACTACTGTTATCATAATAGTTGTCCTTATTTCTAAAACTTTACGGTAATCATCATTTTCAAAATTAAGTATTTCCCCGTGTCTATATACAACAACGTACCATGTAGATATGAGAACATTGATCAGTGTATGTTATCACTTTTACAACTCATGTCTAGTGTGAAGATCTGTTAACCCGTTGAGGACGAGTCCCGAGTATACTTGGGCAGGTGTCTATGGGAAATGCGTGTTGTAGCAAAATCAGTCCGTCCTCAACGGGTTAAAGGCAACAAACTCGGCATCAAAGTCCAGGTTGCTCCTGCTACCGTACCTTGTGTGGTTTGAAGTCACTGCCATAGGACGGATGGTAATCATAGTCTCCGGGCTCTTCAACGGCAGCATCATCGTAAAGGTCATCCAGGTCGTCGTCAAGGTAACAGTCGGCCCACTCTTCCGGCTCCTCCACGGCCTTCAGCTTCTTTGGTTTCTTGGCCTTGCGCCCTCGCTTGGCTTCCTTCTTTTTGCGTTTCTGGCCGCGTGGCGTGCGCGGCGGGGGCAGGAACTGCTGGAAATAGGTCTTGTCCATGCTGGAAGAAAGATGGTAGCACAATGGTAGCAATCTTGCAGCAATCTTGAAGCAATAGCAGCAATAGCAACCACAGCAACAGCAAAGATTAATCATAATCATCATCACCATCCTCATAATTATTGACAAATATATATCATCAAAAGATGTTTATAGTTGAGTACCAGTTGTTTACAACACTGCAGCTGCACAGTTAACGGACAAGTCCACCTTCATATACATTGTATAAGGATTGAGAGAATGCAGCAATATTAGTAGAACACATCAGTGAAAGTCTGAGGAAAATTGGACAATCCATTCAAAATTTACGAATATTTTACGTATCTGCGCAGTCACTGCTGGAAGAGAAGACTACTACAGTGTATGATGTCACATGCGTACAACTATAATAAGGAAAATAAAAAGAGAATTTCACAAAACTTTACTTTCTGAATAAAGTGCACAGTACTTCGACTTGCTACTGACGTACAGTATGTTAAGGGCAATATTATTCCCCCTGCCTTCTGAAAGAGAGAAGTCAAGTGTTCTTTTGTTATGGGAGAAAAATAGAAATATGTTGAATTTTCTTTATTCTTTCTTTATATCGTTGTACTCATGTGACATGGCAAGCTATAGTAGTCTTTTCATCCAGCCGTGACTGAGCGGAAACTTCAAAAATTCAAAACTTTTTAACGGATTGTCCGATTTTGCTCAAACTCTCACTGATGTGTTATACTAATATTGCTGCATTCACTCAACCCACATGTCTATGAAGGTGAACTTGTCCTTTAAAGTTGCAGTGTAATTTGCAGACATGCTGGTACTGTAAATTAAAAGTGTCATGCCTACAAACTTTTAAAGATAGGGCTGCATGAAATTCTGACAAAAAAAAAAAAAAAATCTTCAAGTATCATCAAACTACTGTACTTCATAATCATGGTGACACTTTGGAATGCTGAAACAGAAAATTGTGAATTAAAAAATGAAAACATATAGTTACATGGATACATGTTTTTGGTAGTGACACAATGACTGGGTAGCACTTTTGAATTTCACCACAAAGCTATTAAATTAAATAGAACATGAATAACAACTTACAATCATATAATCACAAATGATATTACACTCACTGTAAGGATGAATAATAATAATAATAATAATAATAATAATAATAATAATAATAATAATAATAATAATAATAATGATAATAATAATACATTACTGTCATGCACTTGATACAATGTTTCTAAGCGCATAGGGAAAAGACGAAAGGAAAGATGAAAAATGAGGGAAAACAGACAGGTCAAAACAAAAGTAAGAATAACATCACATAAATCAATGTGTACATGTATCAGTATAAAATAAACACATACAATAATTGGGTTACACTCAGCACATTAACTGTAATAGGGGAGGAATCAATATGGGAAAAGATGAGTTTTAAGAAGTGCCTTAAATAATTCTACTGATGGGGCTTGTCCTACATGAATGGGTAGATCATTCCAAAGCTTGGGTGCAATAACTGCGAATGCGCGTTCTCCGTAGCATGTCTTAGTGCGAGGTCCGGGTAACAGTTGAAGATGGGCAGTGGCATGGGCAGCAGTATGAATCATAACAGAACAGGATGGAAAATATGAAAATAAAAGGAAAAACCCAAGACTCATTCCTAAGTTGTAAGATGGAACTGATTGACCAATTGCCCTACATCGACATAAATAAGCACTGAATCGATCAGTGTTTTACAAGCAGCCATGATATAAAAATCATGGGCGTACATTCTCAAGCAGGATCCGAACCTACGACCTCTGACCTCCGGACAGGCGTCGTCTCAACTAGACCACCGAGCTTCCGCCCAACAGCGAGTGTTGGTTCTAATCCTCATAGCATGCAGCGGGTATCTCGATGGAAGAATTTCATGAATTTGAATGTGAAACAGTGTTGTTCCCACACAGCGCAATACTCTCAACAAAACCGACATGAACATCACAACACTGCTCTTCACTATAGCAATATGAAGGGTACAGTGTATCACGACATTTGATACAAGACTTCCACTAATCATTAAGATGAAAAAAAAAGAGAAAAAAAAAGAACAAGAAGATTAATGACAAAGACTATGACTGCAGACAATAAAATTCCAGGCTCGGTAGAGCTACCTACTTTGTATTTTCAATGCATGTGATCCACTCATTGCACTTGTTCTATAAATGCATGTTGTTTGATGTCTGCTGCAAGGACGATTTCAATGAGGTTTTCATATTTCATGCATTCGCCACAAGCAACCCCCTAAAAATAGACAGCAGATTATGTTGAATTAAGGTTGAATACAATCCACGAACTTTGGTATAACAGTATTGGCCTATTGCCCAATCATACAAAAAAGTGTATCAAGCAAATAATGATTGAAATAAAACACAAAATCAGGCACCGGATCATTTTGAATACCAATGGTACAATGCATGGTGTAAAAGCTGCTATGGCTTGAAAAAGGGCATTTTTAAGATTAAATTTTGGTGAAAATATCTCCATCACCCTTCAGAGTACAAAAGACAAGGAAAAAAAATTAGCATCATTGATAACACTATTATCACAAAGACACTAAGGAAACTAGAAAAGCACTCGGAGAGTGAAGACCTCCACCAAGCCAGCAACTCATTTCCAACCTTTCCCAATATAGAAGCCATTTTCAGTTTCTAGCTGTGCGCGCGGCACCTTACCCGCGCAGAGCACACGCTTTAGTGTGCACATGTAAACCTCCAATACACGCAAGTAGACCTTCCAAGTTCATTGACCTTACATGACAATAGATAAAAAATCCTTCAAAAATCCATAACAAATTTGGGATCACTACCAAAATTGAATCGTCTCTTCCTTGTGTCATTATTCACTTTTCCCGCAGGTTTCATTTAAATCCGTTCACAGATTTTTGAGTTATTTTGCAAACAGACAAACCATGCCGATGATCACTTAACCTCACCTTCCTTGGCGGAAAAAGACATGATACAAGTCACTGTCTCGTATGAAATACACACCAAAAAAAGGGCTTGGTAGTGAGTGGGTGTTCCTTCAGCTCTGATAAAGTGAACTCATGCGCAGCCGACTGGAAGTTCACAAATTACTCGAATGTAATTCACATGGCCACAAGGGAAAAAATTCAAATGCTTGTAATCAGCCAAACCACAAGAGCATCAACTGTCACAAGTCCTCTCCATCTATAGGTCTTGAAATACTTGTTAAGGCATCTCTAGGATTTTTTAAAGAGGAACAAAGTTTCATTTGCCTTTCAATTATAACAGGTGCTCTTGCCCATTATGAAATACACAATATTAAGATAGAGCAGTAGCAATACCACATGCATGTTTTGTCCACCACCCAAAAACTAGAAATACTTACTATATTAAAAAGACCTTTAATAAAACACTCACTGGTCCATGAAGATCTTGGCTAGATCTCGGTCCATCTTGACCGCTAATCTCTCCTTCCAAGCCTCCCACCTCGCCAGCTGGTTGCCGATCCGCAGCGGCCTCATCTTGACCCGCCGCGACTTCAGCGGGACGATCGGGGTCTGCTGGGCCTTGGGGGAGGTGCTGCGGGTGCGGAGGCGGAGCTTGATGGAGACGGGGCGCTCGATGATCTTCCCCTCCTCGCCGGACAGCTGCTGCCCCCTCAGCAACTCCGCCTGATCCCGGGGCTGGTCCCCGTACGCCTGCTGGGGCTCGAACGGCGGCTGGGCTAGGTCGGGCGTAGGCTGCCGGAGCTCAGTCGCTTGCAACTGCTGCTGTGGCAGGGATGGGGGATGTGGGGAAGACTGCTGCCGTAGCTCTTGCTCCAGCTTCCGTTGTTGGTGTTGCGCCCCATAGCGGTGGACATCTGACAGCAGGTGCCCCCTCTGCTTTGCCTGGAAGCGCAGTCCCTGTATGTCGTGCTCAATTTTGGCCACCAGTATCTGTGTTTCTTTAATCCTGTCCTCCTCAGCCTCATCCTCCTCATCATCACCATCCTCCTCCTCTTCCTCCGCCTCTTCTTCCCCCTCCTCCTCCTCCTCCTCCTCTTCCTCCTCCTCTTCCTCATCCTCTTCATCTCCCCCCTCCTCGTCCTCTTCGACATCCTCCCCCTCCACATCTCTGGAACCTCTGCTATCATCGTGATCGCCATGTTCGTCACCAATACTCTGTGAGTAATTCTCACTCTGGCAGTTCGTCCCACTGACGGCTTCTTGGCCAACATTCAAGTCACTTTGCTTTGTGTGTCTCTGATTGGCACTTTCCGCGGTATGTCCGTGGTGGAGTTCTGTTGATGAATGGTTGGAGCTTTCTTCTCTACAGTTCTGACGACTGGAACTCTGCATTGAGAAAGGATAATAAAAAGTGACACAACACATCACAATGTACACATGACCAAGATAAATTTTCTATACTGATATGCGAGGTGCTACAAAACCTCTTGAAATAAATATGCTTGAATATGATTCTTGCATTGAGTAGTTTTTTGTTTAAACAGCAACAAAATGACTAATCGCTTTTTATTGACATAAATTACGTACAGTGATTATTCAGTGTTTTAGTACATGTACTAGCTGTGATAAAAATCATGGGCATGTACAGTACATACATGTATTGTACACTCAGGCTGTCATTCTCAAACCAAAGACCTCCTAATTACAAGACAGGCGTCATATTCGCTAGACTACCCAGCTTTTGCCCAAAAGACAGTAATGGCTCTGATCCCTTTATAGCAGCAGGTACTGCATTATATTTATTCAAATGAGTGATTCTTGTGCTGAGTTGTTTTCATTACAAATTGCCCTTCATCAATGTAAATTAAGACTAAACTATAGAAGCACTCTGAGAGCTCAAACCTCTGCCAAGCAGCTCATTTCCACCACTGATCTCGTTCTTCCATAGAGATCAGCGATTTCAAGCCATACGCATGCATGCTGAAAGTCTGCCAATTTCCTAATATCGAAGCCGTTTGTTACGTCATCAACTTCCAGCTGAAGGGATGGTATACTGTAGTTTTAGTTGAAATAGGGCTTCAGGTTTCCAACTTGTTTTGAGAGATAATGAGAAACCTCTAATGAAATATGAAAAAAGCATACAAAGTTTATCTAATACAAAGTTTATTTGATAAAAACTGGTTTTGAAATGGCTAAGATACCAAAATTAAAACAAAGAGGTCCTAATAAATGGTGAAACCCACCTTTCTGACTGTTTCGTTCTACTTTGCTTTTAGATATCTCAGCCATTTTAAAACCGATTTTCATCAAATAAAGTTTGGAGTCCTCTTTATAGAATTGTATGCTCTTTAATAATTCACAAATGGTTTCTAATCGTCTTGCAATAAATTGAAATTGGAACCCCCCCTCCAATCTCAACCAAAACTATACCATCCCTTTTAAAGTCATGAATCATGTTATGTGACAAAGTGCCATACCAAGCTACATTGTAGGTAATTTGCAATTTACTGCATCTGCATCATGGTGACTATACTATACAATAGTTGTATTTGCAGAACAGTTGTATTAGCTACAATGGTGTAAAAGGTTTATTACACTCCGCATCACCTTAATACTAGGGACCAGGGAATTGTACATACTAGACTGAGTATCAAAAAGTCCTTGTCTTGTACACCTTGAAATGTGTTGTATCATGCAACCATGGAAACCCTAAAGCTTGCTGAAGTCGTGCCTTATCAGGTATAGCAAGTAACGCACGAACTGTGCGATTCAGCCGATGTAGACAAAACATGAATTTCAGCAATTTGCACCCTTGGAATCAGTCAGTTGCTTTTACTTTGTTGTTGTTTTTCACGAACAGACAATATCAGAAGGGAGGCATGCATCACAAACTCTGTATTTTGATACAAAATGTACATCTTTGAACTTCCAACATTTTGATATCCTGGTTGACACTCTGGCTGAGCGGAGGGGGGGGGGCATTTTATGAAGCATTTTGTCAGATATTTTTTCTTTTCTGACAAACTGTTATTGATCAGCTACTGAAATCCTTGCATTAAACTGGTTGAGAGCAAATTGGTCGGACAAAATGCTTCATAAAATGACCCCGTGATTTCTAATCAAATTTAGAAAACTTAATCCACCTTGCATAACCAGTCTATGAATAATCAATGGGCACAATGAACATTCAACTTGGACAGCTATAGACGCAATGTACTTGCAATTTGTCAAGAATTCACATCCCACCAAAGAATTCACAGAAACAAACTGTACATTACGCAGGGTTCGAAATTGGCGATGGTCCGCTGGCCATTGGCCACCCAAAATCATGTCGGACTAGCTAAAAATCACAAAATTCTGAAGTAACTAGTCCGTCTGGCTAGCCAAAATATTGCTTCAGTGTCAAAATTGATTCTAAGTAGTCCGCCTGGCTAGTTAAAAAAAAAGTTAAGTGCGACCCCTGTTATACCTTACTGTATAAAGCAAGAAATCTTCGTGGCATGAAATTCTGGTGAATTGGAGCTGACGGCCTTTATCGCGGCATGAAATCATCACGAACTGCCACTGGCATTGCGTGCACATAGTGTACAAATGTACTAGATCAATGAGAACTTTCACATGCATTTTAGAATGGAATCTTGGCTCTTGCGAAATTTCTGAAATCAAAATGCATGCAAACATTTCTGGTTTTACAAGATGCAAACTTCCACTTCAATTACAAATTCTATAGCTTTCATCATACATACGTGTACAATGTACACAGTTGTACAGATTATAACACTTTTTTATGTTTGATAACTTTCATTTGTTGGTTGACTCTCACTTTCATTTTGTTGCCTCTTCTTGGTACACCAGGCTAGGGCTCGCTGCTTGCTCAGTACCCCCCCCCCCCCCCCCACCCCCCCCCCCCCCCACTCTTGTTGTTGCTATTTCACTCTTTTCCTTTCTTTATCCCTAGGCTGTTGTTCCTCATCATGTTTGATGTTGCCTCCCTATTCATCCTTATCCTTCAAAGGTTGCCCTCAATGGTCCACTGGATCATCACTGACCCTCCTCTACTTTTTGTCTGTCCACCCTCCCTTAATCCTCCTCCCTCTTTTAATACCTGTTGGGCTCCTTGCCCATGACCTCCAACTCTTCCCTTTTGTTTTCTTTGTTCTGTGTCCTTAGCCCTCCCCTGACTGTTCTTGTAGTGTGTAGTCCTTATTAAGTGATTGCTTTCCCTACCTGTTTGTCCCCTTGGGCCTTGTCCTACCTGTGTTCCCCTTTTTCCTTCTGTGATTATCTGATTTGTAAATACTAATGATTAATGATAAATATAATAAAATTTTATGTAAATAATTAGGAGTAGTATAGGTTTTGTAGTTAAATTTTAAGGTGATTATCAAAAATAGATATACTTGGAGCAAATTGCCCACCCGGCAGACAGCTCCATAAAATTAAACGAACAACAACAACAACCTGTTTGTCATTTTGCCTCTGATGAAGATTCTGCTAGGATCGAAAGCTCAGGCCCCTATTGACTCCAATTGTACAGTTTCTTTCTTTTTTTCGGGGGGGGGGGGGGGGGGGGGGGCGGGATGGTGGTGGTGACATGCGATACATTTGCATCTATTCCCATTCTGTCACATCCCCAATAGTTCATGTATTAAAACATTTACTTCATCATGCATGGAAGTGGAAATACTTAAAGGGACTGTACAGTACTGGTTGAGGTAGGGATTCATGTTTTGAACATTCCTAAGTGAGATAATGAAAATCCTCTTATGAAATATGAAAGAGCATGTAAATTTAAGAAGGATTCAACGTTTATTTGATGAAAATTGGTTTTCAAATGGCTGAGATATCCAAAAAAGTGCTAATAATAAAAGGTGACATGCCACAACTTTATTAGGATCTCTTTGTTTCACCTTGTTTTTGGATATCTCAGCCATTTCAAAACAGATTTTCATCAAATAAACTTTTGATACCCCTTAGAACTGCATGCTCTTTGACATCTCATAGAGTGATTTCTGAATATCTCGCAAAATGTTAAAAGCTAAATCTACACCTCGACCAGAACTGTATACACCCTTTAACTCTTTATGTGCCATGGTGGAAACCCCCTGTGTGCCACGTTATTCTGAGAAATGAAGGTAGTCATGCTTTGAGAAAGAATTCGGTGTTCCCAATTTGTATAAGTTTCTACAACTTCTACAAATTTCTGTTTAACAGGAGGTGGACACAATAGTGAGCAAAGTTAAACAGGAATGCCAAACTTTCCTTCGATATAAATTGTATGACAAATCTATTTTCAATTTATCTTTTGAATGACCAGTTGCTACATTACTGTAAAGGCATGACTTTTGCACATAAAAACATAACAGAAACTTAGAATGTACACGCAAATCTAGTTGGGAACATCGCTTGATAGTCAATCACCACATAGAAGGCAAGCTGTATGTAAGAGGAACAAAAGCGCGAGAAACGCTTTCATTGTACCGCGGGATTAGCGATTTATCGATCGGTTTATTGTAAAGCGGCTTTGTGTGTTGAGCAGAATATGCGAAGTTGGCACGCCGTCGACTGAGTCGGACGTGCAAACGTGGCACATAAAGAGTTAAATAATGATCTGAAGTCATGAGCGGAAATCTGAGTGACATTGCTATCATCTATAGATTTTGTTGGAATACTTGCAGGAGTCTAGTATTGAAAAAGAAGAAACAGATTCAGTCATTTCAAATCTGCACAGACATCTTGTTTGATTGAAGCTATATATTTCTATCAACTCTTTAAGACGATCTTCTCTGCGGAGCTTCTCTGTCTCAGACAGTACCTGATTGATCACCAGACTGTGACGTTTACATTGTAATTCTTTAGTTGTTTTTAGAATTTAGCGGTTTTTTGCACGGTTGCCACATTCAATGAGAAGATGAAAGAGGAAGGATCTGTACAGTGTAGGCTCATATTATTTTGAATGTCCAATCCACGCACCCTCCATTCTCAAATAGTGCATATGAACTTTGAAGACTGCCAGCGTGGGGGTGGGGTATTACTTCACCACTGCACATTTCGTACAATGCATTGTGAATACTGTACATTGACTGGTGCCACTGGATGAGAGACTGTTTTTTTTTTCTTTCTTTCTTTTACTAGAACATTTTGATACATGAATGTACCGCTCTTCTGTGCGTGTCTCGATAGTACACAGGGAAGTGCTGAGAATCTTCTGTCTTTCTGCTAGCATTGACAACTCTTGAATAATTTTTTACCAGATTTTCCACACGACTTCACCAGAACTTTGAGCAGAACAAGGGCTGGATGTGCACTTTATCCTGATTCTTTCTGGTTTGAGCAAAGATGATCCTGCTGTTGAGTCCCTGCCAGTGCTTACTGTCTGAAACATCTGTTTGGGGGGGGGGGGGGGTTCTTCCATATTTTAGGTAGGTTAACGATTTCTTCCACATAATTCAGAATGTCCCCTTGATGTACAATTCATTACAATGTCGTAACTTATCTCGTTCTGATTTATTTTGTCCCTATCAAATGAAGAAATCCATGTATTCATTATCAATATCACTCCAAAACAATCACGGACTAATTAGACATCTGCTCCACTTTATTATCTGAAAATTTGATGTTTTTCAACTATTAAACAGCATGATATTGATTAAAAGAAAATAATAACAGCAGCTCCCTAAAATTCTACTGAGCACTGCATGTAGGTGTTTTAAATACCATAATCTAGACTTACGTGTACGTGTACACTGTACAAGTAGTGGTTTACAATTGTACATGTGTAAATTAATGTTACTTGTACCGATCGAACTATCACATTTTTGTCGGTCAAAGTACACTTTAAAGTTACACATTCACCATCAAGTCTAGAAATGGTATGTTAGAGCTGCATCTTTTCTAATTAATATCATGCCATTCAGTTGAAAAACAATTTTCAATGGACATTTATTTTTTGACCTTCACATGTTCGTACCTTGTACCACATGTCAGTCCAGTATACATGTAACGTCCCAAAATTTTACGATTTTTGACATTACATTGCAATAGACTGAGCAAGCAATGTTTTGAAGCAAGTTTAGGACATACAAGTGTAGCTATCTCTCATCAAAGTGTTCCAAAAGATCATTTAGTACTGGTGTGGGGGGGGGGGGGGGGGGGGGGGAATGCACATTGGAAACAGAAAATAACCCAAATGCCCTGAAATGACCCCTTTTATTGTGGAAATACCCATATAAAAGCACAGTACATTGCACATGTACATTGTGTACATGTGTTACAATCTGTCAAGGAGCAGGACCTTGAAACAAGATTATTTCTCTTAACTTCCTTGGTTTACTAAATTCTATTAGTGTGATTAAAGTGATCTTTTTTTCCTTTGTGGCATGTAATTATTATGCTGATGGTAGTGGTGGTAGTGCTCAACAATGGTATTATAAATGGTAATGACAACAATTACAGTAATTATACTAGTGATTATTATCTTTATCATCATTACTATCATTACAATTCTGAACATTACACATCTTCGAAAATCTCGAGCACAGCTACAAAGAACATGGGTCTTGAGATATCATAAAATGTAGAGCTCAACCACAAAACAAGCACACACTACACTGAATGCATTGTACCTTGTCAAACAGTCATTTGAACAAATAAAAACTTTCTTTGAGGTACCAGTACCTCAACACAAGTGGCTACATGAGGATACAGATACATTTGTATGGCTGCCAAATACGTACAATTCCAAAATCCATAACTTCTTGATACAAATCATCATCCCTCATTCACTTGTATCTGTATGTACCAAACTGCTGCCTTTATACACGTACAGCTGTAGCTCTACTACACTGTATGTACAGAATAAGACCCATTCTGCTTCCAGAAGGGAGGGTACAAATTGTATCTCTTTTATGATAATTGAAAATGCAAACATTTCACTCCATGTTCATGCTGACATTGACACAGAATAAAATCAACGGAAAAAAATGATGCGGAAGGTGTCATCAAAGTGGGTCTGAAATCATGAGACTTATAAAGCTTTCCACTCTAAAAGAATGAGTGATAAACATGCAAATTAGAATGAGGTCATATTGCCATTGCCAACAGGTCTCACACAGACTGGGCATATTAAAAACAATGACTATTCATAATTTTGCATTTTCTTATGTAAAAAGGAAATCATGTACAAACGTATTCCTCTCTACAAAAATGTTTTTGTATTGATCAGTTCAATCTTTAACAATGGATGACGTTTTGTACTTATCGTCGCTATTAGTGGAAAAATGAGCAAAGAAAATGGGATTCCATCAGGATTCGAACCCGAGACCTCTGGATTGCTAGCCCGGTTCTCTAACGACTGAGCTTTACAATTTGTAGAAAGCCCTAGTTCAATGTTCGTCCCAGAAACCCTAAATTCTCAATGCTCGGATGGTCAGAAGCTATACATGTAGCAGTTTGTTTGTGTTTGACACACACGCACACACTTGAACCTGGCATAAACCCGAAGGATAATTCAACTTGGGGATAAATGCGAGGGATCACCGAAGTGATGCAGCTTTTTGAGTACCGGTATGTAACAAACGCAAACAGAAGAAACTGACCAGAAATGAATATAATTTATTAGTGGAAACTGAGCAAAGAAAATGGGATTCCATCGGGATTCAACCCGAGACCTCCAGATTGCTAGCCCAGTGCTCTACTGACTGAGCTATAGAAAGCCCTAGTTCAGTGTTCGTCCCCAAAATCCTAAATTCTCAATGCTCGGATGGTCAGCAATCCGGAGGTCTTGGGTTCGAATCCCGATGGAATCCCATTTTCTTTGTTCATTTTTCCACTAAAATTATATTCATTTCTGGTCAGTTTCTTCTATAGTCGCTATGTAATGGTTTAAGAACAAGCAGTCCTATTTTGCAGTATTCTTAGTTTTTAAAGTGACTTGCATTAGGGGTATAAAATGGGAAATAAAAGTTCCATCATTACTTAGATTTTATGCCTGATTTCACAGAAACTGCTGTAATTTTGTGTGCTTGATAAATTATCAAAGCCAAATGGACCATGAACAGTTACTTACAATACTACAGGATGTTCACTTGAATTTCATCCAAATTTCATTTTAGATCAGATACTCTGAATGTTAGAAAGCAACTGTATCACACGTCATGTACCTGTAAGAAATACCATCCCATCTCAGAAAAACAAAATGTATAAACTGTACTAGCTACATGTTGTACAACTTACTGTAAATTTGGTTGGTGCATTTCACTTGACTACGGTCTATAGTATTGTTACACAGCAGATTCAAAAACCAAAGACGCGGTGGCTTCATATTCTTGACCCGTTGAGGACGAGTCCCGAGTATACTCGGGCAAGTGTCTATGTGAAATGCATGTTGTAGCAAAATCAGTCCATCCTCAACAGGTTAAAGTCAATTCTTTATAGTTCTGTGAGCCTCCCCTCATTAAAAAAAAAAAAAAAAAAAAAAAAAAAGAAAAGATGCAAAACTTTGATAAACAAGGGGGTTGGTATATCACAGTACTAACACAGGTCTGTAATCAGTCAAAAACACAAACGAGTTTAATATGAACAAACTCTGGCTCATTTTAAGTCTAACTCAAAGAGCTACAAAATGTACCATTCCATCTACAGGTCACTGCATAATAAAACCAACAAAAGAAAATAAAAAAGAAGGCCCAACATGTACATTGTATCTCCAGTATCAGACAGCTTACTGAACGAAAACAGAATACACACCAATCTCATTTTCTACTCAATCACAATTGAGGGGCAGTTTGATCTGTGTGGGACACATAGTCCAGGCTAGAAGGCACCCAACCTTGTTTTTTGATATATACAATGTTTTTTGATGGTTTCTTGTCAATTCGAGGGTGCTGATTCCAAATCCGATTGATGCCACTCGCGTAACCTTGAGCATTTTCGGCAAAATGCAAAAATCCAAAATGGCCGCCAGATATGCTAATTCGGCCGTGATAAACACAATAATGTGCATTATATGACCAATTATTCCACCAAACTTTGTACATTTCTGTTCCTAGAGTTACTCCATCTGCATTTGCAAGCGAATTTTCATTTCATATAGGTTCATTTAACATTTAAAGCTCATTTTTTTATTCAAAATGGCCGCCATTCCTATGCTTATGTACTATATGAATGGCAAAACATATGCATGGAAATATAGAACAAATTTACTGTATTTCCAGTCCCGTACCTAATACGATATCACGAAGTGTTGCATGTGCAATATGTTGGGTGTCACTTACAATATACAGGGGGCCTACAGTAGGCCCTACATATATGAGCATTTGATATTCATAAACCTTACGATGTTGAACACAATTTCTTATATATTTCATTTTGTCTCAACAAAAGTCTTAACAATATAAGTTCAGTAAACGTCTCGCAAGGAATCAATATGCCATCATATTCTACATGCCGGTTGAGTAAAAAAATGTAATACTAACACAATATATTAAGGAGCCTAGATACATAGTATTTATCAAATAATGTTGAAAATGGAGGGGAAGCTAGAAAGCTTGTAATATATGCATCCCCCTAAAATCAACAGTACAGAAAAATCCTATACAGTAAGTGCAGAGATACATGGTTGCAGACAAAAACACGTCGGACATGACACAACTAAAAACCCTTTACATTGTAGATTTTTTTTTTCCAGCAAGGAGTTGGGGGGGGGGGGGGGGGGGAGCAGTCCTGAGGCGAGTTCGAAATGGATCATAACCTCCATCATTTTGATATGATTTAATTTAGAAGTGCCGCCTTGATATTATCGAGCAAACCTGATTTTCTTCTTGAATTAAAACAATAAAAACTGTTGAAGGTATAAACGGAACTGTCCTAATGCAATACCGTACAAACTGTTCATTAAACATCAACCAAGGAGCAATGTGAGATACCTCTTTTAGTTCTCTCACAGTTCCCAAGTGTTGATAACATAAACTTTGAAATCATGATCTCATTCAGTCTTGTCTTAAAACTAAAACTGTTATTTTTATTGTCTTTAAAGAACCCTTTAATTGTATGTTTAGCAGCAGGCGACATTAGCCCCAAATTTGCAGAATTCTCAGGCTAAAGATGCGTATTAGTCCTGCAATTGTTTTAATTGCAACCACAACTGGTGGTGTTCAGCACTTCCTCAGGGGTCAGAGGGCGATTACTTGTCATAGAAACAGGATGAAAACATGAAGACTTGCTTGATCACCACCCGTTGAAGCCCTGTGGCTTTGTTGCCAGGCCAGAGACAGTGTTGTAGGTAACTTGGGTGGTATCAGAGATGACATCAGACCAGCACCTGCCCCAATCTGTTTTGGGGTCAAAGCTTTCAAGTTACAGTAGGGAAATCTAGGCTTGTGGGATTTCAGGCGCATTGATGGCAGGTTGTTCAAGGGGGCATTTCATGAAGTGTTTTGTCAGATCTTTTCTTTTTGACAAACTGTTATAAGCTATTAAATCCTTGCATCTGATTGGCTGAGAGCAAATTTGTCAGACAAATTTGTCAGACAAAACGCTTCATGAAATGCCCCCCCCCCCCCCCCCCATGCTATCGTGTTTGGAAGGTCAGGGTATGCGTTGATGGCACTGGTTACACTGGCCATCCTTTCCTTCCAGTGTGAGGGAGAGTGATCGAGTGCCAGTGAAGGAGGGTGGACTTCCTCAGTCTATGCTTGGAAGGCTTGCCAGAGAGGGCTACCTTGAACATAGCGTTGGCAAGATGGTTACTAAGATGGAAGGCATGGGTCTGATGATAATCTAATAAAGGTTGGGGCAAAGTCTCCAGAAGATGAAGTACTCCACTATTGTCTTGAGATGGGTCAGTACTCGGCTCATGTCATCCAAGGACTTTCTATGAGACGTAAAGGCAAGATCATCTGCAAACTTCCTACGTGAAGTGAATGTAATGTCACCACATACGTTAAAAAGACCTCTAGTGGAGTTAGTTTGCAGCCACCATTAAGGAGGCCATCATTCAGAGTCCTAACACAGCTGGTCTGGTTACCGAGAGCAATCCTGAATCTGCAGATGCTGAAGATTAAAGACAAGCAGTGTGAAGTTGTTCGAACACTGCTTTCAGAATGAGGCAGCACTGTACAGATCTCAGAGTCTCCCTCGACATCATAGGCCTATACTCAAACACATTCACTCCGAAAAAAACGGTGGTAAAATTCATCGACCATATATAATTCATCTGGGTTAACATTAAAAATTTTGGGGCATTGTTTTCATTTCAGAGATTTGACAACAGGAAGTGAGGTGGTCCCTTTTTCCACTTTCCCCTGCCTCATGTTCTTTCTCGGATGAGGGGACTGAAAAATTTGTATAATATCGCTTTTAGATAATGTAGAACAGGGCAGTTAATTGGAAATTTCATTTTTGTCATCATCTAGGATTCAGCATTTTAATTCAGTAAATCAGAATGAATATTTTGACGTTGAACATCTCAAGGCAAGTAAGTATCAAATGTTCATGTCTAATAATTCCTGATAAACGAACTTGATCTTGGCGTCAATTCAAGTTTTGGTGGATTTTTCCAAATACCTATAGGGAAAAATTCAGATTGAGGTAGAAAATTTGGATGTTTGCATCAAAAAATAAAACAGCCTTTGTTAGTAACAACCTTCTGATTTATAATCAGCACACAAATTGGTAAACAGAGTACCTGAGTGACAGAAAAAAAAAAATATTTCACACGCTCTGCCGTTCATATTGTGCAGGGGTTTATGAGTGGCATCCATTTTGAAGTTTTGTATTAAAAAGAATATAATAAGCCTAAAGACAATAAACTTTCAGTTTGTTTCCTTGTTTGCTTGCTTGTTTTGCTAGTGGCACTCATCAGATTTGTATTGCACATGCAAAACTTGATAAAAGCGTAGGTATGTGACTGAAAATTCGTCTTCTGTTTCTATGCATACTTTTTGCCATTCATATAGTACATGAGTATAGGAGTGGCGGCCATTTTGAATTGAAAATAAGCTTAAAATACTAAATGTACCCCTTCAAATGAAAAATTTCTTGTATGTGCAAGTAGAATTACTCAAGGAACAAGAATTTAAAAAAAACTTTGATGGAATAATTTGTCATAAAATTGACATAACTGGGATTATCATGGCCAAATTAGCATATCTGGCGGCCATTTTGGATTTTGCGTTTTGCCGAAAATGCTCAAGGTTACGCGAGTGGCATCAATCGGATTTGGAATCAGCACCCTCGAATTGACAAGAAACCATCAAAAAACATTGTATATATCAAAAAACAAGGTTAGGTGCACTTTCTATGGAGCCTAGCCTGGACTAACAGTAATCACCATTTAAATAGGTCTCCTATAATCACCTGTCACAAACCTAACAGAAACTACATCTATTTGTTGCTGTTCTGTAAAAGACTACCATTACAGAATGCATGATATCAGGCTGAATTTCTTGCTTCGGATTTCAGATTTTTGCATTGTTACCTCCACCAAGAGAGGAGGTTATGTTTCCATTACTGTTGGTTTCTTTGTTTGTTTATTGGTTTGTTTGTCTGTGCACAAAATCACTCAAAAAGTTGTGAACGGATTTGGATGAAACTTGCAGGAATGCTTGAGAATGAGACAAGGAAGAAATGATCAAATTTTGGTAGTGATCCAGAAATTTTTATTGATTTTATGAAGAATTTTCCATAGTGATGGCAGGTAGGGTCAATAAACTTGGGAGTTCACGCTGCGTATTTTTGAGGTTTTCATACGCGGACTTCACTCTAGTTTCTGCTAGGACAAGGCACGCCTCGCAGCTGAGGGTTGATGATGTAACAAAAGGCTTCTATATTGGGAAATTGGGCAACTTTCAGCATGAATACCTACATTGTACATTACGGGTGGAAATCACTGATCTCTAAGGAAGAACAAGATCAGTGGTGAAAATGAGCTGCTTGGCGGAGGGTCTGCGCTCTCAGAGGGCTTCTCTAGTTTTGTTTCGTTTTGTTTTCACATAAATTTCTATGTGACCGTGCATCACAAAACAAACAAAAAGTCACACCCCTTGATTTACGTGAGGACTCAAAGTAGGTGAAATGGGTCAAGCAAGTCAGCCTTGAGTTTTTCATATTATCTGAAAGAGCTATTTTTCATCTACATTATTCTTTGGTTTCGGATCATAACCACAAATGGGAAAGTGTGTTTTCCGCAGTTTTTCTACGACCCCTTTTTAGGGGAGAGTAGAATGATCAGGTATGTATTAGAGGCCCCTTTTCATTTTTTGAAATCCTTTGTACACTCTTCACTTTCAAGTCTAATAACTTTTGAAAGGATAATGCTACTGCTTTGAAAGTTGGCATTAATCATGGACAGAATGTGTTAATAGAGCATGCTCAATTTCAGCTTAATCTGATAATCCCTTCATTGTCATTGCTCCTGTGGTTGACATCCTGTGTTTTGTCCCTTTCATTGCACAGCTCGCGCGGTTTGGTGAAAGATTATTATTAAGTGCTTGAATAGACCCTGTACTTCAGAGCCTCTTTCCTCAGTTCACAATTTTTCAGAGTGTGTGCTTTCTTTCCAGTAGGTAGGTTAGGGGAGTCCATTTGAATTGAGTTATACATCATTTTAAAGCTCAGAGTCTGCTCTTTCAGAATCTGCCCTTTCCTACTACAAATCCATGTCTGGTGACTTTTTGTTGGTTTTGTGATGCAGGGTCACATATTTGTCTAAAATCTCTCACCTCTCTCTCAGAATGGGCATCCTCTTCATCATCTCCGTCCGCCTGTTCATTATCAGACGAACGTGACGCACCCGATGAGCTGTAGTTCTCCTCTTCTTCTTCCTCCTCGTCACTCCTCCCGTATCCCCGATTCTCATCCCTCTCCTCTGCCTCAACATCACCGGTGCCATCCCCTTCCGCTACGGCTTCCAAGTCCTCCTCTTCCTCCTCCTCCTCGCTGACTTCTTCCTTCACTTCCAGGTTCGTGTAGTCGTACTTGCCGTTCTCCTGACCGTCCACCACTTCGGGTTCTTCTTTCCATGGCTGCTGCTGCTGCTGCTGCTGCTGCTGTTGCCCTGGGGGGTAGCTCCCGGCGATGTATCCTCCTGCTCTGGTGTCACTGTAGTCGGTGGGCGGAGCCAGAGCCAGGCTCTCCGAAGCTGCATCCATGTTCTGTGAGGGGGGAATTTTTAAGATATGCCTAGTTGTGGTGTTTCTTCATTGCAACTACAGTGTATGGGGCTCAATGAGTATACAGGATTGTCATAACAATGAAAGGGGGTACTATTCTCTTAGATAGTGTGATAAATTATACAACCCGTTATCTTATGACATAATTGAAAAAGAAAGGGTCATGTCCATGTCCTCCGTGTTCAAGTTCATTCTTAATCTTTTTCTTCATCTTTTGTTTCTGTAATATTGATTGATGAATACCAATTGCAGTAAAACATGGATGTCCTTTTACTTTTATGGTGGTGCTAACATTACTGCAAACTTGAGAAGGAATGATCCTATAAACCCAAATCAAGGGGTTTTGTGCTTGACTGGTCATCCAAGGCAAGGGAAATTATAGCAAACTTAAAGCAACATTGTGCATCTCTACTTAGCAGACAACACTAAATATCAGTACCGACACTACCTACTGCAGGCAGATGCACATCCACATCATTTTTTAAAGGCTGGCCACCTAAAATCCACTGATATAATGAAGGAAATTATCAATGGTGTCACTGTTTAATATGAATATGATGCCAGTGTGCTTCACTTGTACCCTAGCACTGCCATAGAACTTGAATCTAAATACACAACATAGGACTTCATTGATTTTTAGCCACAAAAAAAAAAATAACCTTCATTTTCTTAAACCATGTCCATGAATACTGTTATGAATATTATGCCAAACAGTGTGCTTCACTTGTACCCTAGCACTGCCATAGAACTTGAATCTAAATACACAACATAGTCATTGATTTTTAGCCAAAAAAAAAACAACTTCACTTTCTCAAACCATGTCCACTCCAAATTCTTGAGGCAAAATACAGTTTTAGCATAAAGCAAGGCACCCATAATTCAACCATAATGCCATCCAAAATGTGACCATCGACTACTTCTTTTGCAGAGAACAACAGAAACAATGGTAAGGTCTACATTGAATCCTGCGAGGAAAGTAGATAAAATGTCTGATGGAAGCGATGCATGACAAAAATGGAGATATGTACATGTACAATGTAGGGTAAAACTTCCAGGATTCAGTCAGCTACAAGTTTGCATGTAAGCTTTTCTGCAATATTCTTTTTTTACTCATTTTAGGCCTACATACAAAATCATCTGCAATAATGTACTGTATGTTAAATATATCAAACTTCTTTTATCTCAATTTTGATTTTGTTAAATACATCTTAGAATTTTAGAAAATCCCAAAATATATTGCTATGATAACCAACCACAATCCTGTCAATGCGATCACAATTTGGTTAGACGATATGCGCGTTCAATGTCAATACGCATAAAAGGCCGCTGAAAAATGCACCGCGCCATACCTTGTTGGCGCAAAGTTGCATCGGGGACGTTGCGCCACCTGTTGGTGACCAAAATTGTGGGTAGGCAGCACTTGCATTCAACCCCTCTGAACATTTTAATAGTCACTGCATCAGGACGTAAAGGGATTTTGTTTTCTTTTGCATTTTTGTGGATACCATCACAGTCTGAAGTCTGAGCCTAAGATAAATGAAAAATCTCACAAGAGAATGGTATACAATATATTTCTCTATTTTAAGTGCTTTTTCGGCAACCCTGATTCTTAACACTGGACTTGTAATGCTTGGGAAAAGTTGCGTCAATTGTGCATTTTTTTGTGGCAAAATTTGGGATTTTGGACAGATTTTTCGAGATGACTATGGGACTTTCCTGTTGTGAACAACAGTGCCAGTACAGTAGGGTTAGAATCTAGTCGTATGTGAAATGTGATTTGGGTGTGTTGTGACAATTCAATAGATTGTGATTATACTTAGTGATAAGTGACCGAATTCCGGTAGGCGACTGAATCAGGGTGGTCCACGAGGGGTTTTAGCATGTCGCTGCAACATGCTAAAATTCTTGTGCAACATCCTAAAAAGCCAGCAACATGCTATGCAACATCCTTAAGAATTTGCAACAAGCTCAAAGTAAAAGTATTCAAAAATGTGCAAAACATGTGCATAACATAAGAAACATCAAACTACCAGGTACTTTAGATATTTGTGTGCAAAACATGAGAGAGAACATTGAATGTAAGCAGCACAAAGAGAGATAAGCAGCAAAATATTGCGTACTACGTACTCATCGTGTGCGCTCCGCGCATATTCAATTTCTGCAATATTCTCAGATTCTGAGCTTGCAACATGCTAAAATTTCAAGTTGTGGACCACCCTGCTGAATACTGACTGCTGATAAGCTTTACGCATAACATTAACGTAGATTGATGTCTAACGTGTTACTGTTACATTTCTTGATTTAGTTTTTGTGCTGTGCATACAGCATGCAGCACTGTCTCAGTTCTAACCGCTCACTACTTCTAGCACCAAACGTAAAAATGGGACATTCACCTATAATTCATTAACTGCATTAGCACTGGATAGAAATCTGTAGAAATCTGTGCATAGACACACATTTCACATCATACCAATCATCACACATATATACTAGCACTTCAGTTACAGTCCCACACCCAGAACAGCACCTCACAGCTTGTGGATGCAGCAACGATACAGCTACCATACACTCCCTTGCTTTGCATGCTCACTAGCATAAAGTGACCTGCAACAGCAGAGCCAGACAACTCAGTAGACTGTACACTGACACAAAATAATCACAACTTCTCATACTTTCGTTGGAGTACAACAATTGGAATACTCTGGTAATACATTAATAAGAGAGCCATGAGCACGTGGGTAGCTACTTTCACCTCAAACATACGCATCTCTTACCTTTAGAGGTCAGAAGTAAGCCTCGAATGGAGCAAAACATCGATGTTTTGAGGCATTATGCCCCTCTTTGGATCCCCAGGATCTAATGTTGAAAACAGTATTACTCATTGCCTAGAGGGGGCGCTGTTTGAGCTAGCTCACGCAGCTTTTGCAGCTGGCTTGTTTGCTGCCATATATTTATCGCGATCGCATCGCTCGGGATCGGCTCGCTCACGGCCAATGCGACCGCCGATCCTACGTAGGTAGGATCTTTGGTTCAAGCAACAGTTTACGACGGCTTAGCGAGCTACTGTTGTACAGTTTGTAGCCAGAACTACCGACCTGCCGGACCCGCCGAGATCTGCGTTGCATGCATGCTGCTAAAATGCGTTGAGGAGACTCAGGGTAAGTTTAATAAGTGATGGAATAAGTGATGGCTCTGATCGGAGCCCTCTGATCTTCTGTTAGGATATGTTTGCGTTGTTGCATGCATGATAACGCTGAGCCACATCAATAACTGTTAGGCCTGGATCTGCTGTGCTCGAATGAGCTCGACGCGACGAGTGAAGCCGGCCTGGGCTGAAGGGCCAGGGTAGGCATCCCCATTTGGCATTGCATTGCCCGTAGTGTAATGACTAATGAAATGTAGGCCTAACACTAACACACACAAAACACAAGACAGTGAATGCCCAGAACATTTGAGGCTCAATAGTCAATGGGGTGTTGTGGCTATTGAAATATTGAGTCGTGTAACGTTACTTGTTACTCAGATATTGCTAATGCCAATGGTGTGTTGCATGTGATTCAGTGTCCCAGTGAAGTGTGAAACTCGTTAGTTGGGCACAGCGCACCACAGTGATTGGTGTATTGAGCCATGGCATGGGTACTCCTTACCCCGGGGCGGGACGCTCCTTGTAACGTTACACAGTTAATGCGCGTTGGGGCTGGTCGCAATTAGGGTACTCCAAGCTAGCCCCCAGCCAGGCCAGCCAGCCCAGGCCAGTGTCTTACTCTTGATTGGCCTATTTCTAAAATTTGTGTGGGTTGTGTTCGGATGCCAAGCGATCAGGGCTAAGTCCAACAGGGCTTGCATCGTTCTGTAACCGTTAAGGTTAACAGTTAGTTCTAACTTCTGCTTTTATTTACCGGTACTTCTACGGTGCTTCTTATCAAAGGCCTGTTTAGAAACTTATGTGTGGCGAGGGTTTGTGGTGTGGTGTTTCTGGATGCACTTGTATTTTGTGCGCACGCTCTTTCATCTCTTTTTGGGGTGTGGATAAATCTAGATCTACATAGAGTCTATATAGCCATAGGAGTCTAGACACTGACTTTTACACAATAGGGCCTACACAGCTACTGGACACTTATTTTTTGTTGTTCTGAATATCATCGTTAGAGGATGAAAATTCGAGCAAAAATTATTTTAATATATTTACAAAGTCCTGAAAATAATGAATTTTAAAAAATCATGTGGCATTACTTTCTCTGATTGAAAAATTTGACTTCAAGTTAACCCCTCCACAAAAAGTTATCTTATTGCACAGTGCAAAATTCATCAATTCCCATCAGCAATGTCTCTCACATCTTATTCATGCTCCAGAATCACAATTTATACTCGGGAGTCATGATTCAATGTAAATTACACATTTGTACAAGCAGACGACAAAGAGTAAAATGCAAGTGGGGCTCAAATTTTGTAGTTTACGGTAAAAGGCCAATCGCGTACATTTCGAACAATTTACATTTGTATGTTGTAATCTCTTGTGATAAGTCTTACAATTTGTACATCTTCATCTATAAAATGTGTGGTAAGATGTGAATTTCTTTACTCTTAGCATTTTTACATTTTTTTTCGTCGCATTTCGGCAATTTCCACACAATAGTTTGATTTTAATAGTAAAAAAAGGCTATTAAAAGATATTTGTGTGAAGTCCCATCGTAAATGGTAGAATCTCATTATTTCGCAGAGATAGCACGCGTCTGGTAATACCTTGCCATATACAGGTACTCATTGACATTGTACAGGTAAAAAGTCGCTGCCACTACTTTGGCGTGTATGGTTTATTTGAATTTTTTAACAGGGCAGTTTGCATCTGTTGAGAAAAACATGAAATTAATCATAATGTGTTGACAGTTCCATAATCTACTGGGTTTTACATGTAGTTTCAGATGCTACTTAAAGCAAACTTCATGAAGGTCTTTCATTAAAGGGTGTATACAGTTCTGGTGGAGATGAGGATTTAGCTTTTAACGTTTTGCGAGATATTCAAAAACCACTCTATGAGATGTCAAAGAGCATGCAATTTTAAGGGGTATCAAAAGTTTATTTGATGAAAATCAGTTTTCAAATGGCTGAGATATCCAAAAACAAGGTGAAACAAAGAGATCCTAATAAAGTTGTGGCCTGTCGCCTTTTATTATTATCACTTTTTTGGATACAATGTATCTCAGCCATTTGAAAACCAATTTTCATCAAATAAACGTCGAATCCTTCTTAAAATTACATGCTCTTTCATATTTCATAAGAGGTTTCTCATTATCTCACTTAAGAATGTTCAAAACATGAATCCCCACCTCAACCAGTACTGTACAGTCCCTTTAAAGAACTTGTGTTAATTGAGTTAGTTTTATTCTAAACCCCATTATCACGTTTTCATCTCTTTTTCCTTCACAAGTCCTCTATGGGTCATCTCCTATACAGCTGATACAGTCCCTTGTAAACCCAAGCTCTTTCCACCATCCCATCAAAGTGGATTGATTCAAAATGTCCTGGACTCGGCACGTCTCTCCACGGATGTCTCGGACGAAGCGGCTGTCCATATTACGAGCAGCCAGACACTCCAGCACCGACTGCGCGCCATCGTCGATATCAGCGGCACACGTCTCGGGGCACAACGCACGCGACAAATGGAAGCGCCGCACGTCCAACTTGTACACCAGCACCAAGACTTTCCAAAGCCGGTGGCGGCCGAGTCAGAGTGCGGAGGCACTGACATCGAGCCAAGTGAGGAAAACGTTTCTGGATTATTTCCAGGGACCGAACGACCACGTTTTTGTACCGTCATCTTCAGTGGTACCTCATGGAGACCCAACGCTCCTCTTCACAAATGCTGGCATGAATCAGGTAAAGATACAATAAGGTGTGATCATCTGTAGGGTGTTACATAACTGTTTTAAACCATTTGCCTGGTCGGGCAAGAAGATTTTCAAATTGTTGCAGAACACTTGTCCGAGCATGATTTTACTTGCCCAAAAAGAAAGTCCAAAGATATAAGAAAATGATATAGTTCAAATCACTTGTAAGTTAAGAGCTTGATAAAACACAATCGTTTGAATGAACAGCACATATTGGTTTAGCACATGCTTAAACACATTGGAGTAAAAAGTTGGTTTGATCAAGTGTTGGTGTTGCATTGCCTTGGGACTTCTTCATGCAAATGTTGGAAAGTTGCTGAAATTTGAAGTGTTTTGTATCACTAAACAGTCGTCATCTTTGGGCTTCTGTATGGTTGACTTCATGGGTTTGAAGGAGGAAAAGGAGAAAAAAAGGTGTGGCTTCCAAACATTTTGCTTGCCCAATTTGGGCAAGCATTTTTTCTCATTGTTCCAAAACACTTCCCTGACTTTGATTTTCACTTGCCCCAGGCAGTTGGGCAAGCGCTTATGTAGTACCCTGATCTATCATAGATCAGCAAAGATAATGACAGTGATACTGGTAGTCATAAAGATTTACAAAGACAAAAGGCTTGACTGATCTATATTTTGATATCATAGTATTTTATATACCGGTATTCTGTATTATAATCCATACGTGATGCTAAGTGTTGTAGTTATAGTGAAATTGACACACTCGTCCATTACTTTGCAATTTCTCCATGATTCATTTAAAATGCTACAACCCTTTAGATGATGGATGGTGTAGATGGCATTGTACACTTCATACAGTGTATGATGTTTGTACTATTTATCACAAGCCTGTGTCAAAGATTGTTTGTAGTCAGGCATACAGAAATTTGCCATTTATGGATCAGAATATTTATTCCACACTATATTCAACATTGAAATATGGAGTGTAGTCTTTCATTCAGTCGTCTCACTACCTCTACACAAGCAGTGGTACAGCAAAGATTATATTACCCCTTGGATAATCCATGCAGTCAGAGATGAAAATCAAATTTGTGTTTGCTTTTTTTTTGTGTGTTTTGTTTTGGGTTCAAATCTCATGATCTCTTGCAACTGATTAACGAATTGCCCTACGTCGACATAAATAAGCACTGAATAGGTCAGTGTTTTAGTAGTAGACATTAAATCATGGGCATACATACTAGGGAAGGATTTGAACCTTTGACCTCCTGATCTCCGGACAGGCATCTTATCCACTAGACCACCGAACTCCTGCCGGACAGCCAGTGCAGGTTCTAAAGTAGTTTGCACTGGGTACTGCATATTAGTCAAATTCATGAAATTCTTTCATTGAGTTGGATCTAGTGGATAAGATGCTCGTCCACAGATCAGGAGGTTGTAGGTTCAAATTCTGCCTGGGTGTGCCCAAGATTTGTTTTGTCATGGCTACTATTAAAACACTGATCAATTCAGTGCTTACTTACGTCGATGTAGGGCAATTTGTTAATCAGTTGCTATAAAAACAACTCGACAGAAGCATTTCATGAACATCATTATCTCTCTTTCAGTTCAAAGATATTTTCCAGGGCACTATTCATCCAGACATGGTCCAGAACTGCTACCGCCGTGTGGTCAACAGCCAAAAGTGTATCCGAGTCGGGGGCAAACACAATGACCTCGACGACGTGGGTAAAGACCACACCCACCACACTTTCTTTGAGATGCTCGGCAACTGGTCCTTTGGCGACTTCTTCAAGGTGGGCAGCTGATGCAAAACTTGTCCTCTCAGTAGGCCTACTTCACCCCTTTACTTCAATGACACTGCTGAGCAATTTGGGATATTGCCAATACGCAAAGTGCTGTTGTAGAGCCTAGCCCTGTCCCAGATGCACTGTGGAATAACTCCGTAGCATTGTTGCTTTGGGATGTGGAGCTTGCGTCTATGTCCACATGATGCAATGCAATCGATGTATGCATTTCATTTATAAGTGCTCTTTTCCTTGGTTTGGATTTGGCATAAAAAGAGTTAACAGATTTTCAATTTGACAAATTTGCATCCATGAAAGTCATGGGTCATCTCTGCAATGCTGCAGTGTCCACATCACACAATGATGAGCTAAGAAACCTTCAAAAATACCACTGGGTGAAAGACGTGACCTGGGTTGATTGGTTGGCAAGCTCTACCACTCGAGGTGCTTCCTTGCCCCAACTCCTCTTGGTCACACTGGTCGCTCACTGGTTCGGCGAGCAAGATGCTGCCTAGACCAGATCCAACTTTGCTACTGAACCATCCCACAATTTCATCTGAAACAGGGCTGCCTGGAAGGCAATTATGCATTGGTAGTACCTCATATTGTACACAGAATGTATCTTTTACCTATATCTGTACCTGTTCAACTCTTACAGATCAAGTCACATGTGTATGTGGCTGTAATGCTCAAACACATTGCAAATTTGCAATTTTGGGTGTTTCTTTTTTTGTTAGAATGTTTACTTACTTGTACATGTAAACACTTTTGCCTTTCCCTGAAGCTCTTGAATCCAATTTCTTATTTTCATAATCATGAGGGGGCAGAAGAAATAAAGTTCATGAGAAAAATTCATATCACTAACTTATGGTCATCAAAATATGGTTTGGGGAGAATTCCCAGGGAAAGGTAATAGAGAAGAGGTGTCTAAGTTTGACCAGTCCAGCTCTGTTGGCAATCATGTGAGTTTGATAGAGGCTGACCTTTGAACACTGTTGTGATGACGTTTACATTTATCCTTTCTGCCCTTTGCAGAAGGAAGCATGCACCATGGCCATGGACCTTCTCACCAACGTGTACGGCTTGCCCGTGGAGAATCTCTACTTCACCTACTTCCAGGGAGACGGGCAGCTGCAGGTGCCAATCGACATGGAAACGAGGGAAATATGGCTCGAACTTGGGTGAGGATGATGTTTATGATGCCTCTGGTAATGGTGGTCGTGATGATGGTGATGGTGATGGTTGTGATGGTAACGATGGTGATCATCGATGTAAATAGTGGTAATGACAGTCAGATGAAGCTTTTCTTAAAGGACAAGTCCACCTTCATATACATGTGGATTGAGTGAAGGCAACAATGTTTAGTAGAACACATGAGTGAAAGTTTGGGGGAAATCCGACAATCCGTTCAAAAGTTATGAATCTTTAAAATATCTGTGCAATCACTGCTGGGGAAGAAGACTACTACAGTGTATGATGTCACATGCGTACAACGATATAAGGAAAATAAAAAGAGAATTTCACAAAACTTGACTTTGAATAAAGTGCACATTTCCTTGACTTGTTACTGACTTATGTTAGGGGTAATGTTATTCCCCCTGACTTCTGAAAAAGAGAAGTCGAGTGTTCTTTTATTATGTGAGAAAAGTGAGAATATCTTGAATTTTCTTTATACTTTCTTTACATAGTTGTACTCATATGACATCACAAGCTATAGTAGTCTTCTCATCCAGCCATGACTGAGCAGAAACTTCAAAAGTTCATAACTTTTGAACGGATTGTCCGATTTTCCTCAAACTCTCATTGATGTGTTCCACTAATATTGCTGCATTCACTCAACCCACATGTCTACGAAGGTGAACTTGTCCTTTAATAACTAACACATACACAGTATGCCAAATGTACTTAGGATTATAAATCAAATGGGAAATTGTGTTTTTAGCAGTTTTCTAGGGCAAGTATAGTATGATTAGGAGGTACAGTATGTTTTTAATAGAGGCACCTTTTCATGTCTTAGAAACCCTTTACACACCCTTCACTTCTAACTCCAATAGCTTTAAAAAGGATGATGCTACTGCTTTGAAAGTTGGTAATAGTCATTGATAGAATGTGTTAATAGAGCTTGGGCAATTACAGCTTAATCTGATAATCCCTTTATTGTTGTTGCTATCAAGTCTTACATCCTGTTTTTTGTCCCAGTCATTGCACAGAGCACAGCCTTGTAAGATTTAATGCTTGAGTAGACCCTATACTTCAGAGCTCCTTTTCTCAGCACAAACTTTTCCAGAGTGTTTGCTTCCTTTCCAATGTTTAGTCAAATTATACATCATTTTTAAGCTTAATGTCTTTCAGAACCTGCCCTTTAAAAATCTATGTCTGGCAACTTTTGTTGGTTTTGTGGTGCAGGATCACATAATTATGTGACCTGCACCACAAAACCAACAAAAAGTCGCCAGATATGGATTTTTAGTTAAGGGCATATCTATACAACGATATAGGCTATGACTCGTGTGCACAATATTGCAGCATTGATTAGTGAAAACTTGTGTGAGATGTGTTACATGATGTAAGTAATGCACTGACAGTTTCTTTTGCCCAAAAGTACTTTGAAACAATGACTGAATTTGCCTCCATCTTGGATCTGTTTTCCAATACAGTGTCCCAAAGGAGAGAGTTCTCCCATTTGGCCTTACAGACAACTTCTGGGAGATGGGTGCTGTCGGACCCTGCGGACCATGTTCAGAGATTCATTTTGATCGCCGTGGCAACAGGGATGCAGGACACCTCGTCAACCAGGACAATCCGGATGTGGTGGAAATCTGGAACTTGGTCTTCATGCAGTTCTACAGGTGGAGTAGAATCCAAGACATGATGATGATTAACCTGTGCAGAAGGGCTTCTTTCCGTAAATGGAGTCATAGAAAATCCTCTACTTCTTAAATTCACCAATTGCCCCCTCCCCCCATACACACACACACACAAACACACTCCTCAGTCATAACAAGTCATTTGCCATTTTTCTTTAGGCTGAAGTGAACCTGCGATAATTATCGTGATTGTGCTTGCTCGGGTGTTTTGTCACAGAGAAGACAGATTTTGCATTTCCACCTCCAAAAACTTTTCCTGATCTCCAACACAAAGCTCCACTTCACAG
Source organism: Diadema antillarum (assembly GCF_040938485.1). Lineage (NCBI taxonomy): Eukaryota > Metazoa > Echinodermata > Echinoidea > Diadematoida > Diadematidae > Diadema > Diadema antillarum. Next base: position 531,056 of record NW_027271945.1, on the reverse strand, counting down.
CTTTAAGAAATAAGGGTATGAATAATCACGATAAATAATCATCATATGCTAAAGCCTACCAAAGTTTTGAAGAGCAAGTAGCTTAACACCTGTTAGTTGGTTACTTTGTATGACTACAGCTGCAAACTTTTGAAGAAAGTTAGAGGAATGGTAGACTGCTCTGTTTTTAATATACTTGCTTTTCTGATCAAGATGAACATAGAGAATATTTTCTTAATTACTGTAAAAGTGAAAATTTTCGCTCATTTTGCACAACCAGAAACTGGCGCGAAAATAATAGCAGGCAAATATTTTTGCTTGTCATATGTTCCAGTAGCTGATGTCTTGATTCCGTGGAATTAAAAACATGCGCAAAACTCTTCTTACCCAGCCAAGTGCAAAAATATCCACTTTTACAGTATGCTGGAAGAGTAGATTTCTGGAAGATAAAACTTCTTAATTAAGATTGTTGCAAGATCAGAGTCTTTAGAATTTTTTTTTTTTTTTTGGGGGGGGGGAGTTAAGTGAGAAGGTGTTTGTCGATGCTGCAAGGTTATAGATGTCTTTGGGATGTTGTGATTTTGTTTTTGTCTTTGTTCCTGTCTGTCAGGCATAATATGTTTCTTTGTTTTCTTGTGTGTGCATTTCCTTTTGTCCGATCACCTTGACTTCAGAGATGAGACTGGTAGCCTGCATGGTCTTCCGAAGCACCATGTGGACACAGGAATGGGACTGGAGAGACTGGTGTCTATCATGCAAGGAGTGGAGTCCAACTATGACACAGACCTCTTTAGGCCACTCATACAAAAGCTGGAAGAGGTAGGTATTTAACTGACTGCAGAGACTCCAACCCCAAGCATCTTCTGATCTGCAGATTCTCCCACCTGAACCCCTAGCAAATTGGAGACTCCAACTTAATGTGCGTGAAGCGCAAAGTCCCTTGGGTCAATAGGGTGCTAGATGCTCTCTCGTGCTATCTCAGGCTTATTTCTCAACATACGATGGCACTAAGTAAGTAATTCAATGATTTAGATCTTATATTTTTGGCTTAATAAAACTTTATTTCATATATCATATGCAGATGCTATTCATACATACATATGAAACTAACTGGCATCTACAAAACCATACATGCGGGAGACACAGAGCCAGGGCGGGAGAAATTTAATCTCAAGCGGGAGAACAGGAGATTTTGTGAAAATGGGTTTTCGGCGGGAGATCTCCCATCGAACGCGGGAGAGTTGGAGTCTCTGTGACTGTTTTATTGTTACACTCAAGCTGAAAGCTTTTTTCACATTTAATATCATTTTTTTTTTTTTTTTTAAAGGCAGGGGTTGGATTTTGACCAAACTTGGCAGGAATCATCAATGGGGGAGAGGGGATCATAGTTTGTACAAGTAGTGGTGACTTATGGGGGGGGGGGGGGGGGGGGGGGGGCTGAGGGGGGGGGGGGGGCTGAGGGGGGGGGAGCTGGGGGGGTTGCACTTATGGCAGGGCTATTGCCCCAAATTATCTTATTTCTTCGATTATTTCTCAGTTGTCATGTTCTTGAAAACAGGTCAATAGATTTTGATCAAACTTGGCAGGAATCCTGTATGAGGGATATTCAGTATACTTTCATGTAACAGTACTCTAAATGACTGACATGTTTTCATAGTCGTATATAAGAGGTTGATGCAAGGTTCAGTCCCATGTACTGATTTCTGTGTGATGTTGCTTACATTGCTAATTATTCCACCTTTTTATCAGAAGAGCTGCTTGATCAGGAGGAAAGGTCAACTCTGTCTAAGGCTTTTGTTTTGATGAGATGTACTCTGTGGACTGTCTTATGTATGGTCTTGCTTCAACCTTTTCTTTTTTTTTTTTTTTCTCTATGTATTCTCCTTGGTGTCGTGATGCAGCAATGTCCAGTACGGCCTTACCAAGGCTTTGTAGGCGAGAAGGACTCTGACCACGTGGACACAGCATATAGGGCCGTGGCTGACCATGTCAGGATGCTGACCGTTGCCATAGCCGATGGTTGCCGGCCAGACTCTCAGAAACGCGGGTCAGTGAGTACAACTATTTGATTTGCTGTAAAACTAGAAATTTTCCACTGATGGAAATTTCGATGCATTCCACACAACACGAAATTGGTGCAATAAGAATATCAATGTGTGAAAATTGATGCTTGATATATGTGATACTATTTCATATTCTTTAATTCATGGTAGGTATATTTTAAGGTAATAAGGGATGCACTACATTAGTATTTGTAGTTTTCGTCACATTTGGTAGTCATGTAGCATAAATTACTTTGCTGATGTAATGCAGACCAGTTATCATTAACCATAGTATGTGCTGCCAAAGCCTTTAGCCACCTTAGGACTGGTGGGCTGTATGAAATGCTCACTCATTTGTTGTGACTGACCATGAAATTGGAACTATACAAGATTTATCTTATCTATCCAAGCGTGAAAAAAAATTCCACTTTTACTGTGTGGCATTTTATCAATGAATGCTCGTCTGGCAGATAAGTTGTCAAGTATGAACGTTTCTATCAGCAGTAGTAGTGTAGGGGTACGTTGTAAACACATTAAAGTTGTCTTTCTACCAATGAGACTATTCTTGCCTTTCATCAAGCAATGCAAGGAGATTTGCAGAAAGTTCAATTGTATCACCAAGCAAGGACTCTGTTTTGGCTATACTTTAGTACCTGACAGATACACCATTCCTGAACATTTGCCACAACTATTTCCTTGTCAAATATTGTTCCATTTACCTAACCCTTTTATTTCTTGTCATTCTTGTTCCTTTCCCTGGTTTAGCTATGTGATCAAGAGGGTCATTCGAAGGGCAGTGCGGTACGCCACTGAGAAGCTGAAGGCGAAGCCCGGCACGCTGGGCAGCCTTGTCCCTCTTGTAGTGCAATCACTGGTGAGAAAAGAGAAACCTGATGTACCAACCATTTCCATGGTACACACCATGTTCAGAACGGTTTCTTCTATCGCATTATATACCCACACTCACACGAATGCACAAACATAGATACTGAACTTTACTTCCTGTTTCACCAGGCTGTTTCACTGCGCTCTAAAGTCATTCCCAAGTTCAACTCAATTGATCTTAGTGACAATTTGTGACCCTGCATCACAAAACCAACAAAAAGTCGCCTGATGTGGATTTTAAGTTAAGGGCAGATTCTGAAAGAACAGACTCTAAGCTTTAAAATGATGTATAACTCAATTTGAGTGGACTCTTCTAACCTATCTAAATATTGGAAAGAAAGCACACACGCTGGGAAAGTGTGAACTGAGAAAAGAGGCTCTGAAGTACGGGGTCTATTCAAGCGCTTAATCTTTACGAAACCATGCTAGCTGTGCCATGAATGGGACAAAAAACAGGATGTTAACCACTGGAGCAACAACAATGAAGGGATTATCAGATTAAGCTGATATTGATCATGCTCTATTAACACATTCTGTCCTTGCTTAATGCTAACTTTCAAAGCAGTAGCATTATTCTTTCGAAGGTTATTAGAGTTGAAAATGAAGAGTGTGCAAAGGATTTTCAAGAAATGAAAAGGGGCCTGTAAGACACATCTGATCTCACTACTTTACAAAAAAAAAGGTTGTAGAAAAACTGCTGAAAACATACTTTCCCATTCATTTCACGATCCCAAACTTAGGAAATATGTAGAAGAAGAATAGCACTATCAGAAAATATTAAAAACTCAAGATTGACTTGACTTTCACCTTTTTTTAGTCCTCACGTAAAATCAAGAAAATATTGACTCTAATCCCAATATGAAAGTGACAAGCAAGTACTGTACTCCATGATCACGAATTTCACCACTCGCGAAATCGTCAGGAAGTCCTGATTCTCGGAAATTTAGACTCGCTAGATACATGTATATGGCGTAATCAGTAAATGAAAGGATGAGGTATAGCTCAGTCAATCAATCAATCAAATCTGGTGGATCTGACATAAATGGATAAGTACATATGAATAGACCTAGCTTGGGCACACACCATCACTGTCATGGACTAATATATCTTAAGCACTCATGGTACTCAATAGGTTATTTCTGCCTGTGTGTCGTAGGTATGTTTAACCACTTCCCCTTCTCACATAGCCCCTTCTTGAAAGTCTGTAGTTATGGATAGTAACACAGTAATCAAAGCTGAAATCTCAGAGTTAGGAATATGGGAAGGTTATGTTTTAATTGAGAAAATATGTAATATCTCTTATTTTTCCTTTAAAATGCATCCCATGAGGGTTCAGACATGCATTACAATTTTTGGGGGGGAGATTAAACAGTTAAAAACTCACGCAAAATTATCATAGCAAGTGCATTTACAGGCCTAAATCATTTGATATTATCAATGGTAAATCCAGCCATTTCTTCTTCAGCAGCTGTGTGAGCATTGCAAAAATATTTTTTTTCAGTTTGCAGTTTTTTTATAAAGTTGATTTCAATCCATGAATCATTTGCAGGGGAACACATATCCCGAGTTGGAGGAGAACCCGCAGTATATCAGCGACCTCCTCGACAAGGAAGAGCAGCAATTTCTATCAACTCTCAGGAAGGGCGAGAAGTATCTCAAGAAAGCCCTGACCACTCTCAACTCAAGCCAAATTCTGCCAGGTAGAGCGCATTCTATTTCTTTCACTGTAAACCAAACCTCTTCCCGTCATATCCTGCCTTCCTCTGCCTACAAGGATCATTTACCTCCATGAGAGAGTTACCTGGAATGAAATCTGTTAAGGAGAGATATTAACTGATCGCTGAAATGTTTACCAGTAGTAGAAAAAGCGTAAGATTACTGATACGAATGTATGGCACAGGTTAGCATCGTAGAAGATTTGGTCAGGTGACTGTCATGTTGTGTCTCCCTTTCTGCTTTATGCATATCAAGACTTGATATTTACACATTCGACTTTAAAATGCAAAAAAAAAACAAAACAAACAAACAAAGATGGATTTCCTCAGAACAAGATCAGTTGCAAAGATATCCTGGGTTTCTTTGTTTTTGTATTTTTATCTGTTTCTTTACAAAGCTAGATGACAAATACTGTGCACATGGTGTTTTAGGAAATTCAGAATGAGCTCTTTCGATTAAATCGAATATAATACCATTGACCAATGTTCAATATATTTCTGTTGCTCAACGATGGAATAGTTGGCTCATATTTCCATCTATTTTGCTGTGTATACTCAAAGCAAATTTGTCATTAGGATAAAGATTTTGGTATACATTATAAACTTTTTTTTTCTCAAATGCAAGTAGTATACGTATGTTTCTTAAATTGTAGCCAGGAAAAGAAATGTGGGCTTCTTTATGCCTACGTTTTGAGCTCCTTTCCAACATGAGGTAATCAGTCACATTTGTGGAATATTTTTAACAGGTGACATTGCATGGAGAATGTACGATGCCTATGGCTTTCCAGTAGATCTCACCACCTTGATTGCCAATGAGCATGGGCTCACTGTCGACCTGGACGGCTTTGAGGAATGTCGGCTGAAGTCTAGGGAGGTGAGACGAAAGTTTCCTGTGTGCTACTGTATACGCCGAATATTTAACGAGGTTTTTATTTTCGCGAATTTCGCGATTCAGGTGCTATTCGCGAAATTAAAGACACGCAAAAATAATTACTCTGATCCCGATATGAATGCACACGTATACATTTCTCCGTTCAGTACAGTACTCCACAATCGTGAATTTAACCACTTGCGAAATCGTTGGGAAGTCCCGATTCGCGAAAATTTAGACTCGCTAAATATATGGCGTATACAGTATTGTATGAAACACTTACCATTCAATGCAAGTCAGTGATATGTAGTGCAACTTGTTTCTCTTCCAGTAGATTTCCATGTAGAATAGTTGCAGGTATTTCCCTTACCCCATGCCCCTGTCCCTAATAACTCACAACTTTCTAAGCAGTATTACCGTACCTAGCATGTAATGAGCAATGTTGAACTTTTCTAGCATGTTTAGCTTTGATGTATCCTTCTTGCCAGGTGGAAGGATCAGTATTATTTTTCTATCTTTCTGTATTTCTGTATCATGTATATGTACATGTATACAATGTATCTTTATCTGTATCATCAATTTCTTTGATGACATATTGCTGTTATTATACAGTACTTAATTTCGCATTTTGTTGGTGTTTCTGGTGGAAGATTACGTCAAGAGGTGGTGTCAAGAATATTCAAGTCTCTGGAGAGATATCCCTTGACACCAGTGACCTCGGTCACCTGCAGACGGCGTCCGTGCGGGCCACGGATGACACCTACAAGTACAACTACCATCACAAGGAGCATGGCAGATATGGTGAGTTGCACTGTGTACACCACTGGTGGAGATGTCACGAGATAACTTTCTTTCTTCCTGTCTTTGTCTTCTGTGTGTGTGTGGGCGTGTGTATGTGTCTATGTCTGTCTGTCTGTCATTATGTTTTTCTGATTGTCTCCCCCTTTCTCTTTCTCTCTGTGTATCTCTCTGTTCTCATTGTTTCGTTTGGAGTGCGCCAAACTTTCTTCACGGCATTATGATTGAATTTAAATTCCATTTTATATTAAGTGGGAAATGTGCAATTGTACAGAGATGTTCATTTCATAATGATGATTTGGTTTCAAACAGATAACCACAAACATTATGTAGTCATGCAATGTCTTAAAACAAGACAGTGAAAGAGAATAAACAGTGATTGCCTCTTTTATTCCGAAAGAATGTTTTACCTGTTATGTGATGTGATTGTAAGAGTATATGTTGTGTATGTATATTAGTGTGGGTGTTCCTGGTGTGTATGTGTGTGTGTGTGTGACTTACATGTTTGCACTCTCTACATCAACGTCTCCTGTTTATCCTTGCATGAAGTTGTATCACATAAGAATGATACCAAATGATTTGAGATAAAACAGTCTTTCAGAACATGTATGATAACCTTTTGTTTATGGTTGATTTTTTAAGGTAAATGGTAATGTTGTGAGTGTATTAAAGCATTTTTCCTGACTCACCCTGTAGTGAGAAGCCTTTGCATGGCAGATAAGACAATGATTGTGTTTAGGGAAAAGCCTGACTTTACTGGGGGTTGGGGAGGGGGGTTGGGGCTGTTTTACAAAGACTTAATTTGAATTAAGTTGGACTTGTTTTAGGGATGGTGTCTTGCTTATAATGCCCTTGTGCCAGGACACTCGTACCATTTCTGATTCAGGATGGTTTCCAATTTCATGTGGGCACTGGTGGCCATCTGTAACTTGAGAGCAATCTGAGGCAAACTTAGATATAAGTACATCTTTGTGAAACATCCCTCTTGTCTTAAGGCCCGGTCACACTGCCCAAAAGTCGCGTAAACCCATGAATCACGCAAGAAATTTGGTTGTGCGTGCTTGTCCGTCGAGAATTTTCGCTGATTTACACGATGAAAAATCATCGATGAATTGCACAAGAACTACAGAGAGATCACGCAAAAATCACTATCAAACCACACACTTTCAGCGCATAGGCACGCAAAGGCCCCAAACAGGGCGAATTCGTGGTTGTGCGCGACGACTGAGGTCCACGGAAAACCAAGCATAATCTGCGCATTATCACTAATGAACTGCGTATGAATCGCGCATGATTCGCCCATGAATGCGATAGCGGCAACATTTTCGCGAATGATCACTGATATTCCACATATATTTCGCGCATTGTTCGCGTAAGAACTACACAAATTACGCAAAAATTACGTAAAACAGCGCAATACTGGGTAAACTTTTACGCGAAGCCAAGTTTTTAACTGCTCAAAACCTGTAAAGCGCCGATCCAGCGCACGTCGGCGGACAACTACGAAGGTTCCACGTCAGACAAACTCATGAAATGCGCAAATCGCGCATGTATCGCGTAAGGCTCAAATTTCTTACGTGATTCATGCGTTTACGCAACTTTTGGGCAGTGTGACCGGGCCTTTAGAAATATTCACTCTCTCTGCTCACAGTCTTTCCACACATCCACGCCCACATCCTTGCCCTGAAGACTGCTGATGGTTTCGTGGAGAGGGTGAGCAGTGGGGAGGTGTGCGGCATCATCCTTGACCGAACGTCCTTCTACGCCGAGCAGGGCGGTCAAGAGTGGGATGAGGGGTGCTTCATGTCAGCTGACGATGAGGTAACTCAGCCGACCAACTATATTTTAACAAATTCAGCATGTAAATGGAATACACACATTTCTTTATGTCATAAAGTGCTTGATGTGTTCTTTCATATGTACCAGTAGTCCTATGGATCTGTTGTATTTGGTTTGCGGTATCAATTCTTTGTCCAAATAAATGATCTTTTTTATGCCTTCACCCAAAGGGTGCTGGAGGCATTATGTTTTTGGGTTGTCTGTACGTCATGATTGAGAAATTGATTTCTGGCAAGAAAATTGTCCCAATTCTATGATACAAATGATGCACATGTCTTCATGCGTGTGTATGCGGTAACTATGGAATTTAGCCTAAACCCACTCGGCTTCTCCAGGAGGATTAAGCATTCCATAGTTACCTTATGCACACAATTCCGACTGACGCACTCGGACCTGCACGTCATTTGTATACTGTAATCTACAGATATTTTGTCCCATGTCTAACAGGAGCTGGTGTTCACTGTGTCCAATGTGCAATCCCATGGTGGCTATGTTCTACATCTTGGAACCTCAGTGGAGAATCTTGCCATAGGAGACCATGTCAGTCTCTACATCAATGAGGTATGTGAGCTCAGGATTTGATTATTTCTTCTTCTTTTTCAGCATTGTAGGGTCATTTGCATGTTATGAATCTTAAAGTTGTGTACAGTGGTTTACATTTTACCATATTTGATTTGGGGTATGAATACATGCAAACACTTAAACTAGAAAAAGACAATAACTAAAACCAAAAGTTGTTCCAATTTTGCATATTGTCAGCACTGTGGAGAAATTGAACGTCATCAGAACTTTTCTGCGCATTCTCAGATTTTGCTTAGTTTTGTTATAATATTTTTGCTTACAAAGTTTTATTATCAAATCATAATCAGACCTGATTTTGATACACACTCCACTGTTATCTTGTGTATGTGTGTGTTTCAAATTCATGAAATTCTTCTGTTGAGATGTTTTTCATTGCAACTGATTGGCAAATTGCCATACATCGACGTACAACTGTAAATAAGCACTGAATTGATCAGTGTTTTAGAAGTAGCCATGATAAAAAAATCATGGGCGTACATACATGAGCAGGATTCGAATCTACGACCTCCTGATCTGCGGTCAGGCGTCATCTCCACCAGTCCACTTAGCTTTTTCCCGACAGCAAGTGTTGGTTCTAATCCTTATAGCATACAGCGGGTACTGCGTAATTATTTGTGTATGCATCTATGTGAATTGTGCAGGTGCCTAATTTTATGGCTTGAAATGCGCACCATGTAGTCCAGTAGACATCTTCATTGAAGTATTACTCTGCCTTTTGCGCATTTTTATGCCTCCACCACGAAGTGGTGCCGGAGGCATTATGTTTTCGGGTTGTCCGTCCGTCCGTACGTACGTCTGTACGTCCGTCCGTACGTCCGTCCGCTTTCGTTTACGCGATAACTTGAGTAATATTGACTTCAATTCTACCAAACTTGGTCCAAGTATAAAGTATGATGGGGCAATTAGTTGATTAGATTTTGGGTGAAATCCGCCAAAGGTCAAAGGTCAAGGTTAAATCATGAAATTGTATCCGTTTACGCGATAACTCAAGACTGGATCGAGCAAATTTCACTAAACTTTGTCGGAGGATGATGTATGATGGGACACTTACTTGATTAGTTTTTTAGTGAAATCGGACTGAGGTCAAAGGTCAAAGATCTAGGTCAAATCCTGAAATTTGTCTGTTTACGTGATAACTCAAAACTGGATGAAGCAGCTTTCACCAAACTTGGTCCAAGGATGATGTATGATGGGACAATTAGTTGAGTAGATTTTAGTGACATCGGCAAGAGGTTAAAGGTCAAAATGCCCTAAGGTATTTTCTTGAAACCTGGTGTAGACATGTACTACTGCGTAAAGATTCTCCAGAGAGAGTTTCATGTCATAAGGTCAAAGGTCAAAAGGTCAAAGGTTAGGTGAAAATGTTGTAATATCACTTTTCTCACAAGTGGTTCGATGTATCTTCATGGAACTTGGTACATACGCATGAACTGACTGGCAGAGATTATCTAGGGAATTTAGGGGTCATAGGTCAATAGTCATGGGGTCAAATGTCAAGGTCAACTCCTCAATATTCTACTATTTCCCTCATGCACTAGTACAGCTGTATATGAAATGCTTGCATTATTAGTTTTCAAACTTAATAATAAATACATGCATTACCTAATGGAGATTCTCCAGGAAATTTCCAGCCAGAATGTCAAAGGTCAAAGGTTAAGGGTCAAAGGCCAGGTTTCAATGCCCCCCCCCCCCAAAAAAAAAAAATATATATATATATATATATATATGTATATATATATTGTACTGTAATTACACTCTTTCTTCATACCTTGGAAATTACTTAAAGGACAAGTTCACCTTCATAAAAATAAGGATTGAGAGAATGCAACAATATTAGTAGAACACATCAGTGAAAGTTTGAGGAAAATTGGACAATCGATGCAAAAGTTATGAATTTTTAAAATTTTTGTGTTGGAACCACTGGATGAGGAGACTACTACAGCTTGTGAGTCATATGCGTACAACAGTATAATGAAAATGTAAAAGAAAATTCAACATATTTTCACTTTTTTCGCATAATAAAAGAGCTCTTGACTTGCCTCTTTCTAAAGGCAGGGGGAATGATATTACCCATAACATTTGTCGGTAACGAGTCAGGGGAATGTGTACTTTTTTCAAAAGATGGCATTTTGTGAAATTCTCTTTATATTTTCCTTATATTGTTGTACGCATGTGACATCTAAGTTATTCATACACTGGAGTAGTCTTCTCATCCAGCGGTTACTGCACAAAAACTTCAAAAATTCATAACTTTTGAACGGATTGTCTGATTTTCCTCAAACTTTCAATGATGTGTTCTACTAATATTGCTACATTCTCTCAATCCTTATGTTTATGAAGGTGAACTTGTCCTTTAATGCATAAACTTATAAAAGGGTCCGTCAGAATTCAAGTTAAAATTCTCAATTCCCCAAATATGTGTACCTGCACTCTTCGACAATTATAGCAAACCCACTTCAAGGAAAGTGAACATTCAAGTCATTTCTGACAAACCTGTCATATCAATATTTTGCCAGTTATGTGAAACTGTCATGGATCACACATTGTGAAGACATTGTACTATATGCCTACTGGGAGAATCATGCATTATGGCGGAGGCATCAGTCGCCATAGCGACATTTCTAGTCTTTAATGTTACTCCTAAACCAAGAATCTTCGCATGCAATTTGATTTTACAAATTTCACGAAAGCCAAGATTCGCAAAATTAAAATGCATGCAAAAGTTCTTGCCTGCACTATATGCATAGAATGCCAGTGACAATTAGTGAAAATTTCATTCCATGATAAAGGTCGTTCACTCCTATTCGAAAAAATTCGGGAAAAATGCCGCGAAAATATCTAGCTTTACAGTATGACTTCAACATGTTCACAGATGATGTTTCAATGTTCAGTGCCTGTGATCAAAGGTTTGATCACATACGTTTAGCCAAAAGTGTACAATTGTAAATGCTTCACACCTTCAAATAAAAGGAGATTTAGAGTGAAAAGTGTTTTGAGAGTGTGTTGACAGTTACACTGTGATAAGCGTAGGAATATTAGACAAACACAAGAAAGGAAAGAATATTCTTTGAATGACTGTGCAATGGAAGATGTGGTTATTTTGTGTTGGTTTCTTTCATCTTCTTCCAACAGGAGAGAAGAGAGGCCCTCATGAAGAATCACACAGGCACCCACCTACTCAACTTTGCCCTCAGATACGTCCTGGGGAACACCGAGCAGAAAGGGTCGCTGGTGGCGCCAGACAGGTTTAGATTCGACTTCTCCGCCGAGGTAGGCAACTGCGATGGATGTGTAAATTTCCATGGATGCGTATCTATGCCTCAAAATAACAACAATTTGTGTATGGTTATAACATTGCTTGAATCGCAGCTGGCAGTCAAGTGTAAGTGGAAATCAAATGCATGAATTATGGATGCGTGCATACAGCTTGTATGTAAACGTTTGTGCAATGTATGTGTATTCCTTTGTATCACAGGTATCTTTGCACATTTGTGCTTTTTATTTTTGCCACATTTGATTTTGAAAGTAGTTAACCACTAAATTCACTATGAGCATATACCATCATTTACAGAATTGTCAAGTCTCCCAGATTCTACAGGAGGCCTCCAGAAAACTCCAATATAAATACAATCGTGTCTGGATGAATAAATATAAGAATCTTTGAGATTTGGGAATTATTTTTGCCCATTGAGATGCATGTAATATGCAAATATCTCCCTGGACGCTGTGTGGAATCTTCCTGGTGTTGATGGGTGAATGTTAGCGGCCTTGCTTCTAGCCAATGACTTCATCTCTGCAAAGCAGAGTTTTGAGAGTTTTCTGTTAAAAGTTAGAAAAGCACTGACTTGTGAGTTTTTAGCTGTCTTTTAATCAAATAAGTATGATTTGTATATGACATTCATTATTATGAGAAGAATTCCAATTCTGGAATTTAGTCCAATTGCTGGCATTTTATTTTTTTTTTAGGGCTCCTTGTCAGATTCGCAGCTTCAACAAATCTCCAGTATTGCCAACGACTTAATCGCTGCAGCCCTTCCTGTCCATCGCGAAGCCGTTCCCCTGGCGACAGCCCAGGGATTGGCAGGGGTCAGAAGCGTTGCTGGGGAGACGTACCCGGACCCGGTAACCATCCTCTCCGTCGGAACCCAGGTCAGACATTTGGATGAAGGGGACGAAACGTTGGGGTTGGAAAACTCAGCAGAGCTCTGCGGTGGCACGTGAGTGATGTGACGTCAATCACAATTGTTCAGATCATGTTTTCTGCATACATTTTCACTCTCATGTACTTCCGGTCAAAGGCCAGTATACTGGTGTTCTCAAATTTATTGCCATGTATCCCGTAAAACCTTGAAATGTGCTGTCCATGTGACATATTCTATGCCATTGTAGTTTGAGTCCAGTATGTACAAAGTGATTTACTAAAATTTAGCAAGTCTCAAGCAAACATTTGTGGCCGTCTAGAACAGCCTTTGTGACAACATTGTAATGTATTTGTTTTCACTTGCCAGTAGACTACAATGTAGTTAATTACTGATGAGACTGTTTCACTAATATGTGTAAAACTGCATAATTGTTATTTGTTCACAAGGGTATAAGGCGTACACTGTACCCTCAAATCATTTCTCTGGCTTGCCAGAGACTTGCTTGACATACAGTACGCGCAATAAGAAACGCCTCCGTCAATTTCGTTTTCCAACGAAAGTTCGTTATCGATCGAGTAGCAACGAAATTTGGACGAAATTTGGACGAAATTTCGTTATCGATCCAGTAGCAACGATTCTGACGCTTTGTGGACGCATTTCACGCACGACCGCCCGCTCAATTTCGTTCGGCAAATGCGTTGCTCGTTCGGAAAATGCGTGTTCGGAGCTCGGCAGTTTCGTCCAAATTTCGTTAAAAGCGTCCGTGATCCAAGGCGCACATGGAATACAGTACACACGTGTGTGTGTAGTGGCCACATCCACAGCCGCTAGCCGGCAAGAATCACTGCAAGATTAGACTCAACAAGTACTAGTAGTAGCACAGCGGTCGGGAATGAGAACAGTAGACAGGCGTGGAATTCACCTGATTCACATAATACTATTAAGAATGGTAACATGTATACATACATCGATGTCATTTTCATTGAAGCAATTTGTAAAAGTTTTAGTTTCCCTTACCCTAGCTGTAAGTACGGCACCGTTAGCAGATTATTCACTGCATTTGTACGTCACCTGATACATCACATGTTGGTATGCGGGCTGCATGTAACCAGGGAATGTGCACGTGTGGGAAAGGCGAGTGCGCCGTATGTGCGTCGCAATTGCCATGGCATGGCTCGCTCGGCTGAACGAAACAGAGATGTACGATACATGACAAGACCCAGTATAAGGCCTACTAATTGTTCACGTGTTGTTGTTTTTTTTTACAAGCAGAAAATAAACAACTGTTGATCATGAAATAGACTAAATTACCAATCAGAGATCATTCGGGTTCATAGTATTTAAGAGAAATCACGCAATTTTGGCGAGGGTGAACCCACAGGAACCCACAGGAACCTTATCGTAGAATGCCGACCAAAAAGAAAATGGTTTCACTAAAATTGCGTGTACGTAAAATCCATTTGAGTATAGAAAGAAAATTAACCCCCAAAAAGAGGAAAAAAGAAATTAGAAGGATTTGTTCGCCGTTATTTGGTCATTAAATATATTTTCTTTCTTCAGCAATTGCGCGTTACATTGCCCGTTTTTTTATTGAATCAGGGCCCTGTTGCATAAAACCCTTACCGCTGGACTTACCGCTCCTTTCTATGCGGTAAGTCTTAAATCAGCGGTAAATTTTATAATCATTGATGCTGACGGTAGTTACTATTGAAATTCAATGGTAAGTTTTATGCAACGGGCCCCAGAAAAGCAAAAAAAAAAATAATATTCAAAACAAGACAATAAGTTTAATTCTTAGTTTGATATCGTTTATTTCTTTATTGGACAGAGAGATAATTCAGACGGTACGTGGAATTTTCAAAGCGACTAATTCAGACTGATTCTTAGTTTGACTTGGCTCTTTCTTTCTTTCTTTTTTTATTTTATTATTTTTTTTGGGGGGGGGGGTTTGAGGTTCATGTTCGTTGTACCCATGCACCCATAAGGTTCATTAGGACGAAAATGAAACATTCAGATACACGCGACTTCCCTACACGAAAAATAGATGTTCGTAAATGTGATAGTCAAATTATGATTCATAATTCGAAAATACACGAATATTTGTGATTGGATAGGTGCGTTATTGTCGGATTAGCAAACCTTCGGAGTACTGTAGTATCGAGCCTGTTGTATTCAAGGATAAACGAACTTTTGAAATAATGAATTTTATATTCAGAGTAAGACAATAAGTTTAATTCTTATATACCTGTAGTTTGACATCGTTTATTTCCTAGTTGTGAAGCGGGAAGCGAGAGATAATTCTGAAAAGAAGTATATATACAGTCATGCAGACGGAACGTGAAATATTCAAAGCAGCTATGAGATTAAATCTTAAGTTGTTTATTTGTTTGTTTGATTGCTTGTTTGTTGTTATGCTCAAGCGTTGGTGTAATTATATATACATTTTTTTTTTTTTGGGGGGGGGGGAGGCATTTTTGTAGTACCCAATGCACGTAAAGTTCGCTGATGCGAAAGTGATAAAATGTTCCGTAACACGCAAATTCCCTACACCTTGTAGATGTTCGTACCTAGTGTGAAAATAAAATGTATTACTATTATTTTGTTTCCCCCATTGTTCGATGGGTATAGCAAACCTTCGGAGTGTCAATCCTTTCGTTTTCGGATAAACGAACTTCCTTAACTCACAACACCATGTTTCAGAGTAACAAACTAGTCATTATATTATTCGGGCATTGGGAATAGTTCAGGAATAAAATATAGAAGGGAGGAAAATCTTTAAGGCAAGAATTACGATGGATTCTTAGTTTGAAATCATTTATTCATTTCCGTGGTGTTCATTATTCCGAAAAAAAGAAAACGGGTGCGCTATTCCGATGGTTACGGCGTTATTTCGAATCCGAAACACGCATATTCCTTGTGCCTATCCATGTTTGTTGATTCGAAAATGTAATCATGCTGCGGGTAACTGCTATAGGGGGCCATATATTGTTTTATTTCTGTCTATTGTTATATTATTATTATTATTATTATTATTATGATTATTATTATTATTATTATTATTATCATTATTTTTTTTATTATTATTATTATCGTCTTTAACATTATTAACCAATGTTTTGATTAACGAGCATTTTGTGGGCTGTTTTTTTTTTTTTTGTTTTTTGTTTTTTTTTTTGGGGGGGGGGGCATTGCCCGATTAGCAAACCTTCGGAGTGTCAATCCTTTTGTTTTCGGACGAACGAACTTCCTTACCTCAGAAGAAGAAATCAGTGTAACAAACTAGTCATTATTTTATTCGGGCATTGGGAATAGTTCAGGAAAGAAATATAGAAGGGAGGAATCCGAAACACGCATATTCCGTGTGCTTATACGTCATGTTTATTGATATGCTGCGGCTAAGGGCCTATTGGAGGTCGTTATACCTTTCGTTTGGTGTACGATTTCTTTCGTTTCATATCACTTTATTTGTTCCTTTCATATTCTGAAATATTTAAAGGTAATCTTTCAATTGCCTCGCACTGTGTATATATACATGCATTTTCGTAACGGCGATTTCGCGCTTTGCTGCAGTATTTCGAAGGGTGTTTGATGCCAGCCGCTTCGGTGTGCTCTGTGGTAATGTTTATGTGGTTGTCAGGGAGGTTGTTGATACTTTGTCTGTTTGCATTTATTTTCGTACAGGCATGGGCGGATCCAGGAATTCTGTACAGGAGGGGGGAGGGGCGCAACTAATATTTCTGGTGCCACTTCCGGGTTTCACTTCTATTTTTTTTTCCACGATAAATAAAGGGGGCGTGTGCCTCATGCGCCCCCTCTGGATCTGCCACTGTTACGTGTTTATCTCGAGTGATGGTGATCGTGTTTCTAAATGTTTATAAAAAAAAGGACAAAATTATCCGAGTGATGCCTGATGATAGTGCAAGTGATGATAATCAACGATGCTGATGTAAAAGACGGCTTGCTGTGGATGCTGAGCGTACGTGCCCTTCGTTTATTTAAATAAGTTTTCCCTCTTTTACTCTTCTTTCCCCTCCCAAGAATGATAAAAAAGAAAATACCTACACCTCACAACAAAAGGAACCACGTGTGAACAACCATCGTTAAGTTCAATCGAAATGTTCATTATTAGCAAAGAATAAGGGGAAAACACGAGTGACGGAAAATGATAGAAGCGACGAGATTGTCTTCTTGTGTATAATGCGGTCTCTTGGGATTGGAAAAACCCCACCCTCTCCCTTTGTGGAAATTTCCACAAAACCAGGTGCGTGCCAGACCCCAGGTGCCAGACGAAAGAATGCGCGCATTTGGTGTAGTATATCGATCGAAGAACTCGCGGGTGAGTTGAGTTAAAGGAATCATTGCAAAAATGTTCTGATGTTCTGGTTCCCGAACTGTAAAAAGGAATTGATTAATCACTCAAAAATGCAATCACAGATTTATATGAAAAGTCTCATATGCCTAGACAAATTCACTGAGATGTCCTATGTGATGCAGCCACCACCCGATTAAACGGCAAAATCATGACAATAAAATTTCACGCTCATCAAAACTGCCTATTACTTTTCATATGAATTTTGGTTATTAACACTCGTTCGTGGATTTGTTTGTTTGCATGTTTTGTGTGTATTATTCCTCGATCCTGAAAGACGTAATAATTATTCGCATCGAACGTAAACTGTTTACCGTAACTAAGCCTATGGCGCATTCGATCCATTCAACTTGCAGTAACCTTTAAGGCAGTACAACTGTAAGTAGCACATGGTGCATTCTTTTGAACCACGTGTTTCGCATATCGGCACATCCAAACACATTAGCGATCGTCCTTATGGCAAACTTTCCGATTACAGTCAGGGGCGAAGAAATCGTAATACTGTACATGTACTTACGAAAGTGATTATGCTTAAGATCAAATAAAATGAAGAAGTTTGAAAACAACTTGGCAACACTCAATCAAGTTTTGCATTCTCTCACACAAAAGCTCTCTTGAGAAAATGAAAGCATTCCCTCTCCCCTGCTAGATAATGGAAGTTTTCATTACTAGCCCAGCAAGTTTTGGGAGTGTACATGAATGTTTTTAGGATAGAGTCAAAAGGGACCTAAGTTTTCGATCATAGCAGAATCTTCGTCAGAAGCAAAATGGCAAATAGGCAGAAAAAGCAACCACACACATGTAAAGCGACTTCACACAACAAGAACAGTCAGGAACAGGCAAGGGACAAGGAACAAAGAAAACAAAAGGAGAGGGTAGGATGTCATGGGCAATGAGCCCAACAGGTAAAGGGAGGGGGATTAGAGCAGGAGGATGGACAGACAAAAGGCAGGGGAAGGTTAGTAATGGTCGTGAGGGCCAGGGGGCAGCCATTGAAGGAAAAGGATGAATATGGAGGCAACATCAAACAAGATAAGGAACAACAGAGAGACAAAGAAAGGTAAAGAGTGAAATAGCAACAGCAAAGGGGGGGGGGGGGGGGTGAGCAAACAGCAAGCCCTAGAAAGGATCTGTACAAGTACCAAGAGGAGGCAACAAAATGAAAGTTAGAGTCAATCAACAAATGCAATTAACCATATCAAAGTATGGTAATATTAATACAGCAATAATGATGATATTGACAAAACAAATTAGAATAATCATTAAAGCACATAAAAAAAGGGGGGACACAAAGTCCATGGGAGAGAAAATGTATACTTGCAAAGCAAGTATCAATAGGCAAATTAAATACGTTTCAAAGAGCTGGTTCATATGAAATCACCTTTGATTTATGATTTTACAAACAAGAATTTTCATCGCTTACTTATTTCTTTTATTACTTTAGTAATGTCATGATATTTCATGATGGTATGTGTTCTGTCTTTACATGGCAAGATAGGGTTTTTTTGTCCATCCAGGGTCAAAAGAAGAAAGTGATAGAAAGATAACTGAAAGGATAGAATGGAACACCTACTCAGCAGGCAACACTAAAACAGCCCCCAGGGCCAGGCCATGTCGTCAGTGTCACTCTCGTCTTAGATCATTACAGGCCTACATTGTACATGTATAGGCTACTCGTTTCGTACTCGTCATCGCCAACTCATGATGGTCGGTCACACGAAATAAATTGCATCATCATAAGAGCTCTTATATCAACACCACTAGATAGTGTAGATTCATTATCATTATCACTATCATTCCAGTCGATCTCATCCACCGCGAAACCCTCAAAATCCTCAAAATCATCGTGGTTAATACTCTCACAAAACACATCTGTAAACGATTCAGACATCGCAGACCTAGCTACACATCTTGCACACAAAAATGAAATGGAGGTGGAAAACTACGATGAATACACAAAAAATATCGACGATGGCATTTTACCGTAGCAGAAAATACACAGAGTATCTTGCACCGGAAAAAAAAATGGATGTGGAAAACTACGATGAGGAAAACTAGGGTGAAAACCCGATGCGTGAAGACGAACGATGAAGACACTTTACGGTAAAAATACTTACACGGAAACAAACGAGTGGGTACGATATTCTCGCACACACGAAGATAATCGACACATCGTTCAATCGAAAAACTCAACAAACACTCGAACAAAAACTCACCCCAAATTGTGGCAAACACGGTAATCACTTAATAAAAATGAGAAAAAATACTCTCTAAAGTATGATTGTACTCTGAAAAGAAAGGGATACAATGATACGAAAGCAAAAGAGAGAAAATGAGAGAAATGGACGGGAAACCTAGAGAACTTCGACGAAAGAAGAGCTAGCAATTCGCGATTAGAGCTAACTTTCCTGTGTGTGTGTGATCGCGTGTAAAGGGTTGAAAGCGTTGAAAGCGCTGAAAGCGTTGAATGCGTCCACAGCTTCGGAAAAGCGTTCGGGGATTTCGTTGAATTCGTTGAATTCGTCCAAAATCCGTCCATGAAGTCTGGACGCAAAAAGCGTTGAAAACGTCCCCGACGAAATCAACAACGAAAAAAGCGTTGGGACGAAATTTGGACGCACTTTCGTCGGGCGTTTTCTATTGCGCGTACTGTATTAACGATTAATGTCACTCTTTCTTCACAATCGTAGGACAAAACTGAGTAGAAAAAAAAAAGAAAAAATGAAAATTGAGTTTTGAACACCAAATCAAGCTATGTGTCATAGGAGAGAGTAGGTTACTCCAGTGATAGCATTTTTTTTTTTTTAATTCAGTTCTAATGCTGTAATTTCTTAACTTATATTACTAATCCAGTCATGTTGAGAACACCAGTCACATTCGAAGACTTGTGATCGTCTCGGAGAAGGCAGTCAGCAAAGGTGTCCGGCGTCTGACCGTGGTGACGGACAACGACTTGACGTCAGCGGACTACGCTGCAAACAAGTACCACCAGCAGCTGAGCCTTCTGGAAACTCAGGTGGGAAAAGAAAACTCCCCATGCTGCACATTTTCTCAAAAATGCATTTCATTGTTGCGTTTTAGTTACCGTATGTGGAGACTATTTTGAATCTGTAATGTCTTGATGAATAAAATAAGGACAAGAGTGAATGGTCATGAGTGCAATGGTACAAGATTTTGCAGGACATGAAAGACGAGGTGCTCTCTTCAATAAATAGCGAATGTCACATGATGAGCAGATGACCAATTGGATAGCACAGATCTTTCTAACCATTGTACAATGCTTCTTGACAGCTGGCAATGTGTCATTTTGAGCTGTCATAGATTTTGCGGCCAAAACCATGTAGGCATATTCCTGGGGCTGCACTTCATTTGGAGAGACAGGATGCCTACATCATTTGTAGGATAAATTTATGCATAACAGAAATATGCAACAAATGTGTCCATACCACTTTTCCATTGCAATAAATTTTCACCTGCATACACTTGTAAGTCATGAGTATTATGGAAGTCTTATTTTTATTCCTTTGCACAAAGTGAGAATAGTCTGTATGATGATACATGTATGTGTACACTCTCTCTGTAACAAGTCAAACATATTTTGATAGAGAGAACTGTGATACCAAATGTATTTAATCAGTAAACAGGCATTCTTGAATCCAGTCTCCTCACCACTTTAGTGCAAATACGTTGAGACACAGGCTTTTCAGAAGAGTGTTGCGTGTAAATTGATTGCTTCTGCCATTTTTTTGGGGGGTGGGGTGAGAAGGGGAGGGAGATGTTCAGTTACAAAAGTAATGTAAGAATGAAGTAACTTTTCCCACAATGCTTTGCTGTAAAGTTTTAAAAACCTTTAAAAAAAAAAAAACATAACATACTGTTCCTTCATGCACTGTCATGCTTCTTACTATGGCAATGGGACACCCTATCTTCTGTCTGTCGTCCACACCTAGGTCCAGGTCGTTTCAACTCCGGAAAGCCTTCTGACGAAGGAGCAGCTTGCGCAGTCCGTCGACAACTTCGTCGGCGAGCTGGAGGGTGCCCGCTTCGACGTCTGGAAAAAGAGGGAGATGCTGAGAAGAGTAGAGGTGCTGCAGGCTTCGCTGAAGAAGGCCTCCAAGCTGGGGAAGAAGGTTCTGGCCAAAGAGGTCAGTGGCCGTAATGACTGGACACACAGCTGTCATAATCACTATTAAAGGACAAGTTCACCTTCATATATATGTGGATTGAGTGAATGCAACAATATTAGTAGAACACATCAGTGAAAGTTTGAGGAAAATCCGACAATCTGTTCAAAAGTTATGAATTTTTTAAGTATCTGCGCAATTACTGCTGGATGAGAAGACTACTACAGTGAGTAATGTCACATGCGTACAACGATATAATGAAAATAAAAAGAGAATTTCACAAAATTTTACTTTTTGAATAAAGTGCACATTTCTTGGACTTGTTACTGATGTATGTTAAGGATAATATTATTCCCCTTGCCTTCTGAAAAAGAGAAGTCAAGTGTTCTTTTGTTATGCGAGAAAAGTGAAAATATGGTGAATTTTCTTTATACTTTCTTTATACTGTTATACTCATGTGACATCACAAGCTATAGTAGTCTTCTCATCCAGCCATGACTGAGCAGAAACTTTAAAAATTCATAACTTGGAACGGATTGTCAGATTTTCCTCAAACTCTCACTGATGTGTTCTACTAATATTGCTGCATTCACTCAACCCACATGTCTATGAATGTGAACTTGTCCTTTAATTTCAGCAGACATGACGAGTGAAAAACACTCTGTGCATTGATTCCTTTGTAATTGCTTCACCTTCTGAGGGGCATTTCTTCAAACTTTTCATCACATATTTTTCTGACGAATTTGCTCTCAGCCAATCATCAGATGCAAGGATTTCAGTAGCTTATAGATGTTTGTCAGAAAAAAAAAAATCTGACAAAACGCTTCAGGAAATGCCGCCTGGAGACTTCTATGTTCACTTGCGAGTGACATTTTGTAGATAGAGCCCATATGGTACGTGTAATTAATCATTTTGCCAAGAAGTGTCTTTTGCATATTTAACTCAAATTTATGTCCTTTTTTGCCTTCATTCGTTCAATTCCTTTGTCTGTCCATATTTTGTTGTTTATATAACAAATGCTACAATTTTCCTACACAGTTTTCTGGAGATTTGTAATGGTCCAACTTTTCGTCTAGTTGTGACCAGCTTTGTGTCAGAGATGGACTTAGGAAACTCATCGTTGAAGTTGCAGTCCAAACTCACAAGTAAAGGTCAAAGGTTAATATAGGTCATTGCTAAAGTTTGCCACCGTGACTTGCTTGTTAGAAGCAAGTGTGTAATCACCTACATCAGGAACTTCTCAGCACTGTGTTTTAAAACCGAATACTGTAAAACACAATATTTTTGTGGCATGACATTTTTGACAATTGGAGGCGACGGCCTTGTGGTGGCATGAAATTTTCACGAGTTGCCTCTAACATTCAGTGCATATGGTGTAAACAAGAACTTTCATGTGCATTTTAATTTTGCGAATCTTGGCTCCCGCGAAATTTGCGAAATTAAAATGCACTCGAACATGCCTCATTTAACATTACGGGCTAACCTGGGGAAATAAGACGGTATTGTAACAACCACATACTGACCTCTACTCTGTTCTTCTGTACACAGGTGGCTGATAGATTGCACAGTCAGTTCAATGCCAAGGAATCAGCCACCCAGAAATGCCTTGTAGAGTACGCCGGTGATGGCATAGACAACACAGTACGTATAGATTGAGTTTTCTTTCATCTGCTTTAGAGTGCCATTAGTTCTCCTTTTGTGTTTGCAGTGGTATTATTCCACATTCTCTGTCTTTTTTTTTGTCCCATTTTCAAGGAATCCATTTCCCTGTTCCTTCACATGTCTCATTGTCTAAATGTGGGAAGCATATACTGTATACGCTATATATTTCGCGGGGGTTTTATTTTCGCGAATTTCGCGAGTCGGGAGCTATTCGCGAAATTAACAACACGCGAAAATATTACCTTCCAAAATGAATCCCTTGCCTTGATGATACGAACATTTCAGTACTAGAATACCATGTCACGGCTTACCGAACAGACCATACTGGCTAATCTTGTTTACGCACGTCCACGTCTTCTTACGAATACTGTAGAGAGCCAATCCATTATCGCAAGGGGACCACTCGTCAGAAATCTAGCGCGATGGACTTAACCACTTCAAAAATGTTGAATTCTAACTTACTAGATCTAGTTCGCAGAGTTTGGCAAGTCTTTTTCATGCAGTGTATAACTAGTATCATTCTTATATGCTAGTAAGTTGAAAATTCACACTTTCTTTGCCACTTCATATTTTCTCTGGTCCCCCAATCGCGAATTTAACCACTCGCAAAAATGTGTGACATCGGCAATTCGCGAAAATTTATGTACGCGAAAATTATAGCGTATACAGTATACACAACTATGTGATTTGTAAGATTGTTCAAAAGATATTTTGACCATGTTTCCTTTTCAACTGTAGACGTGATAATGTGTGTTTTATAAATAGATAATAAAATGTGTTTGATAATTGTCATTTAAAAATGTTTAATACAATTTACACTAGAATGCTTGAGATCTCATATACAGACGGTGAGTGTGTGATGAAATTAAATGATAGTAGATATAATCAAATGTAATCAAATGAGATAAAGCAAAGTAAGGTTGTAATAGATAAGGCAAGGAAAATGTTAGAAGGGGAATAAAATGTGATTTATGCATGATCTCTTTATGCTATTAAATGACTTTCCCATGTGTTTCAATGTAAACTGATAATGCAATACCATGGGGAAACAAGAATGAGTTGAAATGGATGTTTTTTTTATATGCTGTAGCTTTGATTTTTCATGTTGTGTTTGATTTCCAGGTGCTCCTGAAGGTTCAGCAGGCCTTACTGGCTGAGCTTCCTGATACACCTCTTCTACTCCTCAGCTCAGAGAAAGAGAAAGTCTTCTGTGTGTGCTATGTACCTGAGGTAAGGCAGGAGGAGATTCTAGGGCCATTTGTTTGTTTGTCTGTTTCGCGAGGCCAGTGTCATGTACGGGTGTGCATTGTTACATCACAATCACTAGCCATCAGAAGGGGTGCTCTTTATTCCTTGTCGCGCGTGCGCACCAATGACCTAAACTTCAGTTTGGCTGCCAGTGTGACCGCACGACAAAAGATCGCGAAGACGTCGCGATCTTAAACTTTTCGATCTTTTGCCAGTCTGACCGTGCCTATTGTCTTCTTCATCTTAAATCTTCTGTCTCTTGTACTTTTCTTTTCACTTGTTCATGTTCGTGTCCTTGTTCTTGTTCTCCATTTTCTAGTTCCTCTCCTTTTTTCTTCTTCATTCTGTCCTCCTCCTTCTTTTTCTTCTGCCATCTTGTTCTTCTCCTCAATTTTCTCAGTCTAGCGTGTAGAGAGCTTGATTTACAAATGATAATGAAATGAACTCTGATTCCAGTGGAAAATGGCATTTTGATAAATGTCATGGTTTTGATGCTGCTACTGTAACAAAGTCTCAGTGACTTCATTGAATTATGAGAATCAATTGTAGCATTTCATTTAGAGTCTGCTATATATACCAGTAGGCCTGCCAAAAAATAAATCAAAAGGTCAATTTTAGTCTTAAGTGAAGTAATCATATGCCCCCTGTTAATCAAGCTCTTTATGGAGGTACATTGTCGTAAATTGTTTAAGATTTCCATTGATTTGATGAGGTTTGGTCTCTCTCTAGCTCTGTTAGAAAAGAAAGGAACTTTCAATGTATTTAATGATGTGTGGGATAGATATAATTCTTACCTAGCATTTGATTCTTGCTGTAGAGCATGTAGTGAGATGTCCAAAGTGTGCCAATTTCTCGCACCATGACAGTGTGATGCAAATGTTCATCTCTGTGTGTAGTTGTGGAAATCATGTAGAGTGTACCTTTGCAATAATTTTTATGTGAACTTTGCTTTTGATCTGTGTATCTTCTGCAGTGCTTGGTGCATACTGGTCTGCAGGCCAATGAGTGGCTGAATCATGTGCTGCCGTCCATCAGTGGGAAAGGGTTTGGCTCGGAGACTTTTGCCAGGGGAAGAGGAGTGACGGGGGCCAGCCCCGATCACTGCGTTTCGTCAGCCAGAGACTATGCACTGCAGAGACTGACGGCCAAGTCATAGTGCTTATTGATGGGAGGTGAAGCCAAAATGAAATGCTATGTGTGGGACATGCGGTATTCAGCAGTTGACAAGGGATTTTTTTGCAATGCAGAGTTTACTGCGCGTGGGCAAGTTGTAGCACTTTTGTGGGAAATGAAGCCCTACGTGAAATGTTATGTATGGGACAGACAGTCTGCAGCAGCGTGTCAAGTTTGCTACAGACTATGCAATGTACGGACTATCTTGATATGTGATGTCAGAGCTCAAGAGTGAAACATAACATCAAAGTCTGTGTGTGGGACATGCAGCCGTCTGGATATACATGTATGGAGTTGGTGAGCAATTTCTCTGTGTGCAGAACAGCTGTCCAGTCACTTTGCATCAGATCGTTGCCTCTTCTCAATACACAGCACAAACAAGGATGTTTTTTTGTGCAGCATTTTCTGAATTAAGGAAATGGGCCTGCGGTGCATGGGGATGGCTCTGTACCTGCAATGGTTATTTTGTGATTAAGACAATCTCCTAAAGCATGAAACCTTTGTGCTTATGGTGCAAGATGCTTAAAATTAAGAATTGCATGGATGCAGTCTAATAAGAAGTGCATTACTTGTTGTGCAACAATAGCTCTACATCAAATTAGCTACCACGACATATGCTACAAGTGAACATGCTGTGGCTTAGGGGATAAGATCATAGAGCCCTGTTGCATGAAAGTTGAGATCAAATATAAGTCTGAAAATCAAATATAAATCTGTGAATGCTCGATTCTGATTGGCTGATACCTGAGTTATGTTTGATTTTCTGACTTATGCTTGATTGCATATTTTCATGCAACAGGAACAAGTTTGTCAATCACAAGGTCCATGGTTCAAGTCACTTGGCAGCCAGTGGTGTGCATTAACCCATATCCGCCAGTTGCGTAGTGCAGTCTAAAGGCTGTTGCTGATGGAGGCTATTTCACATACGTTCACTAAACTGTGCCGTCTCAAATTTAAGGTGATGTCACCGACACTTATGAAAAGAACACTATGGAAAACTATATTATATCAGTTGAAAGAGAAAGTAATGGCCTTTCATATCAGATGTAAATCAGCGTCATGTCATGAATTATGTGACGTCATATGATTTTAGTATTTTTCTATGATTTACATATTAATGAATAATCATATTGCTTATTCAAAAGAAACCACTAATGAAAAATATTCAAAACCTTTATACAGAAAAACAACTATCAAATTTGAAATCTTCACAATGTAAGCTTTCCGATGGTATATAACTTACAGGGTATAATGCTTCCAAATATGAAGAAATATTGAATAATAACTCAAAGATCTGCGCTCTACGGACTAGTCTGGTCTATAAACTCATAGATGCTATGGATGGGACTACATTAAAGTAGGCCTATACGTGTGCGTACAGCAGTGTTCGATCGCACATAGATGTAGACCTAGTCGGTCAGCAGCCTGCTGTAAACCTCCAAAGTGAATACAAATCCAAAGGAAGATATCAGTACCAGAAAGTGGTGCAAAGGACTGTGGGATATCGGGTCAGAGTTCACATTCTACAATAAGCTATATAAATGACATCATAATCCACGGATTATCCCGTAGTTTGGCGTTAGCAGCGTTTGGGCGAATGACAGGATATCCCGTAGATCAGCGGATATGGGTTAAGCAAGTCATAAAAAACATAAAACATATAAATTAAAAATCAAGTTTTATGTAAACTACTGTACTTCATGGTGCCAGATGCTTTAAATCTGCATGTACATTTGCCAAAGGGCAATAAAGCACTCTATTCATTTTTCAGCAGTAGTTTGTTGGGGGGGGGGGGGGGGAAAAACTTTTTCTGTGCTCAGACAAGTGCGTGGACCACCATTTAAACCAACCATGCTATTATATGATTATCTAGCAATTAGGGTAATGCCAGAACGTGTACTGGGAGGGGGGGGGCTGTTTTGAAACTATTTGTTTGTTTGTTGTTGTTTTTAACCCTAAAAAGACTGGGCTATTTTGGTAGCTCGAAAGACTGGGGGGGGGCCTAAAGGGCCCCCCCTTAAGATCTCAGCCGTGGATCGCGCGATCGCCGCGGAAATTTGCACAATGGTAGTGTGCGATATAATCTACAAGTTCGTATATTTAAATTTTCCAAAATAGTCTTCTTTTATTTTATTTTGATTAATTACGCTAATTTATGCGAGAAATCAGACTTTTTGATCTAAATCAGTAAATAAAGCTCCAAAACTGCTCATTTTGGGTCTAAATATTCTTTGTGGCATTCTTAGCAAATGTACTTGAAAAAAAAATTAAGTATCAAAATTAATTTCTTATTTATTTTATTGTTTTATGAATTTCTTATGTATTTCTTTGTTTTTTCGACCTTTTGTTTTTGTTGTTTTTTTATCAAAATTTGTGGCAGACCCTTTTTGAAGCATAATACTACTAAAACAAATTAATTTTAGCCATTGAGAGTAAAAATAAGCATATTTATATGAACCATGTGAAAAAACTCAATTTGTATTGACTTTGTACACAAAATCACATTTTTGAGCCATTTTCGGTCTCACGTGCATGTACAAAAAGTTATGTAACTTCAGAACCGTACCCCCGGGCGTCACAAATTTGGTGTCAAAATGTGCGGGAAACTCGAAAGAAAAAAGTCATAGAGCATCGCGGCGAGAGCATTGCGTGTTGCAGAGTAATCGCGCGAAATGTCGGGGGGGGGCCTTTTAGGCCCCCCTCCCCCAGTCTTTTTAGGGTTAAGCAATCTTCTCATTCTTTCATTATCAGTTTTGTTGTGGTGCCTTTCACTGTGTGCACACAAACATTTCTTGCCATTTTTTTTTTCTGTTCACCATTGTTTATATATCAAGGAGTATTCTTTGCAATGGCGTAGTACTTTATAGAAAGTAGCATAATCACCAGAAGTGGGCAGTTGACATGCTTTGATTGAAAATTGCATGAAAAAAAAATATGGAGAAATTTCTTTGTATGTTTGTTCATATGTGTATGTGTGTGATAACTTGTCTCCATTTGATTTAAATAAGACAGAAAAAAAACATGATTTATGAAGATGTGTGAAGATATTTTTATGTAGTATGCAAAAAAAACCAACAACAAACTGTGGTACAATAACGTACATGTACCTTGCCAAACAAGGGCCTAGCAACTATCTACCAGTATGTGAATTGATATGTTTTTACTCCCATCCCGTCATGTGTCATAGGAATGAATTTAAGCAGTAGCAAAATCATGTATTGAAAAGGAACATCTCTGAAAGTGCTTCGTACAAGAAAGAGCTCAAAGCCCCAATGACCCGAGACTTTCTTATTCTGTTTTGTGCATAAAAAAGAGGAGGGCCGCCGAATCTGTTTTGTGAATCAGTTGTTATTACTTGCTTGTGTTATGGGGCTTAATCATCCGTCCATATTCATACTACATATATTTGTTTTAAAAAGTCTGCATATACTTTTTTAACCCACCATATTCTGCTGAAACCACCAGAAAGCAAAATTAAATAAATTTTTTAAAAAATGTTATTTCATTTTCCCCTGCTAGTACACTGTAGCTTTGAATAGTAAAGGGGAAAAAAGATCATACGCATTTCAGCACGCGTTATCAAACTAGATTAAGCAAGAAAAAAAAACTTTGTTTAATTAGTTGTTCCCTGACAAGAATACCATAGCTGTGGTAATTACAGTCTTTTTCACAATAATCCCATATTCCCAAATATATGGTGTACACTTGTACCTTTTCAAACCTGCCCGATCCATGGAAATTAGTATGCGACCAGGATCCTGTTGAATAAAAGCTGACATCAAACGTAAGTCAAAAAAAATCAAACATAAGTCTCTGAATACGCAATTTCTGATTGACTGATACCTGACTTAAGTTTAATTTTCTGACTTCTGTTTGATTCCTCTTAATTGTGTAACAGGATCCAGTTAATATATTTTTTTGTTGTTACCAGTCATAGCAGGCAAGGATGCTTGTCCACAGAATGTGCATGTTTAACTAGTCAATAGACCAAAATTTAGCTGGAAACTTAACCAAAAAAAAAAAAAAGGGAGGACAGCCTCTTACATGTTCATTATCGTTTCTATGTTCTGTGACCATGTACCAATGTTAAGCTGAGAGTAAGACCTACAGAAGCGATGCTGTAATTTTCATATGCGACATGCTTGTGTCAACAAAATTCACCCTTCTTTCCAAGTGTGCATCATTTAAACTGAAAGCACACCCACACAACCATGGTGTAGATAGAGTATAAAAATAGAAAGCAGATTAAAAAGGAGAATTAGTTTAAACTGTGGTGTTTTGGGCTATTCCTGAAGCATAAATCAGTGCTTGCAAATGTACGCTACAGACACCCTAGCGATATATGGGGAAAGCCTCAAGAAAGTTCAGAATTTTCTCTCTATACATTTGATTACATCATCACTGGCATAAGATAGCAATTTATACATATCCATGAAGGAATGAAGGAATTTGTTTTTAGTTTTTAATTGAGGGTCATATTTTCTAATAACCAGTATGTGTAATCAACTTGTATGAGTCTGTATCTCAGACAAGTATCTGCATAATCTTAATACATGTATTTGAACAAGGAAATGTAAATATGTTTACCCAAAATTATCCTATTTGGGATCATGAAAGACAGTACAAACATTGCCTTTCACGGTTCACAACTGGGGTTGTTTAGTGTTCTTAAAAGTTCAAGTAAACCATGGCACATAGAAGCATTGGAATGAAATATCATTTGATGTTATACTTTTATGTCTTAAAGGGTGACAAAGAATTGTTATGTGAAAAATGTCTATGCCGTGTATCATGAATAACTTTAGGGGTATTGAGTGGCAGATACCATATTGCACAAATTTTACTCCATCGGACATGTACAATTGTACATATACTGGATTGTTATTGGTGTGCATCAAGTACTAGTGCATCACTATGGAAATACCTAGTTTTCATTTCTTATAACTTCTATAATGGTGTATAAGACTATTTGGAAATAATATATTTTGTTGCACAAAATCAAAAACCATAAAGGCAATTGCATACTGCCCCGACTAGGCATTTGCTTATCCTGTAGTGAAGTGGGCTATTTTAGACCAATTCGTTGGTAGAAGTGAGGGAAATATTCACTTGAGATGTGAACTGGTGCATTTAAATTCGTGTGATCAGCCATGTACATATAGACCAAGCCATTTTCCTACAATGTTTGTTGCACAAACTGTGTAGATGCTGTACTGAGGCCTTAAAGTAGGTTTGTTTGGTTTTTGTCTTGCCCGCTTAGCGGAAGCGAGATGTGGGCTTCACTTTTCTGTCGTTGGTGGTGTCGTCGTCAACAATTTGGTGTACTCTCTCTAACTTTCCACAGCTTTGAGCTATGACCATCGAACTCACACCACATTTACATACCAAAAAAAAAAAAAAAACCCAATGCTGGTAAACTTTGAATATGGTTGCAGTCTGACAAGGTCAGAGGTCAAAATGTCAAAGAACTTTTCCTGATAAGCATACTCGCTGTATTGTGTTGTATTCATAATAGCATTCTACAGTTTTTTTAGGTTTGACCACCAAACTCACACCACAGGCATGCCCTATAGATACATGTTCCAATCAAGTTCGAATATGGGTGAAGTTCAGCAAGTTCTAAGGTCAAATGGTCAATGAACTTTACCTGATAAGAACTGTACACATATTATTGTGGTGTACTCTCAATAAATTTCCACAGCTTTGAGCTATGACAACCAAATTTATATCACAGATACATCACTGAAAGATGCCAGTCACGGCTGAATGTTGTTGAATTCTGGCAAGGTCAAAGGTCAAATGGTCAATGAGCTTTACCTAATAAGCATTGTACACATACATTGTACATGGTGTACTCTCAATAACTGTCCACAGCTTTGAGCTGTGACCACCAACTTTACATCGCAGGTACATCACCTGTTAATGCCAGTCAAGTTCCAGTGTTGGTGAATTCTTGACAAGGTCAAAGGTCAAATTGTCAATGAACTCTCCCTGATTTAAGTGCCATATATTTTGTGTTCTCAAAAACTTTCCACAGCTTTGAGATATGACCACAAAACTCACACCACTGATATGTCACCTCAAGATGCTGGTCAAGTTCAAATATTGGTTAAATCTGACGAGCTTACAGGTCAAAAGGTCAGTGAACTTACATTGAAAAAACTTAAATCACAAATTGTGATATGCAGCTGGCATGCAAGACATAAAATATCTTAGCATATACTCTGTTGCAATATAAATGTACTTTAAAAACCTTGAGGCTACCATGTTCGCTTAAATCAGTATTCTGTTGATTCCCAAGGTGATGTGAAGTCGCACTAGTGACTGACACACTAAAAAGAAATATCAATACCCATGCATATTTTCCTTCTTCACATAGAGACAGATGTCTTAGATGGACACTATTTCTTAGATTCTAATTAGTGTTATATAATAGTGTTCATGGACATGTGATGTGCTACTGTAGCAATGTCCGTTCATATCTGGATTGTCTGTCAGTATGTCTGTTGTCTGGTTATATGACATGTACATCCATGATGTTGATATATGAATATGCGGCAAGGCGTTAACATTATTTTATCAATTCAGTTATACCCAACTTGGCTGAAATGTACTCTTAGGGAAATATTAACAAGGTAGCATTTTTTTTTAATTCATGTATAATTTATTGTCATAAAGTATCATAGTATGTCTGCTCTCTGATGAAATATTTGTTTCAGACTAAGAAATCAGCCAAGGAAAGCAGTGAGGAAGTGGAAGACGTACTGAATGAAAATTATTTATTTTGTGCATTTCAGATTTGTGTCCAATTTGCCTAGTGTACTGCAGAATGTCTGCTCATGTGCCTCGTGAAAATAGGGTCTATATGTGAATGTGTATGTGTGAGTGTATGTGTGCCCTGACTTGCTGACTTGTGTACTTCAAGGACAGGGATCAGGGTGGCTGTGTATTCACACTGACAAAGTGATGGATGTATGTGTGTATGTATTTCAATTTTTCTGTGTACAGATCATGTCGGTATTTATGATAATTATGCATTAAAGGCATATGAAGGAATGTGCATACCTCCTCGTGGTGTTATGTGGCAGTTCTTTTGCTTTGTGTAGGGATGAAAAGAAAAAAAAGCAGAAGATCGAGAAAGTGTGGTAGTGAGAGATGATGTGGTTAGGCATTTTGTTCTAATATTATTGTCCTTTTCTCCCTTAATGTTATATGATGATTATGACAAGAGGTGCGCAGCTCATCCCTATATAGCTAGGGCTATTTTGAAACTGCCCGAAATGTCAACTGTTACTTTTTTGCAGTATTTTGTACTCTTTTTTTTTTGGGGGGGGGGGGGGGGATGTTGCAAAAACACTGCAGGTTTCATGGAAAATGCCATTTTCCCCAAATTGTATGACCACACATGTCTTGCTGCATAGTTACAAATACTGTTTTTCCACCAAAAATATGCCTTTTAAGCCCTTAGAATACTGCAATGCTGTGTACAAGGTTGGCATCCCTGAACTGCAATGGGGGGGGGGGGGGGGGGGGGGATCACACACACACACACACACACACACATACACACCCATCTCGGTTATCTATCTTTTGATTATGACCACACGTGTACAGTGCAATCCCGTAACGGTTATAACGAACACGGTTTTAACGAAATTCCGGTTTCAACGAAGTAAAATTTCAGGTGGCAACATTATCCACGCTATGTATTTTTATTGTTTATTTGTTTGGTTATAATGAAATTTTGATATAACAAAAGAAAACTGCCGGTCTCGAGGACTTTATTATAACGGGAGTGCACTGTACTACACCTTGTAGGTGTCACCATAATGTATTTTGCAAGAATGCATAGTCAAAAATATGATAGTTCTTGTTGTTTTAAATTTATCTGATTAATTATGCAAATTTGTTGATTTTCTGGAAATTCTGAATTTTCACATTTTTGTTACTACTTTCAGGCAGAAATCTTTTTTCCACTTGTAATTGAAGATAGGTGATGTGTAGTGTAAATTAGTGAGAAATGGATATTCATTACCATTAAGGAAGTAGGCATAAATGTCTCTCATTTCTCTCTTTCCAAAATTTTATGTATATCTTTGTATATTCAATTGATTATGTATTTCCCTGTCTTAAATCTTTTTTTCATCGTCTTTTGTTAGCAAGAACAGCTTATGATAGCTAAGCATTTACGTTGGTATGTGTATTACAGTACTGTATATAAACGTGTTCTTCCATTTGTGATTTATATGATATCATTTGTGATTTTTTTTTCTTTATACCGACTTATAACTTACCGTTCACCTTAGTGCTTGACAATACTTTCAGCTATTTTTTAACCATGATTACTTTTATACAATGTCATATTTTGGTGCTATATTTGCATCTAACACACTGCAATGTACACTAATTATGTATACAATTCAGGGGTAAGGGTTTTGATAACAATTTATTTCATAATGATGCAAAAAACAATTGACATAATTCTGTGTTACACTGTTTGCGAATACATGTTAAAACGACTGAAAAAAAAAAGTCGCCGAATATTATATATTGACTTTATATAATATGATTAGCTGTAGATCGCTGGTTGTAATACGCCAATACATATTGAACTGAAAAGAAGGTGTAAGATTTATTCAACACTGATGATTCAACATCGATGTTACATAATACGCAAGTATTGACGTCATAAAGCGGTCAACGCTTCGCTATCACAAAATATGCACATCCTATCAAACAAGTATATTACGTACACTTTGTAAAATGCATACAAATGTTTTAATCTTTACCCTTTGATTAAAAAAGATGCTACTTCTACATCATTCTCTGCAACAGTATACATGCTTTTGCATAAAAATTGATGCATGCAATTTTATGATGACACTTTTTGAAAAAAAAAAATCTCTAGCGGCTCCTCGTGGCTTATACGACAGAATTCATAGCTTTAAAGAGGCAATTCACCCCCTCAAAAAAAAAAGAACACCTGTAAAGGAAAGAAAAAAATGTTCCCTTCAGAACGTTCCAAAAATGACAAAAATCGGGTAAGAAATAAGGAAGATATGACATTTTGAAATTTCACATTTTTCAGAAAACATTACTGGTCTTGGCCAGTCCTTATGAATATTCAATTGAGCGAGTTGATGTCATGCCCTCATAATTTTCCATGTATGTTTATATAATTCGGGAAAATTGTTAGTTTTAGCTAATACAGGTAAAAGCATATTCCCATACCGAAATATGTGGAATAGCTTTCTTTTCAAAAATCGTCATTGCTATGAGAATAATACAAATCAAGAATCATGTAATGAGTTAAGTGAACTATTTCCTTTTCGCATTTCCAAAAAAAAAAAAGCCGAGATTTCAGTTAAAATTTTATGCCGACCAGCCAGAGACCAGAGTCCTGCAAAGCAATGACGCTGTAAACTAGCGTCATTTGAGTTTGACCCGTTGTAATGTTTTATGAAAGCATAAAAGAAACCTTGTAATTCAATAAAGTACATTAATGGCCGATATTAGTTAAACGTTCGATGCTCTCTTTGTTTGAGCCACCATGTACAGATTTCCACTTAATATCTGTGAAACTGTGAAGGGGCCGACATTTAATTCATGCAAATAGCTCTTCTTAATATCTGAATAAAAAAGTGTAGGCCCTAAATCATTTTTCTAAGTGCACCAAAGCATAAGAGAGACAGCAGAAAACGCTCACAACATGGACGAATACTGTTTTTCGTCAAGCAGTGTACAAACTCTTTCTACAAAGAGATGCATATTCCAAAAGATGATTGACACAAAACATAAAATACTATTTTCTCTTTTCCATCTCTTCTCTTGACACTGAAGAAAAATACATGTATGCAAAAAAAAAAATGCATGCATTCTGTTGCGCAAGAGCCCAAAATACATCATTGTGCGATCAGACTTGGAGACTAGATCTATTATAGCGAAAGGGACTCAGGATTCAAGAAGGCGCAATAATGTCAATCTCAGTTCTTCTCTTGATTCGGCCATTGTTCCCTGCTGGTTCCGCCTACTACTTAATACGGATCCTTCACAGACTAGTTTTCTTGCTATAGCTACAGCTGCGGAAACTTTCGGTGTAAATACGTGATGTAGTCCATCGACATATAATCAATCCACCGAGTACGCAGAATAAAAGGCGATAGATTTCTGTGTAAGCGTAAGATTAGATCTCGATCTTCATAAAATCTTCGTAATAAAGATATCGGTGATCATCACGTGATTCAATAGCGCCCTCATGTTATCCGAATCCGTGTCCCTTTAAGCGCTGGGCACGCGTCAGCATTCTGGACTCGAGTAGAATATCTACGAATGGAGAATGCCACATAATCCCTCATTATGGTTATCGTAGCTCATATCGTAGGTCCATGTTTCTGCTACGAATTACACCTCAAAAGTTAATTAATGATAATGTATATATAGTATCATCGTATCCGAAAACTTGAACTTTTCTAAGCCTTCCTTTATATTATGTCAGTATACGCAATCGCTTGTAAATCTCTACATGTTGTTTACTACATCGCTTCAGTGTTTGAGCACACAAAAGCCGTAAGGCTCAACTAATCTTTGGCAGACTTTGTATGAAACGAATAAGAGAAAAAAAGTCATATCAAACTGGTACTCAAGTATATGATTATATCCTATTTAGAAATCCATACCCGCAAATCTAAAAGCAGCAGTCAAACTTTGCCGGAGAGCGTGAACGGACGTCCGACGGATAGAAACTTTGATAGAATGAAATCATCTGGTAGTGATTGAAAGTCCTCCCTTCCAAGTCGACATAGTCGATGCTCTCACGAAACGCGGTAGAGAGTATTCTAGCCCCGAGTCAAATCAGCCGTATTTCACCGGATGCGAAACTGACAAGTACAGAACGAGGAATATGGACGATCTCCTAACAAATGTACATTGTACAGGAACCGTCCTACCAAGTGACGCATTTCTCCTATTGAATTCGTTCCTAGTTTTGTGCATGCGCAAAACTTTCCACCAGATTGAACGAACCTCGCCTGACAAGGAACGCATGCGCACGGAGGCGAAAGAATGGAAAATTTTGCTCTCCGCCGGACGCCCTGTTCGGCAAGGTGTGACTTAAAACTACAACAAAACTGCTGGTTCGCAATGACTGAAACACGTTTCTAATCACCTTAACTCGTTGAGGACGGGCTGATTTTGCTACAGCACACATTTCCCATTGACACCTGCCCGAGTATACTCGGGACTCGTCCTCAACGGGCCATTCACACACTGAAACGAGTTTCCTCCCCGCCGACACGCCAACTACAAAAGACATGCCATCAACTTTTAATAGACACCGCGCTTTAGAAGTCAGACCGTTCAGACTGCGAACGCACTACCAAAGTAAACCGGATGTAAAAAAAGACCTCCCGATCACAATAAACCAATCATGATTTGAGAAACCTGTTAAGGAGGAATGATTAGGCTCCTATTCTGATTCAAGTTTGCTCTCATCATCTAAGAGGATCGAACATGTTTCTTAACGCATTTACAAGTAGCGATTTCCTGTAACAACCTCTCAAACCATAGGTCCGGATTTTTTTTTTTCTCTACTGCAGCAGCCGCAAGAGGTTTGGATCGGTTAATTGTGATTATAAACCATCAAGCCACATTGTGTAATTTTGTCACGCTCTCACTCTACTTCGTGCAGTCAACTGCATTGTCCGGTTTGCAATTCTCGGAGTGGACTTAATTATAACAACTCCCATTTGTACAAATGGTTTAGATGATGCCAAGCAATCGAAACACTAAATCAAGGGGAAATCAAGAAAAATATAGAGCAAGTTGTAGTGTTAAAAATAGTAATAAGTATCAACTTTGTCTCTATAATGCAAATGTGTCATTAACTCACAGAATGACTTACGTCTTGAACCATTTGGTTGATCTTGTTTTTTTATATCCTTTTTCCTTTCTTCTCAAGTTTCGGACGCAACTTGCCCGTTCTGAGCGATGAAACTATTTGAAGCTTTTCATTCGTTTCTCAAGCTCGGCTGCATTATGCATCATCGCTCCACAGATACAAAATGTATTGCAACTCTAACAAATCGTCCACAGACGTGAAATTCTTAGGATACCGACTGACTACGCAAATCTGACCCATGATCCACACGGTAGACAGATCTTCATACTATCGTGATTGTCTGGATTTTCATGGCAGAAAATTTTGCAAAGATATGAAAATAGCGTCTTTTGCAATTCATCGGTGGAATCCGATGTTCGGCGGTTTTTAAAAATCCACGTCGGATCGCGGTCACGAATCCGGCATCAGAAATTGGCCTGGGAAGAAAACCGACGCCAGGGCGATCGCCACTCCAATCGATACCGTGGCAAGTTTATACCTAACGCCCTCTGTCGACGACGACGGTATCTGGTTGCAGAAGTCCGTGTGACAACATGTGACGCAGACGTAGTGCGCGGTTTCATTAATTTGGCAGTCTTTGTTACCGCTCCTCTCGATTTCATCCAAGCAAAAAGTGTCCACCATGCAGCTGCGAGTGACCTGAATTACTTCTCGGGTGCCAGCTGCAACGAGAGCCAGAAAAGAAAGGAAAGATTAGCGGCAAAGCTTTGATGTTGTTGTTGTTGAATTTTTGCTCTTTCGAAGAAAGAAAATCTATCGAGGTGAAAGCGGGAGATTGGTAACGTTTTTACCATCCAGCATAACTCAAACATTTCAGACCTGTCCCACGCGAGGGGCAAACAATTATTGATAAGTGTCGTCATGTGTGCGTGTGTGTGTGAGTGGGTGTGGTATTTACCTGTTTTTCGTGTACCGATACATTGCCATGTTTACCCTAACTTTTTTTTTAATGCAAAAGACGGCGCAAGCACAATTTGCCTATTTCAAGTGCAGTGAGCCCGTCAATATCAAACTATTGTTTGTTTGCTTTCGCCGAGTTTTTCGAAGACTTGTTATATCCCATTCTGGTCGTGGATCTTCGGTCTTCCTCCAACCTAATTATCTCTTTTCATGAAAGCCTATGTCCATACAATTTGAACGCTATCTGCTATAGCATTTGCATGGGGATGTGTGAGCTTGTGTGACTATAGGTGTGTGCGTGTATGTATGGAAAGTGAGATTGTACTTGTCTTTGTGCCTATCTTGTGTTTGTATCTTATTAATTATAGTGCTTGCGATGAAATGGATGTATGGATGGATGGGATTGTTATACACCTATTATTTTAAGTTTAACGGAATAGATTAAAGTGTATGAATTGTATAACGAAATACAACGCTGTATGAATATTCTATCATTTCACGTTATTATTCTTCCTATACTACTCCACATCATCGATAGGCCTATGGATCTCTTGCAATGATTCTCCAAGGCCGATAAACATTAAATTGCAGGTCAGATCGTACATAGTACTCAGCTAGAATGTTTTACCCTAACTTTACTTTCTTGTTTATTACATGTGCTCCTGCTTAACTGAGTAAATCATTGGATATAAGAT
Organism: Diadema antillarum; assembly: GCF_040938485.1. Taxonomy (NCBI): domain Eukaryota; kingdom Metazoa; phylum Echinodermata; class Echinoidea; order Diadematoida; family Diadematidae; genus Diadema; species Diadema antillarum. Next base: position 492,136 of record NW_027271945.1, on the reverse strand, counting down.
TCATCAGAATGTTTATGGTAGTTATGACGCAAGAGCGAGGTTTCAATCATCATAATTCTGTTACATATTTACTAGCATTTGAGTCAGGGAAAATTAAACCCCGTGAAGTTTTATAAGAAACAACAAAGAAACAACGAACGAACGAACGAACGAACAAAATAACCATACTGTGCAACTCAGACTTCCTTAAGAGTTAAGAGTATGATAAAAACAACAATACGTAGATGACCTTTTCTTCCTGCTTTCCGCTGAAGATATGAAATGGCACACGCAACGATCATTGCGGAGATACATAGTCACAATGATCTCATATAATCTAAATCAGACACCCATCCGTTAGAAAAAGCAAAACAAAACGCAACGAAACAAAACAAAACAAAGCAGATTCCACCCCTTTCATCCCCTACTAAAAAATAAAACACACACACACACACACACACACACACACACACACACACACACACACACACACACACACATAGATAAAATATGATAAAAGGAGAGAAAGGCGGAGCCTCCACTCACGTACCTCTATATCTAGTCTGAATGGAGCAGGTCCTCGTGCCCACGTGACATTCCTCCGTAGTGCTGTTCAAGTGGCAGTCCGAGTGGTTTTGAGACAGCGGGCAGCGGAAGCAGTCAAGAAGGCGCACTGGAAGACGAAATGGACAAGATCAAGAGATGATCGTTATGGTTTAAAGTTCGGTATTCAACCCGGAAGTGGTGGTGATGATAATGGCAGTGATGGTGCTAGTTATGATAATGGTGATGGTGGTGGTGGTGGTAGGGATTGTGATGGCGATGGCGTTGGCGTTGGTGTTGGTGATGGTGATGGTGATGGTGATGGTGATGGTGATGGTGATGGTGATGGTGATGGTGATGGTGATGGTGATGGTGATGGTGATGGTGATGGTGATGGTGATGGTGATGGTGATGGTGATGGTGATGGTGATGGTGATGGTGATGGTGATGGAGATGGTGATGGTGATGGTGATGGTGATGGTGATGGTGATGGTGATTGTGATTGTGATTTTGATGGTGATGGTGGTGGTGATGGTGATGGTGATGGTGATGGTGATGGTGATGTTGATGGTGATGGTAGGGATTGTGATGGTGATGGTGATGGCGACGGCGATGGCTATGACGTTGGTGTTGGTGTTGGTGATGGTGATGGTGATGGTGATGGTGATAGTGATGGTGATGGTAGTGGTGGTGGTGGTGATGGTGATGGTGATAATGGAGGTGATGAAAGTGGTGGTGGTGGTGGTGCTATCATGATGGTGATGGTGATGATGATGATGATGGCGATGGCGATGATGATGGTGATGGCGATGGCGATGGCGACGGCGATGGCAATGGCGATGGTGATGGTGATGGCGATGGCGATGGCGATGGCGATGGTGATGGTGACGGTGATGGCGATGGCGATGGCGATGGTGATGGTGATGGTGATTCTAATGCTAACTCTGATTCTGATGGTGATGATGATGGTGATGGTGATGGTGATGGTGATGGTGGTGGTGGTGGTGGTGGTGGTAGTGGTGACGGTGATGGTGATGGTGTTAATGGCGTTAGTGGTGGTAGTGGTGGTAATAGTGGTTGTGGTGATGGAAAGGCGTTGTGATGGAATGAAATGCAGAATTGTAGGTCATTGGTTGTCCGTCTAGTCAGAGTGATTTGTATAGCAATGCAACATCAGTGTTTTCAAGCTTACATAATTAAAGAGCAGTAACACAGAATGACAGAAATTCAATCAATGTCAGACTTCGAATATAAAAGTTATTGGATCTTTGAGTATCGCATGAAGGTTCTACAGAAGAGTGACAAGAACAATGACTCTCTGATATCGAAGGTAGTCTTCCTCCATCTTAATTTCATTTTACAATTCGGAAATTGGCGGGGACGAATTATGTGCAAGACGATGTGATATTTGTGCGGCAGTAGCATCGTCACCTCATTCAATTTGCATGCATGCTTTCGGCTGCATGATTTGTTACGTTGTTTTTCTGACGCTGATCAGATTTATAGACAACATTGTTTTACTCTGATTTCTTTGCCGGAGGCAAACTTGAATATTGAGTGGTTTTAGCAGGTCAAGCAGGCAGTAACAAGTGTGGTGAGGTACGGAGTACGCTGAGTGGAATTCCGCCGAAGTTGTTTATCTATGGACAAGGTGTTATTCCTCTACAAGGTCCCCGTGGATCATAGTTGTAAAAGATGCACACATGAAATGATGGGCATAAAAGGTAAAGCAGCGAATATACCCTGATTATGAGGTTTCTTTGAGTATGATGCGGTGGTGTCAAAGATCGTGCTAGATATAGTGTATACTGCGAGCAAGAATTATCAGATAACCCTTCTCACTTTTCACTCGCCTGTACGCGTAAACAACCTTCCGCACAGATCATGCAGATATTGGATTTAGAGGAGTACATCTTTGCTAACTCGCGTTGCATGTGAAATTGTTCTGGTATACCCCATAAGGTTGGCAGAAAAATAAAGTCTTTCGTTGACAGCAGCGTACAAATGTTTACTAGAAGAAGTAATAGGCGAGCTCGCCTTGTACCTTCTTACTTCCCTGTATCCCACGAGGCCTTCCATGTAACAACAAACACACACGCACGCACACACACTCATGCACATATCTTAATGTAAACGCTCACACATAGTATAGCACAGAGCTATAGAGGATTAGGATTGAGACATAAATGCCCGTCTCGGACTTAAATGTCCTCACACGGCGGCTAAACGCAAACGGCATTGAGGTACTTTTTCCCATCACCTTCTCATTCTTCCTAATAGTTGCCGCGAATGTCTCCGCCACCTTCTCATTCGCATCTGAACCCAGAGGATGTTAAAATCAATCCAATGGGGGCCATGTCAACCTCCATTAAGCATTTCAAATACAAATGATTATACATCGTCTCAGTATTCTTACACGCATGAGGTACTTATATAACTGTTAAAATGATAACCTTTTATCCCACTTTTCGTCCAAACGTATTCTAAAATAATAAAGACGTTGAAAGTATAGATTTATGTATAGTAATCTAAAATTCTCATCAATGTTACAGCAAGTAAGATAATTTATGTTGCTATTACGTATTGCATGTATTTGACCTCAAATGCCTCCATAAGGGTGTAAAACAGACAGTCATTGCTATCACATTTTTTATTTTCATCTCTACATCATATCTCTAAAGAGTGGAATATATAAACCTAAACCCATCGTTTAAATTGTTTTCGTCCTCATACATCTAATCACCGAAGACATCAAAACAAATATCTCGGATACAATACGCGTAAACATCTTAAGGGACAGATCCACCTTCATTGTACATGTGGATTGAATGAATGCAGTAATATTGGTAGAACATATCAGTGAAAGTTTGGGGGAAAATCGGACAATCCATTCAACAGTTATGAATTATTGAAGTTTCTGCGCAGTCACTGCTGGATGAGAAGACTGCTACATTGTATGATGTCACATGCGTAGAACGATATAAGGAAAATATACAGAGAATTTCACAAAATTTTACTTTTTAGAAAAATATCACAATTCCTCAATTTGCCACTGTCGTATATGTTAATGGTTATATCATTCTCCCTACCTTCTGAAATAGGGAAGTCAAGTGTTCTTTTATTATGCGAGAAAAGTGAAAATATGTTGAATGTTCTTTACATTTTCTTTATATCGTTCTACACATGTGACATCACAAGCTGTAGTAGTCTTCACAACCAGCAGTGACTGAGCAAAAACTTCAAAAATTCATAACTTTTGAACGGATTGTCCAATTTCCTCAAACCTTCACTGATTTGCTGCATTGACTCAATCCACATGTCTATGAAGGTAGACTTGTCCTTTAAAGACAATACAGTCCCCCATCCTCAGTGATCGTCTTGTCTTCATACGCCTATCCACCGAGGACACCGTGGGTAACGCGACAGAAATTTGTTAATAGATTTCCTACCAGTCTCAAGGTTAATATACAAACATAATTATGATGCACACAGACTAGTATGATTCTTATACGTCATTTCCGGCTGTCGTCGGATGACCCAGAAATGGTCCTTTACCCGGCAACCCCATTAGCTCGCTCTGTTTTCTTCATCTTGGGTCATTAACTCCTCTTCCCCCTTAGAAAGTGTGGGACAGTGTGTGGCACATCGCTTGCTGAGTATTCCTAACCGAATTATTAATCAAACTGTAACACTGCACTTTGGCACGGTGTGTGCGTGTGTGAACTCCCACAGATCTACTTCCTTTGCTTTGCTGCGATGGTTGTTGCAGAATATGAACGATATCCTCTACCTTCTACCAAATCTTCTACTATCCTTCTCTTCGTTGCTTTTGCTTCTTCAAACTCCTTTTTTTTCGCATTTGGCTGCTTCACAGTCCTTGTTTCGATTTCTCATCGCTTTCACGCCCCCCCCCCGTCTGCTTCGTTTTGCCATCATGTTTGCCTCTGTCTTCTCTTATCTCCTCCTCCTCCTCCTCTTCCTCCTGCACCTCATCCTGATCTTCCTTCTCATCCTCCTTCTCCTCCTCCTCCTCTTCCTGCTCCTGCTCCTTCTCCTGCTCCTCCTGCTACAGTTCCACCCCTCCTAATCTTCCTCCTAATACTAGTAATACTTCTTCTGCTCCTTCTTCCTCCTCCTCCTCCTCCTAATACTTCTTCTGTTTCTTTGCTTCCTTCTTTTCCTTCAATGTCATCATCACCATCGTCGTCTTGCTCTTTGCTTCTTGGCAAACTATCGATGACATTCACACCCTTCAAGCTCCTCTTCCTCTTTTTTTTCCTCTCTTCCCGCGAAAAAGAATTTCATGACTCCATGCTGCTCCGGTCTTCCTCTAGCTTCCTCGTCTTCAAACTCTGCATCAAAACTCTCAAAAAAAAACCCGGAAGGACGGAAGCTAGACAGCTCTGATGCCAGGGATCATCCCGGTAATCCCCTTCAGTGTATGTTACTGATGAAAGGTTACACGTTCACAACGGTTTCAACGTCACCTTGAATTTTTTAGTTTCTCCATTTGCGATCGTATTCTTCGATGACAAGCAGTGTCCGGTCCCGAGGCGAGCTTTTAAGGATGTCATCATCGACTTCATGTCATGAAGTCGCCAGCCTGGGCAAAATTTGAGCTCATAACGAATCCGGTATAAATATTCAATTTGCACCTTATTTTACATAATGTACATTTGACATCTCTCCCAAATGTCACAGGGTGGAAATGGAAGGTGAGAACTCTTGTCATATTTTCCCTCACTTGTATCAGACTCGTGGCAAAGCGAGTTCACGATACAATCTGCGAGAGGGTGTATAATGACACCTACGTGGAGAGTGAGAGGCTATTATTTTCTGCATGGTATCCACTGAAATTAGCCGACATGATTGATTGATTGATTGATTGATTAAAAGGTCTTTATTCAAATAAAATCTGAGTCGGCGACTAAAAGTCGAATTACACAGATATACAAAGATTATACAGCAAAACAGATGAAATAATAACATAATCATAATACATAAAAAAATACATTACATTCAAACATTCTGTATACACAACTAATACATTTTTAACGCTACAGATTGTTATATATGTACAAAAAGAAAAAAAAATGAATGGACATTTTATAAACAGTAGCGGTACACTCCTAATTTTTTTTTTCACAGAAAAAAAAGAAAAGGAAGAAACACTCAGGGCTACACAACTCATTGTCGAAAGAATAAGAAAAAAATGTAAGCTCTTCTACAGATACAAAAGGGAGTACAGGAGTTTGCAGTGTGGTTGGAAAGACGCGTCAACAACCTACACTATACATTCCACAAATACTTACACGGGTTGTACAGTAACATTATTTTGTTGGTGAGGTGATCATCCCCCCTCCCCCGTAATGTACACACATTCACTACACACACATACCTAAAGCATTTCTTAGATAAGCTTTAATGTATCTTATAATTAAGTATATAGCATTCCTGGAGAATCCCTGTAATTTTCAGTACGTAGAAATCAGAACAAAGACATGAAATATCGCTGAAACCAAATAAAATCTCAGGGATATGTTGCTAACTCTAAATATATGGTACAATTTAGTTCCTGACTGCTTACGAAGCAAACGATTTCCAGAAAAGGATTTCTGATAAGCAATCGTACTTCAAATATATTCCTCGCACTCAAAGCCTTTTCAATTCATCATACCCTAACTCCAAACTGTATATGAAGAGTTTGTTCGCAAAAACCGATAAGTCCATATTTACCAAATGGAGATATTTGCGATTAAAGGTCAAGAAAAATAGAGAATAATTAGTAAATTTTTGCTTCTTTTGACCATAACTTCAAAAATGTACCTTTATATGTAGCGACCAAAATATCATTTAAAAGGTATTATTTTGTACTTTATGACAGAGACAGTACTTAAAAATCTTCAAAAATGGACTTATCGGTTTTTGCGAACAAACTCTTCATATTCTTAATGTATATGAGTTCTCTTGTAACCGCAAATTTTTGGCCTTTGTTGATTTCCCATACAGCAGCGTGTATCTCTTAATGGTGATCGTTTTTATGTAAACCACGTTTGGAATGTAACCCTTTGCTTAAAAATTGAATGACCCGGATTTCTGGTTTTTATGCTTAACAATGGCTTAGACTGTATAGTGTTTCGAGCGTTTTTGTTCCTTTCTACTTCTTCTTCTTCTTCTCCTCCTCCTCCTCCTTCTTCTTCTTTCTTCTCCTTCTTCTTCATCATATTTCTTCTTCCTTCTTCTCCTTCTTCTCCTTCTTCTCCTCTTCTCCTTCTTCTTCTTCTTCTTCTTCTTCTTCATCATCTTCTCCTTCAATTTCAAGCATCTCCGAGAACATAGAGAATGGGAATCCTGCGGAGGACATGGAGCAGATTGACACTCACCACTGCTCCGAAGATTTACTTTGTCGCCTGGAAATTCAATTACCACTAAACACTTCAGCTCCCATAATCGATCCCTAATCGTATACATCACTACGCCGATTCACTTTCAACGCCGGCGTTTCGGGGAAGAATATCGAACTGGGGTTGGCGGCAATGGCTCGAGACCGTAATATCTTTGAACTCGTAAGACACGTCATCAATGTCATTATTACTTCCTTATGAGTTTCCCCGGAATTCATTATATATGGTCTTCGCCTGTATTTGTAAACTTAGCTACAAGGGGAGGGGGGGTGTTAGAGCCACAAGCAGACCTTATAAGAACGCTTATTGCCAAGATACTTCCGCATTTTTATGAAGAAAGAAGACATCACTAAGATTTTCTTGATGTAAATCAAGTGACAACCAAATTGGGAATTATGAATTGTGCATCTTTTGTACGACTAGCACATTTTCCAGGAAAAAAACAACAACAACCATAACACTAAGTTACTTTGTTACTAAGAAATATACCGACCTTTTGTATCACCGTGGAGAAAAGAAGATGTGAACAGACTGGTCGAATTTTGTATATAATTTGAGTTTCATAACACTGAGCCATACAGTGGTGAGAAATATCAATCATCTTATGTTCCTTTAAAATATGTTTAATTTGCAGTGATGTATCGTGCAAAAACTTTTTTGGGGGGAATGTGTTTGACAACGACTAAAATGTAATGTTACTGTAGGTATCGAAGTGGGCGACTTTTTTTTTTGTTGTATAATGTCAATGGTGACGGTGGCATCGTGGCGTGGCAACATATAGAATCGGGGCTGACGTTATGTTTCTTAAAGGGGAATTTTACACCCAATATATATATATATATATATATATATATATAAACTTATGGATTTATTGAGTACACAGAAACATAGAAGAACACACCAGTTTTGTTTAAAGACAAACTATAATCCAATCCGTTCAAAAGTTATGATTTTTTTTTTTTTTGGTTTTGGTTTTGGATATGACGGCTACAATAACCCAAGCAATAAAAGAATGTGTTCCCACATGATAGGATGTCACAGCATTTCACCCCAGTAATGTGTAAATTATGAACATATCTTTTTATATTGGAGAACGTAGTTCTCCAATATTAGTTCTGTAAGGATGATATTTGATATATGTCAATCTTTGGTATTGTGTTTTGTGTTCGTCGTGTTTTTATCCATATCTTGTGTCTTCTGATGTTGAATCTTGGTGACAGACTATATTGGCTTTCGTTTTACATCTTTTTATTGATTCTAATACAAAGAATGTTTATAAAACATTGACAATATCCATCCGCAGACGAGGGAGAGAATATGCAACGATCAGTAACGAAATGGGATGGTATTGGTAACATGGGCGTCACCAGGGGGGGTGCGTTGGGTGCGAACGCACCCCCCTTCAGATCCTATTAAAAAAAAAAAAAAAGAATCAGTCTGCGAGCGACCTCAACGCCGGACGCTAAATAATCATTCTTTTCTATTTTTTTTTTTATATTTTGCACCAGGGACCAAAAAAAAAAAAGAAATTGAAAATTCGTTGGCAAAAACAATTCGCACCCCTGGTTCTGGCAGCAATGATTTTATACATATCTACTATTTATCGACCGTACTGTACTTCCGTACGATACGGAGCAGGGGATGCTCTAAAGTGCAGATTTTGGACATCCTTCCCCCGCTTGGTCACTTCGACGCCACCTCGCTAGTCATACCTCCCCCAGTCATGGACATAAACCGACATCCTTGACTACCAGTGGCGGATCCAGGGGGAGGGGCGCATCGGGCGTCCCCCCCCCTCCTCTTAATTTCCAAAGCGAAAAAATATAGCTTCAAACGGCAGTTTTTGGACTCTTAAATGTCAAAATTTTCAAGCTCGCTCGCTCCGCTCGCTCGCATTTAGTCGTAATGCCATTCTCCTGAAGTTGCTCCCAGTAATTGCCGGCAGTTGCGCCCGGTGCGCCCCCCTTAATTTCCAAAGCGAAAAATATACCTACAAACGGCAGTTTGGGGACTGGAAATGTCACAATTTTCAAGCTCTCTCGCTCCGCTCGCTCGCATTTAAATTCTCTTGATATTGCTGCCAGTAATTGCCAACAGTTGCGCCCGGTGCGTCCCCCTTAATTTCTAAAGCAAAAAACAGATATAGCTTCAAACGGCAGTTTTGGGACTGTAAAATGTCAAAATTTTCAAGCTCGCTCGCATTTAATCTTTATGCAATTCTTCTGATGTTACTGCCAGTAATTGTCAGCAGTTGCGCCCGGTGTGCCCCCCCCCCCTTAATTTCCAAAGCGAAAAAATATAGCTACAAACGGTAGTTTTTTACTGTAAAATATCAAAATTTTGAAGCTCGCTCTCTTCGCTCGCATTGAATCGTTATGCAGTTCACCTGATGTTGCTGCCAGTAATTGCCAGTAGTTGCGCCCGGTGCGCCCCCCTTGATTTCCAACGGCAGTTTTTGGACTGTAAAATGTAAAATTTTCAAGCTCGCTCTCTTCGCTCGCTCGCATTTAATCGTTATGCAGTTCACCTGATGTTGCTGCAACTGCAGTAATTGCCAGCAGTTGCGTCTGGTGCGCCCCCCTTGATTTCCAAAGCGAAAAAATATGGCTAAGAACGGCAGTTTTTGGACTGTAAATGTAAAATTTTCAAGCTCGCTCTCTTCGCTCGCTCGCATTTAATCGTTATGTAATTCACCTGATGTTGCTGCCAGTAATTGCCAGCAGTTCCGCCCGGTGCCCCCCCCCTTAATTTCCAAAGCGAAAAAATATGGCTAAGAACGGCAGTTTTTGGACTGTAAAATGTAAAATTTTCGAGCTCGCTCGTTCCGCTCGCTCGCATGTAATCGTTATGCTCTCCTGATATTGCTGCCAGTAATTGCCAGCAGTTGCGCCCGATGTGCCCCCCTTAAATTCCAAAGCGAAAAAGTATAGCTACAAACGGCAGTTTTTTTTACTGTAAAATGTCAAAATGTTCAAGCTCGCTCGCTCCGCTCGCTCGCATTTAATTGTTATGCAATTCTCCTGATGTTGCTGCCAGTAATTGCCGGCAGTTGCGCAAAATATGGCTCCAAATGGCAGTTTGGGGACTGTAAAATATCACAATTTTCGAGCTCGCTCTCTTCGCTCGCTCGCATTTAATTGTTATGCCATTCACCTGATGTTGCTGCCTGTAATTGCCAGCAGTTGCGCCCGGTGCGCCCCCCCCCCCCCCTCCCTAATTTCCAACTCAAAAAAAAAATAAAAAATATGGCTACAAACGGCAGTTTTTGGACTGTAAAATGTCAAAACTTTCAAGCTCGCTCGCTCCGCTCGCTCGCATGTAGTCGTTATGCCATTCTCCTGATATTGCTGCCAGTAATTTGTCGTTTCACACCGTCATTCCATAAGCCATTTATAGGGGGACAACTCCCTCCCACAACCTCCCCCCTTGCTCGTTCCGCTAGTTCGGGCTCGGTCGCGTTCATGACATCAGTGTAAGAATTATTACTAGAAGTTTATTTAGATTACACCATTTATAGGCAAATTGTTCAATAACAATTTACTTCAAAATGTACTGATACCTTAAACAAGTGGGACTGTTTCAAGTCGATAAAACACGCAAAAAACTTGCATCAAATTGCACTACGAGTATTTACAACATCAAAATGCAAAAAGTGCTCACCGTGGGAGGGGGACACTCCCTCCCACATCCTCCCCTCGCTCACTCCTCTCGCTCCCCCCCACCCCCCCCCCCCCCCCCCTCAAGATGAAATCCTAGATACGCAGGTGCCCTTTCCCTGCTTGGCTTCCCTCAAAAAAACCGTAAAAGTCTAGGGATTGAGAGCTTCCTATGTTCCAAATGTCTGTCCAAAAAATCTCGTTACAATTAGTGTCAAAACGCACCCCCCTTGAAAAAAAGCTGGTGACGCCCCTGGGTAAGTTGATGGAATCGTTCAAAATCAAACTGACTTGGCAAGGCTATGATGTCTTTGTATATCATACGTTGTACTTGCTGGATCCCCGTCGCCCGTTTTGCACCCCTGGGTGTATACGGAGAGTACCAGTATGCGTGGTTGCACCATCATGCCTCATTCAAGCCCGCGAGGTATGCATAATAAGGGGGCTTGAATTTCCCCCCTTTTTTTTCTCAGGATGTTTTCCCGTGGGGACAGAGCGAGGGGAGAGCTCAGTGCGTGGCGGAAACTAAGGAGGACGTCAGGCGCTGGAAAAACGAGGGGTGAACGGCCACAAAAGCCCTCCACGTCAGCTGCCGTACATATCAGAGATCAGGGAAAGCAAACTCGAAATGTCGTATCCTTTTTCCCCCTATATTTACTCTTTTCCCCCTTTTTTCTGATTTTGGGTATGAAACGAGACGGATACGTTTCTCCATTTCCTGAATCAACATGGAATGTGTGTTTTTCTCCAACGAAGCTGGAGGCAATTCCCTCCTCTCTGCCCATCTACTTTCTGATCTGTCCATTTTTCCCCTCTGTTCTGAAGAAAGCACTGACATCAAAATAGCGCGTATGACATTAAATTTTAACTTCCTAGGTAGGCACCCCTTGAAAATGAAAGCGTTTTCTTCATATATGTTAACATGTTTTTATTGACTTTCTTAAGAGCTCTCCAAGAATCACACCATGACATTCTGGTTCAAGTCTGTCCTGTAAAATATCGCATTATAAGGTCACACAAAGGAATAATATGATATTGTGTCATATGCAAGCCATTTAAGTAATTTTTCATTTGAGACCTTTCAGGGACACATGCCTAATAGTTTCATACGTCTCATTGTCAAAGCGTTTTGATACATTCATTTGATTACAAACTCATTATCAAATTACTATAGTCGTCTTGAAAATTCCCAGAGCTCAACTAGGCTGTCAACCATCTGTCATCCTGCGTGGTACCTGCCTTGGAAAATAGGTACTCGTTAAAATCTGTCAAGTCTAACGAACAAGACTACTAATAAAAATGGAAACTTCACATAAGATTCCTTTGTGTTTGTTTTATTTTTCAGGAAATCCTAAAAGTTGGCAGAGACTGACTGTACAAGTTCACTGTGCTCGACAAGAACCGAGCTTACTCACAAAACTGAAAAACTCAGGGTCAAGCTCAAGCTCAAACTCAAGCTCACTGCATGATCTTTAACTCCGAGGTACGAAAGTTCATAAAACACATGAACCCATATACCAAGCCCGCCTCCTTTTAGCCTTTCCACTTTCGTTGGGATGGTGCTTTTGAATGAGGAACACACGTACTGGAGTGTCCCGTAGAATATTCATTAGATTCTTTTAAAAGGCGAGAAGTCAAGGCCAAATGGCGAGATTTGCTCTCTCGATATTCACCATGCAGTCACTTTCTGGTAGAGTGTTTTTCTGTTTCAAAAGTTGATTCTTTTGTGCATGGCACTACGTCGTTGGTTTTCAGCTCCTTTTTTATTCAAAGTTCCTTGAAATATTAATAGGCCTACTCATGTAAGCGTTACGTGTATTGCTTTGTATTACTTTATATGGAAATAAAATCATTTGAATTGAATTGAAGAATGGTTCATTTTCATTATTTTAGTTTCAATTATCGTGAGTACCTTTATACCATCTAGTTATCATCAATTTACCGATGTGTTGGCTCAGTGAGTAGAGCGGCTGCCCTCACAATCGGGAGGTCGTGGGTTCAAACCCCGGCCGCGTCATACCAAAAGACGTTAAAAGATGGGAGTTGCTGCTACCTTGTTTGCCGTTCAACAGTTGGAAAGGTTAGAGCAACGTCGATCTGGCGCTGCTCAGTGGCTGCCGGGCCCACGATCAATTGGGCAAAAAGAATTTCCATTCTCGGACAATAAAATTTGGAGTTTATATCCAAACAATTATTATTATTATTATTATTATTATTATTATTATTATTATTATTATAAATTTGTCATTGGTTAGTATCATCATCATCATCATCATCATAAGTGATAAGCATCATAGTTCTTGCTACTTTATCACTTATCTTCTTCTTTTTCTTTTTCTTCTTCTAATTATCATTATCATTATCATCATTATTACTATCATCATTACTATCATTATTACTATAATCATTACCATTTCTGCTTCCACACTACTACTGCTAGATATCACAATCGGGCATTATACAGATGATCATGTGTACGTGAGTGTTCGGGAAATGAAGTTTCACAGATTTTACGAAATTTGCCAAGTTAGTGAGCCTTCTTATTGTACAGCTTCGTGATGGGATATTGTATGCCGAAAGAGAGAGAGAGAGAGAGAGAGAAGAAAAAGAAGAAAAAGACGAGAGACGTACGTGAGACTTCTTGATTCAATGCATTTTTATAAATATTATGAATAGCCCTTTTTTACGTCATACTGCCGTATTGTGGAAAATCGCGCGGCATATCCCCACTGGAAAGAACACAGTGTCCCACAGTGTGTTCACAGTGTGTTCACATAGTCAACTATGTGAAAACGCTCGAATTTAACAGTGTGAAGATAATTTCACACTGTGGTGTGGTTTTCACAGAGTGTTCACATAGTAATGCTTTGTTTCACACTGTGAATTGATGACTCACAATGTGTTCACACGGTTAAAACGCTCGAATTTAACAGTGTGAAGATAATTTCACACTGTGGTATGGTTTTCACAGAGTGTTCACATAGTAATGCTTTGTTTCACACTGTGAATTGATGACTCACAATGTCTTCACACTGTTAAAACGCTCGAATTTAACAGTGTTAAGAGATTTCAAACTGTGTTCACACTGTGTTCACATTGTGGCTCTCACACTGTGGGACACTGTGTTCTTTCCAGCAGGGATTATATAAAAAGGCGGTGTCAACCACTCCCTCTGATTCAACATTTTTGGATTCGACACTATTACGATATCAGTACATCATTATATCTTCTTTATGGTTAGTATTACTGAAGGGAGAGAAATGTTGGTGGTCCAACAACATGTCATACATTCTGACAACAAAGCAAATCACCACCACCATGATATCAAACTTAAAGTAACGAGAAAACTTTATTCTTCCCTCGCCATCGTCCACAGTCTCGATCCATGTCTCTCTTCAACGTCAATGAACGTGGGCCGAACAGGCCACACCCACTTGGTACAAATGCATATTTATGACATTAGGACACATGAATTTTGCTTGTCATCCGAGTGACGAAACTGATACAATTTTTCTCTTTTCTCATGTTTTTAGTCTGTTCTCCTTCACTGCACTGTCATAATAATGCGTCCTGTACTTGTCACAGATTGTCAGCGGCCAAATAAGCGGATACATGAATAATATATATCGTCCGAGAGACACCATTTGAAAAAGGTCTGGTTCAATTGCAATCTCTTTCTTCTAAGAGTGTCTATTTTCATTTTTTTCCCTCTCCTATGTATACATCCAAGGCACAATTATACAATTTGTCACAGGTCTTTTGCGCATTGTCATTTTCCCTAACGGCATCACACTTCTCGAGATACAAACATGACATTTGGAGACAGCTTACCTTTCAAAAACTGCATTGATTTTTCTCTAATTTCTAAGATTGGCTTACAGTCACCCCCATCATGAATTCCACCACCTTTTCTCGTCTTTCACGGCTATCTTCGCCGTGCATGAAAGTATGTCGTCGTACCGATCGATAATCGATTATGCGGGTTGTCATGGTTACGAAAGATCTATCTACTAGTCGTGTGAAGACGCGTGAGAACACAGTTTATAGCCTTGGAACACTTGTATAGATTTTTGGTCAGACAAAACTTTTCCCCTTCTCTTATAACTTATCTTGCTCTTTCAATTCTTTTTGTGTCTTGTCTATATTTTGTCTTGTAGTTAGTATACGCCATTCATTCATAGTGCTCAGTTTTAAATTTGTTTCTAGCGCTGTCTTCGTCTCTCGTTAAAAGCTCAATATCTCACTTTACTTTGCCTCATTAGAGATTTAATTAGGTAAACAATATACGTACATACGTGGATTTATATTTATTATATAACACATGTTTGTTGGGCCAAATAATCTGATCTGACATTTTCACTGATTTAGTAGCTATACGCAAACATCTTTAACCGTAGTGCAGTATTTGATCATTTCCCATGCCCTTGAAATATCTTTCCTAAAATGATGGTATTCATGTGTCAGATATCAGATGCTTTGGTCAGGGATGAGAAAAAAAAACACAAACCTTTGAATGCTTTGAATGACTATGTAACAATATTGATGTCGAACAGAAGAGTCTCATAACCTTGTTGTTTAAGAAAGGTGATTCTCACGATTCAAAACAAAAACAAAACAAAAAAACAAACAAACTGAAAACGTGCAGCAATTTTGCTTAATTTAGGTCAAAAAGATGCAGTTTAAGCTGAGATGTTATGTTATGAAAAATGCTAGATTCCACGCCCAGTTCCTTTTTTTTGTCTTCCTCTTCTGATAGAATATATATATATATATAAAGCTTATATTGTATATGGGCGAAAAATCGTTAAAACAACGTCTTCCATGGAGTTTCTTTAATTTAGACTGTCGTGAACCAATATCTTCTAGATTCAGAGCAGAAACTTTTTGCTGTTATACATCAAAGAGACACAATCTACGAGATCAAACCTACTTAGTATTTCTTTTTCCGTTGGTCTGTACCTTATCTCCTTCCTTCTGCCTCTGTGATACGCTTTTGCCGTTTTCTCTTTTGCGTTTCCATTAACTTTGCTTCATTTTTTTTGTCCTTCTACTTTACGCCTGTCGCCTTCTGAATTTCTTTTATCTCTCTCAAGTAATCCTATTACCGTCCCTGCTCTTGTCGAATCGAATTTCTTCGTTTTTGTTCTCACTTTCGTAGTGTCTCTCTCAGTCGCCATTCCTGTACTGTTATTCGCACAAATTCGATGGCACGGCATCTGCCATTTTTTTTCAACTTTGGAAGAAACAATTTCAACAGGGTAAACATTTCATATTTCTGACATTTTTCCAGTGGACGGACAAATACGCTTCTTGCCCCACGGCGCGAGGGGTCGTAGAAAAAAAAGGAAAAAGATGGACTTGTTTTCGTCCTGAAAAAACTATGCTATATGTTTTGCTGAGGGCTATGGACATAATTGAATTATTTTGCACATATATGATATTTGATATTTATCTATTTATCATATTTGTTGAACTCCTGGGGAAATAAGGTCTTTCTTTTGTTTCTCTTTATAGTCACACAAGTTTCATTTCGCCCAGATGATTACATTTGCTTCCAGTGGACACAATACGTTTTGCCATATTCATTCTCTATATCAAATTTTGCGCATAAGGTAGCAGAATATCAAAATGATTTCCAAGAAGAGTTATAATAGTTGCATGTTCTTTACACCAATCAAGGCGCCATGTCACGCATGGTATGCTTACCTTTTTCGTCGTGAATATTACTAATCGCTTTGTTATAAGTCTGTGACGTGAGTTAAGTGACTAGAGTGTTCACACTTAATGATCATTATTACCCGTCTAACTTGGAACAGTTAAAAAAAGACACGATTTCAACCGTTGAAGTCTTGTTACACCCAAAGTCAGGGAGTTTGGGCCATTTAAAATGATTACGGATAGTCGACTACAGTTGTATTTCCAAATATAGTCAGTCTTCTTTTCATTCCATTCGTGGAGAGCAACCATCAATAAAAACGCAGGTCTTTTCTACAAGTGTACCTACATTAATCTAAATAAATCATGTATGAAAATGTATATCAATTGCCAGGGATTCTATTTGATTTTTTTTTCTTTATTTCGTTATCTTATCGTACAATATTCATTCATTTACTATGAATCATGGAAATATTTTTTTTTTTTAAATAGAGAAAATGATTATTATGAAGCATAGAATTTCAGCAGTTTCTAACATTCAAATTTTTTTTTATTTATTTACGTGTATAAAGATCATTTTAGTACATTAATTCTGTGGTATAAAAGACGACACTTTGATCGAAGACTATACAGTGAATCTATTAAAGTGATTGCGCAAATTTTTGAGCTTTCTCTTCCGCTAATCGATTCTTTTCTCTAATTACGCCCCACTTTGGCTCTCTTAGCTACCAGGTGCATGCTGGGTGGGAAGCTGATGAATGTCCCTCGAGGATGATCACGCATGCGCAGTAGCGTTCTCCTCCTTCTTTGAAATATATCGATCGCTTTTACAAAGACACGCCGACCCTCCGATTTCATTCGAACTCACCGAGAGTAGGGCACGAGCCGCATGCAGTGATGAAGTGTCTGCGCAAACGGATACGCCAGGCGAAATATGAATCACTGTTTTAAGCAGTCAGAATCAATTCTATGCGATATTCAATGCACTCTATCGTCGCAGGTTATCTTCGCTCAGGTCGGTTTACAGAGCAAAATCGACATCTTCACCTAATTTTTTCCTTTTATTTTCTTCGTATTTTTGGGTGCTTGAAATAACTTTTTTTTTACCGCTTATGTCACCACGTTGTGCCAAAGGGGTCGAACAGACAATATTTCATTGTTTTCCTTTCGCAAAGAAACCGACACCGAATATAAAATTTGGTTTCGCCTGGGGACAAAATGTGCTGCAGCCATGCAAGTAATCAATGCCGTTCTTCTGCATGGTCGACTTTTTTGAGACAAAAATAGGACATATTTATGCGAAAAAGGAGAAATACTGGAAACACCAACTATTTGTGGTAGAAAAGAAAGACAGATAAACAACAAAAGAAGACAAGTATAAAAAAGGAAGAGGAAAGAGGATCTTTTCAAAGTATTAGTCTGTAAACGTCATAACTGTCAAGGACAAACAAAACGACTTCAAAATACTAGTACTCGTTATGAAAAAAAACCCTTAACGAATACCTTAACCCCTAATTCTTTTTATATGATTTCTAAGCACAGAAACACGCAAATACAAAAACGCATATATATTATGCACATTTATGATTCAAGAAGTGTTCATACAAAAACACGGCATTACTTTCGTTTTCCATATAGAAAAATAACATAACAGCGAAGTCATCTCGAAGCATATACCATTCTTTAAAATGAAAATACATTCCAGCGAGTCTCTGCTTTTTCATTCCTCTCCGGACAAAACATAGCCGGAAAAAACATAGCCATCTTCAGTTTTCATGGTGCACCAAATCGAGTTACTACGTTTATTTCTCAGCATGTAGTGCCTTGTATGAAAAATAAACTGTTCGCGACATTTTTATAACCACCGATGCCATTTGGAGTTATCGCTGCCACGATATGATGTATCGCGCCCGTATTGAGGGTATAGCATTCGTGTCAATATATTTTCACGAGGGGAACTGCGTGTAATATCACGGTATAGTGTGCCTGGACAATAAACTGATAAATGACGGAGGTAAAGAACGCTCCAACACACGCCTCCTACATTCGCTAACCTCTCCCCCCCCCCCCCTTTTACACACACTTTTCGCTGACTGAAGGAGAGGAAATTGCACGCACACTGCCCCATGCCACCCATCCACACACACAAACACACACGCACACACAGCAACATACACACACACACACACACACACACACACACACACACACACACACATACACATAACACATAGACATAGACATACACATACACTTTCTTCCCTGACTGGGCAGAAAATTGAAAGGATACTGAAAGATCTTAAAGCGGAGATGCAAGTTGAAGTTTTTTTTTAAAATTGTTTTGTATTTAGAACCTCTTTAAAAATAGATTTCTTTTTGTTCAGGACTGTAAAAAGCTGATACATGTTATTGCGTCAAAGATGGACATCACTATGTAACTACTCTCTTGAGCGGTTTTCTGATTACTAGTCTATCTATATGCAAAAACACAATTAGTGGAGAGGGTTTGCGCACAATGGCATGGCGGAGGTAAAATGCTAAAATTGAGAAATAAAGATGTAACCTATATGCTATGACAACAGTTTTGTTTTTTAAGTACATAAGAATAAAATAGTTAATGCACATTTGGGAACGTATTCTAACAAAAGATCGATTGAGAAATTGATACATATCTGGGCCGGCGCAACCGGGGGAGCCGGGGGGGGGGGGGAGGGCTCGGCCCCTTTTTTTGCATAATATATACATCGGAATACTCGGCATAGGGTCTAACCATTTTGGGTCCCCACTCTCTCTTATCCCGGAAGTGGCACCAGAAAAATGCGCTTTTTGTACTCTAAAAACAAGTAAAGATCTCATGCGTGTTATGGTACAATATTTGACCCCACAACGTATAAACTATGCATAAGTATTGTGCATGGAAAGCACGCAAGATGCTATATAGATGAGTCGATATAGTACTGTATACGTACGCAATACTATCTCCACATACTGCAGCGACGCACAAGAGGTGCAATGTATTTTTCTTGTCCCCCCCCCCCCCCCCCTTCACGTGGAAAACCTCTTGACAACGTTCACTGCATTCATAACGAAGGCCTCGTTTCCACGGCCGAGTTCTGTTACATATCGCATGTCCGATCTTATTTAATCTCCGCGTGCCTAATTAGAGAGTTCACAAAATCGTGTTTGCTCAAATAGTTGCACCTCGAGACTGGACGGCCGAAATGAGACTGGTTAGGCCGAATACGAGAGATTGGTGTAGTATTGAATGTCATTTTTGTGAAAGTAATCAAGCTGCAATGTGTTTCAATTGCATATCAGATATCATTCCTTTTTTATTTTGTCAATTTTCAATTTCAATTTCAATTTCATTTTATTTCTGCAGCCTTTTCTTTGATAAATGGCATGTAAGAACGAAAACAAAACAAGAACATATATTTTGGTAAATAGATTTTCTACGAAAAATGTCTTACAAAATTTAGGTTTTTTTTGGTAATTTAGATTTTTTCTTTTTTTTTCCTCCTTATTCTCCTCTCTCTCTCTCTCTCTTTATCGCCACTCAGTGAGTGAAGACTTGAATATTATATTCTTGCTGTGTCGTATTATTTAGACAATCATTTCTGAGGCCATTGTCCTCGTCAAGCGTTTGCTCATGATGATGGTCTCCTATATTTCTGTGACATCATCCAGAGTTGCTTATTTTGTCTTTGAACGACAAATACATGGGATCCTATGTTTGCATAAATATATGCATAAAATAATGCTTGCTTGTTTTCATTTTGCATTGTGTTAGAAAAAATATGTTTGATATTTGAATTAATCATTCATCCGTTTTAACTGTCAGATTAAGATTATACTGTGCTCAATTATTTCGTTCAATTATCTTTGTATATCATTTATGTATTGAAAGGAAATTCAGAAATAAAATAAAATAAAATCAATTCAAATCCAAACTTTATTTTCATTTTTTTTCAATCAATCAATCAATCAATCAATAATCATTTCGATGCAAAGTACAGTAAATTGGTGCATTTTTTCTCTTCTATGCCATGTGGCACGATGCCGGGGCGTCTCAGTAAACATACGAAATAATGATGATTGATGAGATGACAGCCCTCTTGCCATGACAAAACTGACTTAAAAATTTGTTTAAGGAATTGCAAACAAAACAAGAAAAATGTGCAAGTGCAGGTCGGGAGGGATTCATGAATGGCTTCATTTGATATTGCATAAAAGTATATGATTAAGCTAACAGTGACTATGAACTAAGATAACTAGGAATATCTAGAAATTTAGGGTAATCCTTTTTGTGTTTTAATAAGCCATTATTATGTTTCTTATAAATTCTAAAGGGATAAAGGGAATGATATGAAACGAGCTTCCATTATGACGTTTATATATTGCGACATAGATATTTTGACTGAGCAGTGTTTGATGAATATGTTTCATAACAAGTAAAACATTGTAACATGGAAAGTCACAGGAGAACGATTGAAAGCTATACAGTCAACAACTCCACAGGATTGCGGACCTCGCGATTGGAGGGTATATGATAGACCTTGTTTGCAAAGTCATGGTCAGTGTTCACCGTTGAAATGTCCGTTTCCATGACTACGGCACGGATGGCGTCAGATTAAACCTTGATGATTAGCAGGGATCTGGGAAGTGGACGGGAACTACAACACAGAGCAACGTCCCCCCCCCCCTCTGTCTATCTATCTCTGTTCTACTCATGTCTGACATTTGAAATGAAGAATAGATTATCAAAACATCAGCATTTTTTCAAAGTAATGTTTCATATTGTCTTGATATACTAGCAAAGTAAATTTCACGCATTTTACTCCAGTATACATCAGCCGTGTCATAATGACATATAAAATATTTATCGTTTATCATTGCATAGAAAAGAAATACGAAATTCCCAGCCATTGCCTTTGCTAAACAAATAACTTTGAATTATTGTAATTATATCAAAACATAACCGTTCAAATTGGCAAAAGGAATTGCGGTATTACATTGACTCATGGACTCATTCGGCACAATGGCAGCAGTCTGTAGACGCGGGGAATGTCTCTGTTTTCATTTCCTGATTTGGGAGACATCTAAGCGAGGAAAATTACCCCCTAACTGAGAGCCCCACGACATCGGTAAGTGAACTGGTTTCAATCATGAATGTAACCTAATGCACACATACATGGCACCATGCTATGGTGACTATACTGAATTTTATGAAGTATCGATTGCTTCGATCGTGATCGTTCGATATTTTATAAATACACTGCCGCCAGACAAAAATTGATTCATTTTATTGACAGAACGGGGGAGAATGTATCCGCTCATGATGGAGCCTCCCGTCCATGACTAGACAAGACATTGCAGAGCCGTTTCAAAAACGACATAAAAATAATGCTATGATGTTTTCTCGGTGTTACCTCTGCCCTCCATACCAGCCTTCTCATGATTTCAATAAAAAGACTTCCCTGTACATTAGATAATCCAAAGGGAACTGTGGGAATTGTTTGAAAAAAAAATCCAATCATATGGTATTGGTAAGGTGAGTGAATGGTTCAACTTAAATAACTAACACGATGAATAATGGATGGAGCCATTGAGTCACACACGTTATTCACACTATTTCTATTCTATTCAATTCTGTTGAATTGAATTGAATTCAATTTATTTTTATTTTGTCTTCGTTCACAGAACATAACAAAATAACAAAATAAATGATCTTGGGTAACTGTACAATACAAATAAAGGTATTTAGCATATTAAAAGCCTGAATACATACAAACTAGATATATTATCATCCATATTATCATCCATGCTCTGAGGGGAAAAAAGAATGTGCAGGAAAAAGCAATGCTTGATTACTGTGGAAAACTCATGCGATCGAAGCAAAAAACTTGCCAAGCAAGAATAATCGAATTGATATTAGTTAATGGCATGAGAAATGACTGCAATACAGAAACTTGTTTGCTTCCTAGACAAATCAGACACAACTAAGTTTATTTTCTGATAATGGAATGTACTTCCCCTTATTACAAACCCAATGCATGTACACTTGACCATCTCTTACACACAAACACACACACGCATATTATGCACACACACATCTACTCACTTCACACCAGCACCCACGAAAAGACACAAAACTTGGACACACACGTCACACCAACAAGTCAAGTTTAACTCTCTGTCACTGTCTGTGTGCAAAATGTATTGCCTTTGTTCATACGTTTTGTACACGTGCAATTTGTACATCGATAGACTCATTGGCATAGAAAGGGGTAATGAGCGACACAGAGGGCGGAACAAAGCGCAAAGCGCAAAGCGATACAGGCGGACCGTCTGTATGCCATTTCATCAACGAAATGACTGATTTCGTAACGAAATAGACCATGCCACACTTGGCGCCCCATACGTCTGATTCAACACCGAAGACGTTACTTTTCATTAGCGTCGCATATCTCTCGAGGACTTTCGGTATTGACGAAGACCACATTGCAATACATACAGTATTTTCGACGCGTTACCCATACACTGCGGGCTGGAAATATGAATAAACATCTTCCACCCGATGCGAAGAAGTACATCCCATTTCTCGAAGCTGAAATATGACGTTTAATATTCTCTCTATCCTGTCGCTTTTTTCCTTCTCTCTATCTCTCTCGCATTTTCTTTTTTTTTTCTCCTTACTTGGAGGCGGTCATATTTTGTTTCAAGTCGACTTGGCACCTTGATTACACCTAATCCCAGCGACCTGATTTCTTTACGGCCACCGTACTTTTCTTGCCTCGTTCTTCGCGCTCCCAAGGCAATGTGACACCGAGCAGGTGTGATCTAGGCAAACCTTTGAGATAGTGGCTGAAGCTAGCCCCTCTTTTACTACCTTGAAGGGGTCCACCTCTCACTATGACGTAAGAACAACAGAGTGTGTAGTGCGGCGCTTTGACAAGTGAGGGCGTGGACAGGAAATATTTTTCAGTCAGATGTAGATGTGTTGAAGGCAGATATTTGTTCTCAAGCGAGGATTGAAAGTTTGCGATATTGACAGCGAACCTAGAAGGTCATATGCCCTTTTTGCTAATTATCATGGTAGCTTGAACCTGGAGATGAATATTGAAGCTAACATTGATTTATTGCACGAAAAATGAATGAAGAACGAGACGCATGATCGGAATTGGGAATTAATGTCTTACAGTAGAACTCTGCGCCATGTTAACAAGTTATTTTTAATGAAAATAGAGCAAAGTTGAACAAATCGCTCTTATCATTTTTTCTTAACCGAGATGCAACATTTGATCAGAAAGTTGTAGGTTGTACAGTTTCTCACGTTGTCAAGACATACGGATACCTTTCAAAGACACTCTTATCATCATCCGTTGTATAATAATGGGGTCATATAGGATAATTCGTCACTTACATCACTTACATCATTAAGTTTTGACTTAATTTCCCTCTACGACTCATCAGTCCCCGAAGGTGTTCGACTAAAAGAATCCAGTACTCCTCTATTTAAAGAAATCCATTTACAAGGACTGTCTCTTGAAGCGTGAATTTTCTTCAATTTGTCCCCCTCTAACAAACGAAATTTGTAAGATCACAACTGCTGATCTGTAATTTAACAAGCATGTCGGAAAAAAAAAGAACCAGTGGGACTCGAACCTGTCATCTACTGCTTTCCGAGCAGCGACACTATACCACCAGGCTGTCCCTGATTTCCGGCAGTGACACGATGAACGTGGAACAAAATTAATACCCAAGCTTCGAAATTCCGACATTGTTATGTTAAGTATAGTCCAAAGCGGACACGGCATAAATAAATGCAAGAGAATATTATGTATAGAGGGGTGAAGGTTGAGGTGTGAATTTTCTTCAATTTGTCTCCCTCTAACAAATGAAATTTGTAAGATCGCAACTGCTCATCTCTGTTAGATGGAGTCAAATTGAAGAAAAGTCACGTCAACCTTCACCCCTCTACTTAATATTCTCTTGCTTTCAAGCACAGTCTCTCTTCAGACGGTGTGCTCCATGCACTTCCGACACCAGACGGTCCCTTCTTTTTCTGTGTAATACCAACATCTCTTCATTAAAGGGGTGGTATAGTCTTGGTTGAGATGGGGATGCAGGTTTTAACTTTTTGCCAGATAATTAGAAACCACTTATATGAAATATTTTAAGCGTTTACAATGCTAAGAGGAATTCAAAGTTTATTTGACGAAAACTGGTTTTGAAATGGCTGAGATATCCAGAAACAAAGATGACCTAATAAAAGGTGGGACCAACCTTTTTCCTAGGGTCAGTTTGTTTTACTTTGTTTTTTGATATCTCAGCCATTTCAAAACTGATTTTCATCAAATGAATTTTTAATTCCTCTTAGACTTGTATGTTCCTTAATAATGTCATACAAGTGGTTTATGATCATCTCGCAAACAGTTAAACCCGGATCCCAATCCACGGCAAAACTATACCACCCGTTTCAGTGCTATATCTCAAATGTATAATAATGGTTGTTTGCGGCTGGAGTTGTTGTTATACTAATGATGCACAGGATAGAGTGTGTTAGTGAAGGTGCGGCGCGCTCGAGAGTATTGACAATGGTGCGACATCCGCCACGAAATAATCTTGTGCATCATTTGTTTTATAAAATGGGTCGAAAACTAACAGCATTATTCACGTACCTTTGTGGGTCAATACCAGTCAGCTACATGTAGCACTCGCTCAAAAGTCAAGATGTCCGAAGATGTTCGTCCCAAACATTTACGCACGTCGCACTCGGAAATCCCGCACATAAGTACTGTACGTACGTATAAGAGTATACGTACGCCACGTACTGTTATGCACAAGAAAGGCCGCCGGCTGTTGTGGCAGCCCGCGGCCCGAACTAGAAGTTGTTTACAGGATTGACAGCGCGTATAGTAGCGCGTGACGCACTTGTAACAACTGATTGAGTGCGCACTGCTAGTGTAAAACATTGTGACATACGTCAGGCCAGGGAGGTGGAAGAGAGACTCTTCTTAGTGCATACCTGAAGAAAATAATGCACGCCACGTGACTCATTTCAGCGCTTCCAATTGGCTACATTCTTGAACCCATTTTATAATATACAAATGATGCACAGGATAGAGTGCGTTAGTGGAGGCGTAGCGCACTCGAGGGTATTTACAATTGTGAAACATGCACGAGGAGAAGCCGAGTGCATGTTGCACTACATTGTAAATACCCGAGAGTGAGCTGCATCTCCACTAACGCCACGAAATAACGCCACGCTGTTTGTTGTGCACGCTAGTATTAAGAATTCAGTTCAGTGCAGTTCGGTTCAATGACATTTATTTCCAGCGAATATCACGATGCGATCAATTTGAAGATCCCTAGGCATAATCTCTAGAAGTAAAGAACCTTTATAGCGAGTGTACCTTTAACAAACATTAATATGATATGTGGGTAATTTGATAAACACAATTATGATAAATGGAGATACAGACCCCAGACAGTGACAAGGACAGAGACACAGACAGAGACATTCATCACACGTTGTCCTAACGTTTATACAAATATCCGTGATCATTACATCACTCTCTAATGTAGAACAACAGCATGCCAGTTAATGACTTATGAAACAAATGATTTTAATAGAAAAAAAAATCGAGCGCAATAACCTCTACACATGATTCTCCTAGGTCATCACATTCTTAAAAATACGGGAAATGTTGTAGCATTGAAATATCAGGAAAAGTTTCATGATAACCTTTCAGAATACGCAGTAAAGCGGTGTTATGATACGTTGTACGTTGTGAGACCAAGATATCACTCTATCATGAGGACGTCTTGCTAAAACGCGTTGTAATTACTTCAAAGCTCGGCGATTCCGTTAGCTGCTTATAGTTTTAATAACCGATTTCATCGACTCTGACGATAACAACAGGGCGCTGTTGTGGATAAGACTTCCGACTCCCAATCGGAGGACCCGAGTTCGATCGCTGCCCAATGCTTAGGTCCTTGGACAAGATGTTTTTACCCATGAATGTCCCTCTCGACCCAGGTGTATAAATGGGTACCTGACAACGCTAATGTAATAATAATGGCAGGGTCCTCTGGTAGAGCAGTGTAAACACTGAAGAGGCTACCCTGGATAAAGAGGACCTTATTACTATTATTATTATTATTATTATTATTATTATTATTATTATCATTATTATTATCATTATTATCATTATCATTATCATTATTATTGTTATTATTATTATTATCATTATTATTATTATTATTATTATTATGGTTCGATGAAACTTCCTGGTTGATAAGAAGTCATATCATTAGACTTTGCCGAAACTAATTTTTGTAACACCGCATCCATGGGATGCGTTAGATACAAAGCCAACGACCGTTGCAACATTTTACAAACATCACAATAAAACGATGATGAGCTGTTTATAAGGGCCACTCTCTATGTGCAATGTAAGGTTAAACCTTGTGATTTAATTTAACATCCTAATCACGGTCTTGTTATAGAGAATTGGAACGAGGGCGAAGCATGGCTGAGAGCGTGCAAATCAATTTAAGTCAGTGCCTTTCTGATAAACTAGAAGCGATCCTTAATCAATAGAATTAGTTGTATAACATCGTTATGAAAATGCGGGGTGGTGGACATGGTTGAGAAATATCCGTAAGCATTTTCGTATTATTTGATTATCCAGTAAGCAAGCTGAACGAGTAATGTGGTTATGTTACTTCTATTTCCCATCATCCTAACAACATAAATAACATGAATCCCCTAAGGCGAAGAACACTGCATCGCAGACTTTACCGCTTCATGCATGTTCTGTATCATCATAGAAAAAATGCGCGCTATCTGGTGTTTTACTATCTACCTTAGATAGTTCAATGATCGACTTATATGCTTTTCTGCACTGCAGCAATACACGTTGTGTGTTTAAGTGTTTATGTGTGTCAGTGTGTGTGTGTGTGTGTGTGTGTGTGTGTGTGTGTGTGTGTGTCATGGTATGGATCCAGCTTTAGGGAGACATTATGTGCTCATAATTACTTTATTAACGAGACACGTACGTGACCTTATGGAGACAATATTGTGTCTCCTTAACGTTCTAGTAGATCCCATTCAATCGCATGCTTTACTGCTTGCATTACTTGAATCGGATTTCCCACACACTGTCTCCTCAAAACTGGAATCACATATTATGTAGGTATGCATATATATATATATATATATATATATACATATACATATACATAATATAGTGAAAACTTTGAGCAAAGAAAATGGGTTTCCATCGGGATTCGAACCCGTGACCTCCGGATTACTAAACCGGTGCTCGGGTTCGAATCCCGATGGAAACCCATTTTCTTTGCTCAAAGTTTGCACTGTTTATCATTAATTTTGTTTCTAGTCAGTTTTCCCTTTCTTTGTTTGTTTCAAGATATATATATATATATATATATATATATATATATGTATGTATGTATATTCAAACACGATGAGGAAGATGAAGAAGCTTTTATAAATCAGAATGTGAAATGGGGAGGAGCACACTGTCATCATCATTAACCCAAAACATTAGTAGCAAAAGCCTGTATCCTGGGCCTAAATTTGACACAATGATGAGAAATGTGGAGGTGTCAATGACACCATCGACACCATCTCGCCCCACATACAGGCGGCATATACATTAGAGTGAGAGTGAAAGTGAAAAAGGGGATACAACATGGGTAGATGATTGGAAATAATGTCCTTGGTTGCGGCTTCCCGTGCAGAGATTGATGATGGGAACCACAAAGCCCGTTTACTTTGCCATCCAAGATGACTCCGTAAGTGTGTGCGTGTGGACGGGCCAAGTCTCGGCAAACAGAGGGAGAAGAAGGCCGACTTCAATCGAACATGATTCGTCTGCAAGGACGTCAAAACATTATCCGCTTTGACGAGAGGTTCATCGCTCGGGTTGGCGATCAGACGATGTCGAAAGGTAAACACGGAGAGGGCGTGTGTGTGAGAGAGAGAGAAAGATATATATGGAGATAGAGAGAGTGAGAGATGTAGACCGACATATAGATAGATAGATAGATATAGAGAGTGAGAGATAGATTGATAGATAGATAGATAAATATAGATATATAGATAGATAGATAGATAGATAGATAGATAGAGATAGAAAGAGTGAGAAATAGATAGATATAGATAGACAGATAGATAGATAGATAGATAGTTAGATAGATATAGAGAGAGTGAGAGAAAGATAAAGATAGATAGATAGATAGATATAGAGAGAGTGAGAAATAGATCGATATAGAGAGAGTGAGAGATAGATAGATAGATAGCGATAAAAAGAGTGAGAGATAGATAGAGATAGATAGATAGATGGAGATAGAGAGAGTGAGAGCTAGAGAGAGTTGGAGAGACAGGTAGAGAGCGGGCGAAGAGGAGATTGAAAGATAGAGACAGCAATAATTAAAGAGAAATATTGATATACAGGTACGGCAAAACAGACACGCACTAAGCGAGAGAAGAAGTTTATAATGCCTACTATAGTATGACTGTATAGGGACCAAGACGCATACACAAAGAGAAACAGGCGGACCCCCCCCCCCCCCGATCTGATAAAGACAGTGAAGGAAAGACACGAAAGAAGACAACAACAGACTAACACATCGACTGCCAAAACTGTACAATGCCTATGGGGATTTCAGAATATCGAGGGAAACGGGTTAAAGGTGCTACGTGAATTGAAATGCATGTTGACTAGTGTTCATCCTCAACATCACTTGTGTCGCCAACTGATTATCTGAATACGTGTCATTAAATCATTATGTTTGATAATAATTTTCTACCATTTTTCTTCAGATTAGTTCCATATACGCCCACATAAAAAAAAACACATTCAAACCAATATTCTGTCAGTGACATCATCTGTCAATCGCCACCTCTTATTACATTACTACACTACGAGTAGTAAAAGACAGTGGGATGCACCTTCCATTAAAAAATGAGCGTAATCACGTTTCCATGTTATTGATATGAGTAACATTATTATGAAATATATGGAACATATATGTATTTAGACATTCTTTTGGCCACACAAGTGATGTTCAGTGTATAATGAATCAATACTAGTCAAGCTCCTTTAAGAGTGTTAAACTAAAAGAGATAGAGGGGAGAGATAGGGGGAAGCGAGCGAGATAGAGAGAGAATATGTGTGAGAGAGAGAAGAAAGGATGGCACGATGAAAATATTGTATTGACTGAGCGCATTAAGATACCCTTTTGGCCGGCTAACCACAACCAGAATTGCGCTTAAAGGTCGGTTTCCATTTGCAGTCATTAGGGGGAGATCTTGATTCATTTGTCCCTTCTGTTCCTGTAGAACGTCTAGAGGAAAGCGTGGTTGCTAGAAATTAATCACAAATATTCCTCCAGCTTTGTTTACCGGCAGGCCAGATGGTGACTAAGCATTGTATTTTGATACAGGCCAGATGTCGACTAAGCATTGTATTTTGATACAGACAGAATGCATCCTTAGCCTCTACAAAGCCACGTCAAGCAAAACAATGATAATCATGTGGATGTCCTATCCCCCTCTGCTGGTGTGTGAGATGTGTACAGGATAACACTTGATGTCTGATTACACATAGTATCTGTGACTTCGACTACAAGTAAACTATGAGAAATGATGACGTAGATATGTTCACGTCATCATTCAACGAGCTCAGAAAGTGATGCAATCTCGGGTTGTTGCTGTTGAAAGGGAAGCACTGCACAGAATGATGCATGCTACTTTGGTGCAATGTTTTGGGTCACGTGGAGTATATCAGGTGACAGTGAAACGATGTACTGTAACATGCAACAATGTATCTTTCTTAATATCCTATTTACAGAAATGGCAACGGATGCGGATTTTCCCTTTGTTTTTTTTTTCTTTCTAAAAAGGTTTACCTCTTTCCGTGCCGATGAATCAAAATTAATGCACCCCAATTTCTACATACACATTATGAACAGAGCATTAATGTGGCACGTAGCGGGGTAATGAACAAACCGGAGCCGTTAATTATGACGATGCGCCATTAACTTATATTTCTAGTAAACATTCACACGTTCACATTTATAACTCCTCTCCACGTTCATTTCCAATACGGCTGAAAGACTGAAATGCTGAGATAATATTATATATATGATGTATTATATATATATATATATATATATATATATATATATATATATATATATTATATTATATTTTACATAGTATACATGTAGATATATTATGATACATATTATATAAGTATTATATTACATTTCTTTCAGTCTTTTGAAATGATGTGGGTAAAGGATCGGTTCGTGAATGTGCATGACTTTATCCGAACACGTACATACATACACACACACACACAAATAAAATGACACATGAACGACATCATCCTGGTTGACAATCCTGATCCTCCTGGTATTTGCTCTATAAGCATTCTAAGCGACTGACTCAACTACAAACGGGACGGACATGAAAAGTAACGCCGAACGGGGGTGGGGTGGGGGCTGAGGGCTTGGGTCTTCTCCTAAGGAGAACAATTCAGAAAAGACATGACTTTCTGAATGTTTAGCTCTAACATTGGAACGGAGGGGTATCATTAACCCTTGAACCTTGACACTCATTTGAATTGAATTGAATTGAATAGAATTGACGCCCCCATTAAGAAAAAAGAAAACAAAACAAAAACGTTCCTCGGCCCCTGCAGAAGAACAGACATTATTCTTGATGGGAAAAAATGGTCATTAGGACATCACTAAGCGAATTCACCACAAACGCACTGCCACATCACACATCCACACATTCTCTAAAACTCCTCCCCTCGTGCGCATCCTTCACGAACTAATGAATTTCATCATGATCCTCACGCAAATCAACATGGTACACATTGCGGTGGCCTTGAACGTCACACTGCGACCAGCATGTTTTGATTAATGTCCCCGCTTCCAGCAGATTGAGTACGACAACCGTTATATCATGCTGGGATAGACCGCCGGGGGAAGTAGAACGATGGGGGCGGTAAAACCTCCTCCCCTTACATTAGCCTTAAATTGTCCAGCCATTTTGATAGCCGATATCCTTGACACTTCTAGGTCAAGTACACGATAGTGTGCCCGTGCACGGCTCCTCCAAAATCATCCACCTACCCGCGTATACACACGGACACGATAAATCCATTGACGACGTAAACGGGGCCGTGGGTCTTACCTACTGGTCGAAAATGGTCCATGAGTTCTTATCGGTATTTTCTTCTGTCATTTTATCAACATGAACAGACTCCATTGTTATGAATATTGAAATGATTTTTTTTTAAACTCTAAGTGTCATATAAACGAATAAGAAGACATGCATACATTTTTGTTTGAATGTGTCAAAATGTTCATCGTTTATCCTCTACGAGAGTTTTTTTTTTTTTTTAATTCGACATGATACTATCATGATCAATGAGTAGTGTTCAGGGCCGGCGCTGCGTTTTTAAAAGTAGGGGGAGGGGGGGGGGGAAGGAGCAGACTATATTTCTATTGCCACTTCCGGGTTTCATCAGCTGACAAGCAAAAAAAAAAGCCTTCGGTGGCAATTTTTTGGTACAACTTCCAGCGTTAATCGGCTTGAAAGCAAACACAAAAAAAATCTTAACCACATTTTTATGGTGCCACTTCCGGGGTAAAAAAAAAAGTGGGGGCCTAGTGGTTAAACCCTATGTTTTCCTATATGTCATGCAAAAAATGGGCCAACACCCCACGCCCCCCTCCCCCCGTGTTCGTCAACATCAAAATTGTAACGAGAATAAGCAACCCTCGTCAATGTATTATGTCGTATACAATACAATACCGTAAGTCCCAAAAAGAATTACAACGGGACCCTCCGCAATGATATCTTTAAAAATAGTGAATCAATCCAAATACAAATTCAGGGTATGAAACTATAACTCATTGCCCACATCTTACAGAAAGCCCCATTCGATTTGCTTCAGTGGTCAAAGAGAAATGAGGAATTTTGTAGAGGATGTCAAGAATCTCTTCCCTCCAAGTTCTGTCTATTGTATTCACACACAAAAGCATCGAAGCGCTAAACTTGGAAGAATTAAACTCATGACATGCTTTACAACTTTTCACATTTCTCTGTGACCGCTTAACCAAATTGAATGGGGTATTCTGCAAAATAGAGCTTAGATGTTATATTTTAAGGCCCTGAAGTGGCATTTAGACAGTTTAATCATTTTGGGTGTTATCAATGCAAAAATTTGATTGTAATTTTTTTGGGGACATACTGCATAATGCAATACGTCTTCTTTGCACACCTATCAATCGAGTGTGTACAGAGAAAAATCACGTGATGGACGTCGTGAGGGAACGCACCCTTCCCTCTTTAACCCCTTCAGTGCTAACCAGTCAAATGTGAACAAACCTCACACACCAACTAATCATACCTATATGGACAGGAGATTCATATGGCGTGCAGAGGGTTAACACACTGCTTTTGACACTTCAGATCCTCGCGCCTTAGACTAAACGTGAAGAGTAATTCATCGCTGCAGTATCTTTTTTAATATTCGTCACCATTTTCGTTAATAGATGTATATCATCTATACCGTTCAGTCGAATTCTAAACTATGAAGTCTTCTGTGTGTGATGTTTCGGTCAAAGGCGAGTTAATGACGTCAGAAGATGGAAGAGATCAAAAGTCTATGTGTACGCTTTCAAACACATTCACACTATACGAACATAAACACACACACCATCAATCATAACTATGCACAGCACAATACAGAAATGACTGTCCTGGGATTTTGGCAACTTCGAATTATTCATGTGTTATGAAAATGAGAAATGACGATTTCTGCTTTCTGTTGAATTTAGTCCGACCAGCACAACACTGCAATGCCATGTAAGAAAGAAAAAAGAAGGAAAAAAGCAGGATGCAAGGGAAGAAGCTCCGGTCGAGCTGAAAGATGGGTCAATTGAGTTGATAGGCGAGGTGGCCATTGAGCTGATGGGCGCAGGAGAGTGTAAATATGAGTTTGGGCGGGAAATGCGTCGCTCGTCTGTTGTAAAATCCGAGAGTCACCTTAGGGGGAGTCTTGCGTGCAATTTTTCATGACAAGTTATAGGTCACACCGCCATTCAGGGTTACAAAAGAAGAAGAAGAAAAAAAAATCTGACCACCTCCGGCCCAGAACCTTTCAAAGAGGTGCACATTTCCAGCAGGCTGAATGCTTTGTCGCTCCTCAAAGTATGAACAGAACGAACGGGATGTCGCACACCAGCTTTGTTTGCACAGAGATTTGTTGCTAGTTGATTCACACTGTCCCTAATTTGTTATAGATGCCGCTATTCAATTCACTTCAATCTAAATGAATTCTTTCTTTGTTCTTTATTTTCCATTTCAAATCTTAAGCATAATATGACATAAATTTGAAGGAGTGTTTTCAAAACAGAATCATTCCCGTCTTTTTTGGAGGTCATATTTTGACCATAAGGGAGAAACATTTATATTTTCTAATGTTTTAGGGGGAGTCCTAAGAAAAACAGAAGAAAAAAGCGACGAAATTAAATCTTCGCTCTGTCATATTGGCAGCTGCACTGCCTGAAGCCTTAAGGTCATCATGTGAGTGAGTGCCCTTATGACTTTTGGTTATTCGAGAACTTCCGGTCGAAATATCGTTCTGATAATGTTCTCGTCTGAAATATTACCCCCCCCCCGTACACACACACACACACACACACACACATACATACGCTGCAAAATCACCACGTAAATGTCGAAACTTGTAGGCCAATTTGCCTAGTGTCTAGCTTGAGGGCCTTTTATTTTTCCTGCTTGTGTCTTACAGCTCGTGGACCGTGTAGCTCGTGGTCCTCGTTTACTTTATGTCGAGCTCGTGGGCCTTGTTCACTTACTATAGCTTGTTAGCTGTGTGAGTCGTGGGTATCGAGTTCGTGGCATGCAGGCGGTGGCTTTCAGTCCTTACGAGGGACTATAGGCAATGAAGATAATGTTTTACTCATTAGGGGAACACCGCAGTGACCTATATTGAGGCTCGAACCATGCAGGGACCCCGTGATTGATAGTCCGAGGTTTTATCCACTATGCGTTATTTGTTGTATAAAATCGGAACAATTGACTAAAGACTTCCATAAATGGCATAGTTGTGCCATACATGACTCGTTGCTGTCTGACAGTTAGATGGCGGCTGCCCATGGCAGATCAAATACTTCGATATGATACTGCAGACATTTTACAAGCACCATTTACCGCGCTGTCACTAAAAGAGCAAGGATATACTGCACCGCTTCGTCGCCTAAGAGCCGCATGGGAAAGGTCCAGTGTTTTACCCCTACAGAATGGGAGTTTCTGAGGCTTCTTGGAATGCAGGGAGGACGTGAATGAAACGTATTTTGACTGGGACGATATCATAGAAAGGATTGATGCATTCAGATAGAATAAGTAAATTTTGTGTGTTGAAAGAACAGGTCGTACAATATACAGTATAGACTACAATAAGCGTTTCTCTCTCTTTCTCTGTTTGTTTTCCCTTTTTGGGTCGAATTCTTGCTGCTGCAACTGACTTTTTCTTCTTTCAAACGGGCGAAATTTCGCTCCGAGCATCACGAACAATTTGCGCAGGGTGAGGAGGCTTAAAATGCTTTTAGACCCAGCCGGTAATTGAATCATCCCGAGGGCTGACGGTTGTATCTTCACTTTAATCTATTCAACTTGACGAAGGGGACAGATATTCAGCCGATAACGCCAAACTTCTCGATGCTTTTCAACGAATTTCGCGGGAATTGTCTCTGCCGTGCGTACCCGTGTATTTGCAGTTTGTAGCAGACAAATGTCATGACTGTGCGCCCATAGCAACGTAATGCCAAGTACATGATATCTATCTGTAATGTGAATGAATGGAATGCTGAAAAGCAGTTAATGGGCGTGAAAACATTTAAATCCAAGTAAATCGCCAATCAGCATAAGGTATGTGTGGGTTTCATATAAAAAACGTTGGCGATTAAATAAAGCGACACTTTTGTGGGTTTTTTTTTTTTTTTTTAGCAAAACATGATACCCAGCGCTGCTGCGTTCCTTCGATTGTTCGTATAATGTGGTGCGTACTTTTATATAATGTATTTTCATACTGTGAGTCCGCTTTGTAGCACCGTAAACTCATATTGTAGAAAAAAAAATGTTACCTTGATTTAAGTCATGCACTCGAATCAAATCTGACCTCATGAAA
Source organism: Diadema antillarum (assembly GCF_040938485.1). Classification (NCBI taxonomy): domain Eukaryota; kingdom Metazoa; phylum Echinodermata; class Echinoidea; order Diadematoida; family Diadematidae; genus Diadema; species Diadema antillarum. The sequence goes on along the minus strand of NW_027271945.1, from coordinate 456,637 downwards.
ACATCTTGCAAGGACGTTTGGCCGACTACTGCAACAGTTTCGGAAGTAGAAATAACTCTCTACATAGACTGAACCCAATTGACTGTCACAGGGCGAAAATTATACATTTACTTCATCTTCTTTGCTCTACTATATCGCTCGCAGTTTTACATGAGATTATTCCAAATATATTTCTTTACAATTATCTTGGGACATTTAGACTATTTGTTTTTTAAAGATGAATTGCATTTGAGCGATTAAAATCAATATCTGGAAATTTCGTGGGAGGAGGAGGAGGGGGACAACTTCCCTTGATGTCTCCCCCTCCCCCCCCCCCCCCCCCCCATCTACCATCCCCCACTCCCCTGCGCCCGCTTCAGAAGGAATACTGCGAAACTATGAAACGGCCCAGCTTCTGAATATATACCACTTGGCCAGTTTCAAAACGTGCTCGAATTCTTGGATGCCCCTGATCCGATTGCCTTTTAATGGGCCATCAATGCGGCCTTACGCCTGTGACGCTCACTTATGACGACGACAGTGATTGGTATTTGTCTTGAACACGTCAATAGCTGCTGATCAGACAATGCATGCAGGGAAGGGTTTTCAGCGTTTGCGAACCCTTGTGAAGATCGGCAGAAAGAACCTTGCGCTCAGCATCTTGAAACCAATTCTGCAATAATGCTCTAATCTTAACCGGCCTTCCGAAAGCTGTCGCAGAGTTGTGATCATTCTGAACATTGTGATTTGTCGCAACATGGACCCTACACGGTCGTAAATTCTGTTACCTATCTGCTTATATCTGCCTCTAAAGATTGTGTGATGTTTTGATCCCTTGATAAAACAAAAATAAATAAAAAAGAACCCTATACCAAGTACATTTGAAGGCGTGTATTACTCAGAGACAAGCTATACAGTCAGGCAATATTTTACGAGTCAATGGTTCAAGTCACAATGACGTACCAAGTCTAATTTGTTGTGATTACCTCGTACCTATTAAAATTTAACAATCTAAACGCTTGGAGATCATGAGCTGCGTCCGAAGCATTGAAACAATGACACTACTGTTACGATCATGATCATTATTATCATGATCTGTATGAATATCATACTCGTTTTATCGATATGCTATTCTTACCAAGAATCAAACAAAACAAAGACAAATATCACAACACCGAGCATTACAGAACAGCTCTCCTAAACGATCAAATTAACATTAAAACAAGAATACCCCCCCCCCAAAAAAAAAAAAAAACCCCACGGTAAGACTACACATGCTATCACATCTCACAATTAAAGGAAACCCAAACCCAAATAAAGATGTGGATTGAGTGAAAGCAGCAACATTAGTAAAACACATCAGTGAAAGTTTGAGGAAAATCGGACAATCAATGCAAAAGTTTTGAATTTTTAAAGTTTTGGTGTTGGAACCGCTGGATGAGGAGACTACTTGAGTTTATGGCATCACGTGTGGACAACGTTATAGAGAAATTATACAGAAAATTAAACATGATTTCAATTTTCTAGCATTATGAAAGAGCACTTGACTAACCGCTTTCAGAAAGCAAGGCTAATAATTACTATTTATCCTTAACATAATATGTCAGTATCAAGTTGATGGAATATGCAATTTTCATGAAAAAATGAATTTTGTGGAATTCTCTTTAAATTTTCTTTATATTGTTGTACACACATGACGTCATGAACTCTAGTCTATAGTCTCCTCATCCAGCTGTTCCAACATCAAAACTTAAATATTCATAAGTTTTGCATCGATTGTCCGATTTTCCTCAAACTTTTACTGATGTGTTCTACTAATGTTGCTGCTTTCACTCAATCCACATTTCTCTTTAGGTTTTTTGGTTTCCTTTAAAAAGGATGTCTTTGACGTGGGAGATACCCACAATGCTTCTTGGTCACCGGAAGGTCAAGCAGAGGGACCGGATGTTCTTTCGCAGAATGTAAGGAGAGATGCATTGCCGCGGGACTTGGAGCCATGCGATCTACGCACCTGGCAACATGACGGAACGGTAACCTGATTTTTTTTTTTGATAATGCCTATCGATCTTTCGCAAATAAGGAGTTCACGGTTGTGATTTGCGCATGTGCAAAACAACGGTCAAATGAGAATGTTCGTGTATTTGTCATTGACTTTAAAGCAAAAAGAATCTGAAATATTTAGTCATATGTCTCATACTAAATTACAATTTATCAGCAATGTTTAACAAAAGCTCTCCATGCATTTTATTTAGGCCTACATTGATTACAAAGATGGCGTGCTTCTACAAAGAATGCTTCAAGACCTTTCCATGTTATTTGAAAGTCTGTGGTGTAGCAGCAAATAAAAGGAAAGATATGCGCTAAGCGTGAACAATTCAATTCAATTCAATTCAATTCATTTATTTTCATTCTTCCTTTTTTTCAACAAAAACATAACACAAGATGAATCAGGTATTACATCATAAACAAAAAACACTTGCCTTTGCAATAAATAAATGATATCGATAAACATAAGAGCGCATACTGGCAGATAGAATAATACAAAGTCATGCTTCAGTTGAAAAAAAAGGAAGAAAGAATAGAGAGGTCCACTAAAAAGCAAAGCTTGTAGATTGTGAACCACTCATAAAACCACTCATAAACTCCCCTGATTATCACGTCACTGTTGGCGGCTCAGCGGAAAGCCCACGGATTCTTTTACGAGGTTTTTGGTTTGATTCCGTCGATACAGGAGGAGTATCGCCCTAAGCTGGTACTTTGTCCTTACATCCTAGTCATTTAGAGTGGATTTTAAGTATAGTTAAGGCGTCCATCTATACGAGATATTGTCAAACATTTGGCTGCTTCCTCAGTGGCTACGTTAAACAAATTCGGACTTCAGTCGAAATTCCAACCAATCAACGAAAATTTCTCGTTAACATATCAATGCGTTTCCTTTATTCTTGATTAGGGCATGCACTGTCTGCCAATGTAATATAAAAAGCTGACTTAACTGCAAATGGCTAAAGATGGAAGAAGCACAATACTGCAGCAAAATAACTGTTTGTACAATGTAATTCGCTGGCTATATTATATGCGCTGTTTTCAAAGAAATCAAACACAAAATACATCAACAAATGAACAAGAAACGTAGAGGAGTTAATAGGGAGCTAAAATTCATCTAAACTATGTTCATGGCGACAATGCAACATGATAAAGAGAGAATGATCAAACCAAGAGACAAGAAAGGAAACATTCTGATACTTGGCCAAAAAAAGACAAAAAATGACAAATCCTTCTTTCTCTATGTCAATCAATTGATCCTTGACAGTTGCTAAACTCAAAACTTGAAATTCTTTCTTTTCAGTCTCGATATTCTTCTTCTTCTTCTTCTTCTTCTTCTTCCTCCTCCTCCTACTCATCTTTGTCTGTTGCTTTATTTTGATTTGTGAAACACAATGTTGCAGCGCTGAGGGTTGGTGGAATCCCAGAGAAACCTTCATCACGTATATAGAAAGGGAGCAATACGAAGTATTTGAAGCACGCCGATAAAAGCTATAGATACGCTCTTCGAAAGATTGATCTCAAACACAGAGCGTTCGTCGAAGCAGCGACAATAATTGTCTCGTGGAACATTTTCAGAAACCAATATTGCCCGTGTTTTCCCCACCCCAGGCAAGAGTATAATATCGCACCTATTCTCGCAGGTGTCTCAACCTTCAGACTATACCTATTTGCAGATGGCTTCATTTACCAGCTCGCCGGCGATACATCATCAGGCTACACCGCCATAAAGCGTTACAAAAAAAAAATCCGGAAAGATGATGATATGTGGAAGATCTGAATGCCAATTTACGGATCCCGCTATCTTTCCCTAGTTCATCCTTCACAAATCGCTCGTATGAATCATCCTGTCATAGAATGAGAGCACAAGGGCACAGAATATATTTTCGCAGTCGCAAATAAGCTACTCACATGTGGTTCGCGAAGGTATCGAATATCTTGCTCCAGAAAGTCATTCCGCCTACACATCAATCCACATCTGAACATCTTCAGGGACACAATGACACAGGAGGTATAGACGGCACGAAGAAAAGAAAGACCCTAAACGAAACATTAAAGGAACTGTTCAGAACCGTCCTGTTACATCAGTGTTACTGTTACATAATCCTGTCACTTGACTACGGGGGGAAAAAGTAGTTTCCATGTAATCATCGTGGAATATCATTACAAATTTTGCGAATATGAACGAACTGAAAAAGTTAGCAAAAAATGCAATCACCCATATACGTTCACTGTTCATTCTCGTTAGGGAGGGGGGGGGGGAAGGAATTCATGAGGGGATGGGTAACTGGCGTACAATACTTATTGCTGGTATTGCTCACTTTGCCAGCCTCTTCAGTTTGCTTGTTGTTGTTGTTGTTGTTGTTTTACCACAGGTCGTTCGGTTTTCGATTTTCTATCTCATAAAAATTTATGTTTTATAGAAATTAAAAACAATTGTGCTGTCGTCATGAACAAGACTGCAGAGGCTTACCTCCGTTTAATCAAAACAGTTTTGTAGCCCAACGTTTATGACTGTGTGGTGTCCGAATAACGAAAGTTGAGATCGAGTTTAGTGTGCGCATTACAGAGTTAGCTCTGATAGTAACGTTTCGTATGTCTATCTTGCACTCAGTCTCATAGCATCAGAGTACATAGGTCTCCGATCAAATAGTGCTATTGACTTCAAAATTTCATTAACCTGAAACGGAGCGACCAGCTTGCCTTAGTTTGACAAGCAACGTATGTGCTTACGTTTGCGCAAACAAGTTGTTACGACTTCCCCTAGGTTTGAAATACGTCATCAGGTCATAGTACGAAAGGCATTCATACCCACGCGTTATTTACGAGCTGAAAATTATTTTCCCGACAGGAAGTTTGACGAGCCCTTCCGTCCATACTGAAGTCACTGTCACCTGTTTACATCCTTCATGGTAGCAGACAGATAGGGAGAAAAGAACGGATCTAGTTTTGATCACGGACTTTGAATACTGCCTGTATAGTTGAGTGACCCGCACCTCGTCATAGTTAATGTTTATGCATTTTTTAATCACATTTCGTCACTGAAATTCTATGAAATCCCACTCACATACAGGAAAATTGCTGAAGATACCAATAGAACCACAACTTCACTCATCGATACCGGAAATTTGCAGCTATCGTCCTCAAACGCGAACGATGCGGAATAGTTGTGCGCTAAGGAAGGGGCCCGCAACTCGTCAACCGCGCTCCCATAGACAAAGCACGTAAAAGACGTGTGCGGGTGGCCGTGATACTCCCATCGACAAGCACGTAAAAGATGCGTGCGGGTGACCGTGATGATACCTATAACACGTATTCCTGATATAAATTTAAGTTTTTCGAGAAAAACTGTTCCGTTTTCACTACAGTTTGCTTGGTTGTGGTACCCCTGCCAAGTTTCAAGCGGTACTGAACACAGTCCCAGGCATAAATTTTTGTTAATGCGCTTGTAACAATTTTACGCAGGGTGACGGTATTAGGGCCCCTGACGAGGTGCGGGCACCTCAATATGCTGGTCATTCATACCAGGCGACAAAACCAGCGCGTGACCGCGTCAAATTTTTGCGTGTTTATAATGATAAACTCTTTTTGCACAACTTACAGTACAATGATGGGTTAGCAGGAATACATCATCAGCTGACGGTCAAACGAAAAACGCAAAGAATATTCTTTTTTCCTCAAACAATTCGATCATGGACTTAGTAGCGAGTCAATGAATGCTGCTTCAGGGTAATCTTGTCACAGGTTTTTATATGATTACGATACATGTAACCCATGCAGATGACCGCGACAAATTTCTTGGAAGGACCGTAGAGAAAAGGTTATGACAATAGCAAGAGAGGTACCGTGATCTCCCAATTCATAAAGCGTCCGAGTCTTGCCTGGCGTGGTTATCGTCAAAGTGGTCGTCTGGAAAAGGTCACGAGAGATACCCGCAGGCATTTTGGCGGGATTTACTCGCTTTCTGTTTGCACGGAGGGGATTCCGAGCCGATGTTTGCTATTCACCCCCCTACAGTATAGTGAGAGGACAGCGTTCGCGTGGTTACATCCAGGAAATGTGATAGCTCGCCGTACTTTCGAAAGTCACATCATTTCAATGAACGAGACACTATGTCTGTGTGTCAGATCATGTCTAGAATAAACACACCATCTGTATGTCAGAATACCATCATTGTTTCACACCGATGTCTGTACTTTCATCCAAGGACACGCAGACTTTGGGCCTTTTTGTGGTTTGTTTTTTTGTTTGTTTGTTTGTTTGTTTAATGTTTGTTTGTTTCATTTTCTATCTACGAAGATGGCTGATGGATAGCATTCAGTTGTACTATCTGGTCCTCCTTGGGGTCCAGTTAGATGTGAGGTGAACCACTTCACCGGATAATATGGCCCCAGCTCTTTGCGAAGAATGAATGAATTAAGCGGAATCTTTTATGGGCATGGGTCGTGACTCTCTCACACACGGCACCTCCATTCAATGTCCTTATATACGAGGGACACAGTGGTTTGCCTCTTACTAGAGGGGACGGTATAACTACACACAACATTGCTTAGTTGGACTCGGGAATCGAACCGGTGTCCTTTTGACTTGGCGGCACAAGCGCTACCCACTGAACCAAATCTTCCAAAGTGGCTTGAAGCATCTTGTGGAAGAAGGAGGTATAATACGCCACAAGACAAAAATTTCTGGGATAAGTACGCGAAAATATAAATGAACAAATTAATAAATGAATAATCAGTTGCCAAGTATTATAGCAAGGGAAGAAAAGTAAATAAATACACAAACGGCCACACACACACACACACACACACACACACACACACACACAAACACACACACACAAACAACTTTAGAAAATTCAGAAAATTTCCTTTACTATACGGATGTCCAAAGAAAACAATGACATCTTGACTTATCTTTGAGTCAGGATGCATTAAAAATTGTGTGACTGGCAGAACATTTAGCGATTGTTTACTTTTAGGGGGCGGGGAGGTTCAATCATAACAATTTTTGCCGCAGTCATGTTTGAGGCCGTTTCTGAGAATAATCATGTGAGAAAAAAAATCCTTCGACGCAAATTGAATGACTGTTACGACAGAGAAACCTATATTACTGTTTCAGAATACCAATATTCCATGTTGGATGGAAAGTGACTCAGAACTTTGCTTCCGTTAGCAGTCAGAAATCATAATACAGTTTCTTCGCTGCAAAAGGAATCAAATTTGCAAAGTTTCCATTGCTTCACATTTCCTTTGACTCACAGTTGGAAAGACTGGTAGCGGAAAACCAAAAACCTGCACCATGAGAAAGAGAGAGAGAGAGAACCTTCCCTTAACTCTAATGGATGATCTGAGGGGAAAAAATCAAACGAAGCGTCCGGCTTAAATGTACATCCACTGTGTTGAGAATGGCATTAACGTGGGAAAGATTCAGGAATGAAAAATGGCATTACCATTGATTCTTATTTCTGCAGGTCATCAACCCCTTTTTCCATCGTAGTCGTCCATTACCTGGGCGAAGATGTGGGGCAGAAATTATTCAAGGGACGGTGGGAGAACGGCACGAACTACCGGAAATGACTCCTTTTATTTCCACCGGAATGATAATGGATATAGAAAAAAAAGTCAGCAAGTCAGATCAATACATTCATTCTGCGTGTGTGCGGTTTTATGTGCGTGTGTTTGTGCGCGCGCATGTGTGTGTGTATCATACAATGTTTGTGTGTGTTTTATGTGGCGCGGCTATACCACATATAATCTTCCTCTAGAATTTCCAAATTCGAGAATAGTTATATAGTTGAACATGTGTGCGTCCGTGCAAGTGCAAGTGGGGGGGGGGGGGTATTGTCTGCCTGGAAATGAACAATCACGCACATACACTTAAACACACAAACACACACACACACACACACACACACACACTTACGCATACACAGGCCCTAGACCTATATATACACACACATCCATGAAGTGCTGTGGTGTCAAAATGACGTCAGCATGACTATCAATCTGTTTTGGCAGACGAACAATGGACGGCCAAAAAACATCGTGATCACGGATAAAAAAACAGCAACAACAACTCGCAGCGAAACAAACATGGAAAGGAAATCGGTTGCTGAATTGGCATTTTTTTTCTATTTTCCTTAGTATAAATATCATCATAAATACATGCAACGTTAATATCCTGCATTTAATTAGAAAATATGGTGAGTAGTCAGTCAATTATCAGCAGAGTGAATAACTGTAACAGTTATTTCTGCTCTTCTATGGGGCTCTGTTAGTAACCCCACCTTAATTGGCGAGTCGACATAGTTGTACCATTGATAAGCATCTAGATGACACCGTATGCTGAAAGTACACATAGTTGCTTTCATCTACAAAGATTGTGTCCATAGGTGTAAAAATAAAGTTTAATCGTTGAAAACACACATAAACACACACAAACTATTTACATCATGTACCGAGATCCTCGTAAGCCAGCGGTATCAATATATTCTTTCACAGAAGAGAAACACCCTAAATGAAACGTGACATGCAAAACTATTGAACAATGGCGATTTTGCGTAACTGATTGTTGCACAACTAATCCAAGATGTCGCGTTTCACACATGAACACACACGTACACCACTAACAACGAACACACACACAGTCCTGTACTTGAGTTGAGCTGCATACTATGTGGGTGCGTGAATGGTGCTTACATATTTGACCTAGATTGGTAGTATATGCGGAGTATGTTGTCACTTGAGGCTATGTTGTCGGTTTCATGCAGGACAGCAAAAACAAATGATTCAACACAAGAGGTTGTGTGAGTTCGTGTGTGTGTGTGTGTGTGTGTGTGTGTGTGTGTGTGTGTGTGTGAGTGTGTGTGTGTGTGTGTGTGTGTGGGTGTGTGTGTGGTTTCCTTGTAGCTGTGTGTGTGTGTCGCTTGTTTAAAGAGGCAATACAATTAAATGCATGCATGGTAGACCCTATACGAAATGCATCGAAATAACAATGCCTTTTCAGAGATGGGGAGTCGCAAGAATCGATCTTCAGTAGATGTTAAGGTGTTCCGTTTCCTCTCTTTGTTTTATATATCCCTTCTCATGAATACAGTTGAATAAAGGGGAACTCAACGGCGGAGTGATGAGGCTGAATGTCTGGTCTGTAGTGAACTGCACGGTGCTTAAATCCTACCGACAGAATATTAATTTTACTCGTGATGTATAATAATAATAAGCACGTGGCAACGCCGGGAACAGATAATGACGGTAGATTGATAGTTGCGTTCACACAGTCTGAACAGACGTCAGAGAACAGGGGCAGCTGCATCCCCCCCCCCCACACACACACACGTTTTCTACTAAAAAAAAAAGAAAACGAATCAGGAAAACGAATCAGAAAAACGCAAGGATTCGGGGGCTCTGCACTCTTTTTGTCGAAGGGGTGGGGGTGGGGGAGGGGAGGGAAAGGGGAGAAGGAACACTGATCCTTGGCCCACCATTCTATGATCACTACCCTCCCCCCTTCCACACACACGCGCTAAAAAACGTTCCGCTGCCCCCACCCCATCCCCTCCCCCCCCCCCCCCCACGGCTCCACTTATTAAGCGCTCGTAATCATAGGCCTTTTACAACGTTCTAAACTTTGAGCAACTTTATTCTCATTGAATTAGCCCCGATGTTGATTGCATATCTAGTCCTTATTTCCTTTACCACCCCACCTCTAGCAATTTTGGCCAATGCCTGTGCGTGATTTTTTTTTCATTCCCGTTCAATTACTCCTCCATTTTCCAGCACATGTCTTTGACTTCGTGCCATCCCCGAGCGCAGCTGCAATCAAATCCAGCTGATGGGGGAGCTCTCCCCGAAATAATCATCTTTCTGTGAAGCCGGTGCGAAATTAACGAGCCAATCAAACAGTGCCGTCAAATCGAAGGGACTTTAATCATCATGTGCCACTGTATTATGAATAATTGCAACGGAATGTATTGAGTCAGCTACAGATATAATTGCGGAGCAAATGTCATTTCTCTTTATCAATTGCGTTGCTTGATGTTGATGAATGAGTCGGGCAGATTATACACACTCCGAATTTCTTGATGAAGGCATGTCAATTTCATTGTTGCTGATAAAGAAATATGTGATTTACTGCAAGTATTTCCAGAAGTTACGCTTTATCATTCTATTTTGACTCAATTAAAAGAAGTTGCCACTTTTAACTATATTTCATCATCATCATGCTATAAGCCTTTTGGTTTCGTCCAGTTGTCTGTCTGTCTGTCGCATTTTCCTTTCCGTCAAATCGGCAGGTAGAGCCACACTTTCAGACTAATTGCGAAACGATTTTGAAAAAAACGCCGAAGGAGAGCCCTGCACAACTCCACAAGTTAGTAAATGGGATTTTTTTTTTCCAGGCATGTCAGGGAACTGATATAAAACATAACGCGAAGTATAAGTGATGGTTTCTGTTAAGGCCTAATGACATCAATGGCCAAAGACATGATAAGAGCACAAGACAGAGTAGAATTTAAAGACACGTAGACTTTGTATGTTTTAACGGTGAAATTCTCATGCATTGCATGCTGCATTCCTTGCAACAGATCTAAACTTTTTTTTTCATTCTATGCAGCAGTGCATTTTCAAGGCTTTCAGCGTATAGTAACCGAACCTAGATACGTTTTTGCTATCATATCTCACATATTGTTGACACATTTGCAGAAATGCTGTAAATACAGACTGTGGCGCCGCACTGTTCCATATTGATTTTATGGCAACATAAACCGAGTATACCAACTTTCAGTTGGTATAGGTCCTTGTGGCGACTCTCGTCTCGTTGTGATAAGCTACTGAAAAGGAGGGGGCTATGAGAAGCAGGTTGATATGCGCTTAAGGGGATCAGTCTTCGTGAATGGGAGGGGGTATATAGAGCTGGAGCAACTAATCGCATCATGTTGCGAGGATGCTCGCCTCCTCGTCTCGACGCGCCTTGTGAGGATAATGTCTCGAGAATGACAGCTATGTGCTTCCCCGCTGGGCTGGCCGATCGGCTCAGAGTCTCGTCGGTCCAATGCTTGCAATTAATCATTGGACTCCCCTGAATCACTGGAATCTTCTCCAACCATTATCAGCTCGTTTCTCTCCTTTTCACACTGTGTTCCCCCACAACCCCACCTTCCCCTTCCCCAACCCCCTCTCATAGGAACAAATATCTTGCCTGCTGTGCCCCAGTTTAGTTTAGCCTTCATAGACTGTGGGATATCTATCTCTTGCTTGAACTCTGACCTTTTCCCGATTATCCCGCGATGAATTTCAGACATCACGCTTTCTTTCAACGGAAGCGAATGTAGAGCGATTAATCGAATGGCGAATGCAGGTGATGGGCGCTTGGCTCGGCACCACCTGTAGAAAACGGGTTATCTTATTTCAGTGTTTGCCTATAGTGTCGATTATTAACATTTATTGTCATTAATGTATGCGTGTGTGTGTGTGTGTGTGTGTGTGTGTGTGTGTGTGTGTGTGTGTGTGTGTGTGTGTGTGTGTGTGTTTGTGTATGTGTATGTGTACAAACATAACCTATAGTGTAATTGAAGGACTGAACTGACTTGCGATTTATATGTCCCAAAATGCCTGAATATGTGAACAGCATAAACGCAAAAATAGATATTTTCATTTGTATGAATATGAGATATTGTTGGAATCAATCTGATGAAAATCGAATAAAATATTTGAAATGTGATATGCGACTTTTTATAGTAATATCTTCAAAAATATATATTTGAATATCATTTTCTATTTGAAGATGACATTATCAAAAAAAAAAGATGTGAAATTGGTGTTTATCAAATTTTTGCTTTGTAACTCTTCATATTATTTTCTGTAATGGAATCCACTGTTTTGATAGCCGACTTGGAAATATTGGAAATTTAAAAATGTAAGATATTTATTTCAAACAAGCAGCAGCTGTTCAGTGAATATGATAGATGATGCTATTGTCCTCTCATTCTCCGTTCCTTCTCTCCATTCCCAAAGAAGAGTGATTGAATAATCTTCGTTCCTCCATTCATTTCATCTATTCGCCAAATTATATAAGCTGGAGTCATTTTAAGGTACTTGAAGGAATCCAGCGTTTTCGAGGCAGTCATGCGTCCTTGTTTCCGGTGCTAAACGTCAACCCCACAGACAACAAGATTTATTATAAGAATCGTTTATGAAATCTTTATTACAGATTTATGGCCTGTGCGACACTGTGAAGTGGAATAGTGCATAAAATCACGCAATATGAAATAGAATGGAGTTCAATACACTCGAGTAATGCGATGGAGGAAAGATAAAAATCTATCAAATCAAATCCACGGGAGATCTCATGCAAAATGCGTCATCATGATAAATCGATGCGGAAATATGACCTACTTTGTTGAACTGATGGAAAAATGTTCAGCAGCCCCGTGGTGGACGAGAATGCCCGAATCTTGAGATCTAGATGCCGTCATTATAGAATGATACTTGGCCTAGAAATTAGGAGTCCCCCCGGCGATTCATCCCCTCTTTGTAGACTAATCAACATCTATTTACACTGGGGATTGCGGAAGATGAAAATTACATAGGTCGATGCCGATTTGGCACTGGAGGGAAGGGGGTGGGGTGGAGGGGGAGTTAACATTGCCGCGCTACTGGGAGAGGAGGTTTTCATAGCTCCTCCTTTCCATCCTGTTCGTCATATTTCTTGCAAAGGGATAGACTAGTGAACTGCATGGGAGGTTGTAATGGAGAAGAGAGATGTTCGTGCCATGCGATTGTATTGTTGTCATCGCTTAAGAGTCCCTTTGACGAGAGTAAGTGGAGGATATCAGGCCTCCCAAATAAAGGGAGCTTGTCCTTGACACTGACAGCAGCCACCTGCTACCCATTTTGGGTTGATGGAAAAGATATAATCCGATATGCCAAGAAAAGAAACGCGAGTGCTTCCTTTTGTGGCGATTGCCGTAGTCACCGTCATTACAGTAAGGATAACGTAATAATGTGTGAAATGCATTCTCTCTGTGTGTGTGTGTGCCTGTGTGTGATAGTGGTTATGTGAGTAATGATACTTGTGTGCAATTGTGTGACTGTTTGTGTGATTCCCTGTGTGTATGTGCATGCATGTGTGTGTATGTGTGTGGTATTTGCTATGAAGACAGATAGGCAGCATCCAGCACAACGTGGAGGGCTGGCAAAAGTAAACTTGATAATATCTGCAGTATTGTTGACCCATTCTTTTCGCAAACTTTAGGATATTAAAATATTGGTTTTTGTAGATTGCTGTCAGGGTTTAAAAGACAAGAAGCAGAAGAAATTGAATACGTCTAAGAATCGGGGTCATCCCACAAGACCGACACCCACGAGTCACACAGCCCACGAGTTCGACATTGAAAAGAGGTCCATGAGTCCTATACAGCTCACGAGTCATACAGCCCGTGAGTTCGACACTAGGTAAAAACAGCCCACGAGTTCGATATATACAACACGGGGCTTAATGTGTCGGTCTCGTGGGCCTTGTGAGCTTAGTGTCGAACTCATGGGCTGTATGACTCGTGAGCTGTATAACTCATGAGCTGTGTGACTCGGGAGCTGTATGACTCGTGGGCTGTATGACTCGTGGGTGTCGGTCTCGTGACGTGCACCCGGTCAAGACCCCCCGCTTATAGACGGGAAGAATCTAAGTGCAGAATCTTTGGAAGTTTGGATGTTGTAATTTCTTTCCCTATTTTTTTTCCGATTTTTTTTCTACTAGCCAAAAGTGTGCAATGTGTGTGTATGTTCGGGGGGGGGGGGGGGGGGCTGCAGCCCCCAGCCCTCTCCCCCCCCCCCCCGGTTCCGCGGCCCCTGCTCTATGACTCGTGGGCTGTATGACTCGTGGGTGTCGGTCTCGTGACGTGCACCCCAAGAATCTGTATGAATAACAACAAACGATTGACTTGATGAGGTTACAAGTAAGATCACGTTTCCATAACAGCGTGAATGCTCTATTTTCGCTAATTGTGTTTTGACAACCGACAACTGTTCCAAACGAGCTCTACTCCTTTCCTACTGATATCGTCCCATCTTGATTCCGAGCGAAGCGCGCACTAAATTGTTGGAATAGCGATCTTTACGTGGGGTTACGCAGACGAATTACTGACATTGCTCACAATCACGAAAGCAGGTAATAAGCCCCCCCCCCCCCCACCCCTCATAGCTTACCGATGCTATCGTCATAAGTATTTGTGAGACTATGATCCGTAAAATGACGTTAGACAAAGTGACATCCAAAAACGCGTTTGGCAATCAAAGGAAACCGAAACCCAAACTGCTAAATATAAATTTGGATTGAGTGAAAGCAGAAATATCAAGAGAACACATCAGAGAAAATTTCGGGAAAATCGGACAATAATGATACAAAAGTTATGAATTAACTTTTAAAATGTCAGTACAGTGGATAAGGAGACTATGGCAGTTCATGACATCATTCTGGACAGTATAAAGAAAATATAAAGGAAATTCAACGTATTTTCATTTTTCTTGCATATGACTAAAAGAGTACGTGACTTACCTCTTTCAGAAATCAGAGGAATAATATTACCCTTATTTTTGTCACTAACAAGATAATTGAATGTGTACTTTTCATGAAAAATGAAATGTTTTGGAACCCCCTTTATATTTTCTTTACATTGTTGTCCACAATGACGTCATGAACTGTAGTAATCTGCTTATCAAGCGATGACGGCGCCAAAACTATAGAAATTCATAACTTTTGAATCGATAGTTTGATTTTCCTCATTTTTTTTTTTTACTGATGTGTTCTACTAATATTGCTGCTCTAACTAAATACACATTCATATTTGGGTTTCAGTTTCATTTAAACGTCATATTCAATAAGGGTCCTTTTTCAATTATTCCCTTTTGTGGGGAGGGGGAGGAGGAGGGGGAGGAAAAGCCTACATATTACCACGCAGTGTATAAAATATGCTATATATAGTGTTAACTATATCTTGTCCTAAACACACCAAGATTATTCAGCATGTCGTGTTGATGTAAAAGCATCAAACAACAGTGTCCTTTTTTTTCTCCTTGACGTGTATAGTAAATAAAATGTGACTTCTCAAACAAATCTCAATGGAAAGTCTTCGTTTATCTTTCCTTCAATCTAATCATCCCTTCAAACCCGATTAGATCTTCTATCGTACAGGATCTTCTGTAGGTTATTACGTAATGTGGCTAAGACAATTGATGAAAAATTATATGCGTACATACATCATTATGTTCACATGTTCGTCACTTTATCTCTCCTTATGCCTACTTTTGTTTCTATACTGCTCTTTTGTTTTCTCTTTCTGAACATTTTCCTCCTCCTCCCGTCTCCCCCCCCCCCCTCATCTATATGTTACATTTTTAGCCTTTCTTCTTAGGGGACTGCCATAACAACATTGATTAGAACGTGTCACTGACAAGTCGGTCTTCCGACTCTCAATCCAAATGTCAGAACTTCACACTTCCATTCGTATGGTGCATTAGACTGCAGGCACTGAAGCAGTATTCTATTACTCATCGTCTTTTCCTTACAAAATTGCCTTATTAGATTTCGCAATTACCGGGGTATTAAGCAACAGATGTACAACGCCGAAATGGAGACGATGAAATTAGAGGATTTGGCGAAACACCTGCACACGCATGCAGACTGCGCAATCACTAAATCTTGTCTGCGAAAGTGGCAAAGAAATACTTCAATGTGACGCACTGCAATACATAAGGATAGGACATGCGTAAAAAATGCTTTGAAATCGTTTTTTATTTGTTTTACAATGATCAATGATATCATAGGCTAAATATTGACCTTACTCCCAAAAATCTGACATTATGAAATTACAAGAATACTTGTGAATGACAACAGACAGGAAACTTTTTCCCATTAATTTCCTTTTTTTTTCAAGGAGTGGTAAGAATGGCAAAGAGATAACCAGGTTGATGAAGGATCTTGACAGAAAATCGCTGTGGGACTTTAGTACTCACAGCAGGTTCTATATCAGGTCTGTCGTGGGGCAACTCACTTGTTCAACTCTGTACTTTTTTACGAATAAGTTTGATTTAACATGACCTCACCGCGGGGCTTCGGTTCCATTCTGGCCAATATTTAGAGTAAAGGCAAAAAAAAATATCGAGGGCTTCTGAGGATACAGAATATGCTTAAACCGAAGAGAATCCCACTTTGATGTTACAAATCGACATACTAATCATAGTCTCTATTCAGAACCTAGATGATTACATTGATCTCAACGCTGCTATTTGTGTTGTATTGTCCTAATGTTTTGAATTGTCCAAGTATTGTTTTCATTTCTCTTAATATAGTTATAACACATGATCACAAATTATGATATACATTATGATTTATGATGAACTCATCATAAATCATTGTCATCTTTACGCGAGTTGTCGACCTGTACTCACACGCGAAGTATCGACCTGCGAAATATCCTTTTGCACAACTTAAAGATTGTGGCGCCCGAGTTCCCGTGTGTAACGGACGTCTGCAGCACCGGGTTTTTCATCCGCGGGCAGTTTGTTGCTATAGCAACACAGGAGAGTGCTTGGAGAATTCTGCGGGAGAGATGCTCCGCCGTAATCTCCAATCAGTTACGGCTCCTTACCGTTCAAGCGTAGCGGGTCTTTACCCAGGATTTTTGCGGCTGGTGTTAACAAGCCCTCTTTTTAGACACCGTGAAATGAGGATGCTCTAGAAACTTGCCTGCTCTCATGCGAGGGAATCGGAGATGTTGGTTTGTTCTCAGGTACGTTGTTATTTTTTTTTTTATCTTAGACAAATACACTGCGCCATCTCACCTGCAAGATCAGTGTCGGCATTGGTCGGAAAGACATTAGTTTTATCCGCTGAGTCTCATATACTATAATTCTGTAGTATTGGTGATATATCTTTGTATTATTTGGACATATAAACATGGATATTCTTTTATCAGTAAGATGAGCACGGAACTCAAGAAATGTTTCATGCTGTTAATACCAACAATTTATTTACAGAGCACACGAGTTTTCTGGGCGCCCCGCCCTTTGTCCAGTGGTGCCCGAAAATTTGTGTACTCTGTAAATAAACTGTTGGTACTGACAGCACGATACATTACCGGAGTTCTCTTTTGTATATGTTATTGATGATATCATTTGATCAACATGTGGAACACGAATTGCTTAACATTATGGGTATATAATGAACAAATCAGGGCTCACGACACAAACTTTTTGGCCTGGTGGTCCGTTCGGGCCATTAAAATCTTTAAATCTGAAACTTTGGTGGTCCGAGCAAGATATGTAGTGGCCTGCTATAAAAAAGAAGTAAAGTACCTATTAATTTTGAATCTTGAAAGATAGAGGTTGGAACCGGGCTACCCTTACTGTCGAGCCCTGTAGAACATAATGTTAAGTAAACAAACAAACAAGCAAGCAAACAAACAAACAAACAAACAAACAAACAGCGCATTTAAGGACTCCTGTGTCCCTCCTGAACTCGCAGTTGAACTATTGCATATTTCCTTCTGTTGTGCAGATTTGATAAACTAATTGCAATACTAATTCTCTCGTTAATTGGCAGTGAAATACAGAAGTGCCAAATCAATGATGACAAGACAATTTCTGCAGTTAGATGATGGTTTGATTACATTAAAGCAAAAGTTCTTCAGTTTACAGATTACGATTTTAGGAGAAAAAGACTAAACGAAACTTCAGCCACTTCGCTTACAGTCCCCAAATAATCATGTTTGGACATGTAGCAGTCTACTATTATGTTTTCACCTGGTTCAAACAATCTTTCAGAATCAAAATAAAAATACATCCTATTTTGAACGTCATTGTTTGCCAAAACAGTTAAAGAATTATCTCAAATCAGTACTCCTTTCACGCCTAAGACAAAAAGCTAGGCAGTAAATGTAAAATAAAAAGAAAATATGTCTTTTGTTCTTATAGTGGCCCTTAATCTGTAATTTCTATATGCAACAATAATTATTGTTGTAAACAGCATACTGACTAGACTCTGTTAGTATGAAAGGGTCGGGCTGTACAGTTAAAACAGTTTAAATGTGGCATTCGTCGTTGGTAAGCACTGAACCCCTATAATAGTAAGAGCTTAATGCATTGCTTTATTATGGATAAACCTACTTCTTAACTATGTACGTGAGGCCCTATAATCGGCGAAACTAACGACTCTAATCCGAGCTATCGCAACCCACGCTTTGCAATACGAGTCTGCAGACTTTGTTTCGCATTGCAGCAGTGTAATGAATTGCTGTAATGCTGAATTGCTCTGTATAAAATGAAACATATCTTATGTTTCATCCGCCACTGGCAGAATTCATATGAAATTGTAATGGAACGTTTATTTTGATAACTTCTGACATATTTCTGATATGATTGACAAGTTGAAAAGGATAGCATTAACAAAACATTTTGCGTACGTTATCTTGCACTAGTCACACGTATACCCATTTTAAAAAACACACATGCACACGCACACAGACGCGTACATGCACATATACACATACGCACACACGCTCACACACACACTCACATGCATTTTCAAATAACTTACGACTTAATGCCTTCTAAGCCAAGCATTTTCAAATCGACACCCGCACAACCACTCATAATATACATGTTTGTTTTTTGTTGTTGTTTTTCTTCAATCAATTCCTTCCAGTGTTGAATTGTTTTTCTTGTATTATAAGAAAATTAAGAAAATGTGCGGGTACATTCATTGTGCAGTTAATAAGCGAAGATTCTTTCATTTGCTGTTGTTGCAGTTTTTTGACAAAGTGAAGCAAGTAGCTATCCCAATCACTTCTCGTAACGCTATTTACCTTGCATTCATGGTTAAGGCAATGAACTTAGAAAGAATAGAAAGAATAAGCATCCATTAATGACTCCAAAGAGGGGAAAGGGGGTCGGGATTATAGAAGAACCAGGTCTACTGGCACTAGGGGGTCATGCTGGTATACCGCGTCTTGGACCAGCCAAGTCATTAAGGTCGATCAGACAGGAGAGGGGGTGATCAGACAATAAGTCGATAGGAGGAGGAAAGACGGAGATTAGAAAGAGAAAGAGAAAGAGAAAGAGATAGATAACAGGGGCGGATCCAGGAATTCCGTAAAGGGGAAGCGCCTTTGCAAAATTAAAGGGGGCGCACGCAACCCCCCCCCCATTTTTTCTTTTTATTTCTTTTGTTTTAACCAAAAATAAAGAGGGGGCGCGCACCCGGTGCGCCCCCCTCGGAGTCTGGATCCGCAACTGGATATAGATAGATGGAGAGAGAGAGAGAGAGAGAGGGGGGGGGGGGGGAGGGAGATACTGGCTGAGGAGAGAATTGAATAGATAGAGATGGGGGGGGGGGGCTAGGATAGGGGTGACCGACTACACCTTGAGCAGATGGTAGACATTAATTAGCGATCGAGAGGATGGCGGCAAGAACAAGAGAGGCATGAAGTAAACCATGCCATCGTGAAACATAATGGTCTCACTTCAGTTGCGCGCCACGCGGGAGAACATTTTCTTCCTAAACTCCTCAAAGCCCCTACCGATACTCGACTCTTAATAGTCGAAGGAGACTGAAAAAATATTGGTTCTAAATTATTTACAAATCAGATTTGTTATACCTGCACGTGCTTTGACACGTAAGTGAACTTTGTTTCTTATTCAACACTTGGATGTGATTTTACTATATGTACGCTAGTGTTTATTGCATTTATTATGTAAAAAGTTATTGTTTATTCTGTATTTTATGCTTTAGTGATGTTGGTTTATTATCAACTTGTGGAAATCCAAATGCAGTGATAGAAATGAAAGTGAAAACATTGATCTTGACGTAAATACGTATGGCAAACACTCTTATTCATGGATAATATTGGTCATAAAGGTGAAAATACGACATTACTGTAATTTTCCATTACAAAGCAGGAAAACATAAATCATTGTGATTGTCCAAAATTTTCTCCCAAAGTTATTTTCAGGATATAACTTACTAACGAATATGACATACCGTGATATCCTCATAATCATCCATTTTTATAAAGCATAAGAATCACGTAATGAGTGCAGGAATACTGGTATTTATACGTAATGGCAAATTTCAATTGTAATGGTCATAATAACAATGAAAAAAAATTACAGAAAATGAAATATGAATATCATAAGATAATTTTGACAACTACGACAAATGTAGCCATAATAACGGTCAGAAGTAACAGTCATATTGTGTAAGAATAAAAATGTGCAAGCCTAGTGTCTCTCTCTCGGGAGGGAAAAAAAATCTAATGCATTCGCAATCCTTCTCTGAAAAGCACTGTCCCATCTTTTACTAGGCATGAGACACATGCATGCCACTTATTCGGGTTACACAAAATGAGGTCGTAATTTCAGTCTTGTAGCAGATTCTATTATCCTAGTGATGGCTTACTGTATTTAGTTTATCGATATCATGGCCACTGATATGCGTTATATCCACAATGGTTGTTGAACCTTATTACTGATTAGATTGCTCTTTGAGAGGTACTCGGCTGGTCTCGGTAGACTTGTCTGAACAGTCCTTTCCTCGAAAGATAAATCAAGTTGCATGATATTATATTTAAGGGACAACGTTAAATCAACACCAAAGACTGTTAAAAGAGTTGGTATATAGGATGCGTGATTTAACGCTTTAACGTACCACTCGGATCGCTCACCATGAGGTCTCGTTATGCTGTCTGTTCTCTTTACCCAATGGACTCTGTACCATCTATACACACGACTTGAGATCATATTAAATCACCAGAGTAGAGATATTGTAATGCCATTCCGCAGATTCCTTCAGGGAACTCAAGTTATGCAAATTATCGTTGCTGCTGCATGAGGCATGTTTTTTTTTTTTCTTCTTCTTCTTCTGGCGACCACCAAAATTTCCCGTTTCCCTAACATTGATTGTTTGAATACCGTTTGGGATTCGCACAATAAACAGCAACACATTTTTTTTGAGCACGTGATAAATGTATACGAGATTAAAGTTACAAAAACCAAATGACTTATAAAACTCTAGCATATAACATGAATTGATGAATGAATGGAAAAAAATTGTGATGTAAAAGTATACATGGACCAGATGATGTATATACTTCATGCTCCTTATTAAAAGGAACACAAATAATGCAACACTAGCATAGAATGCAGGTTACAAACATCCACGCCCATGCTATATAAGCTGAAAGACTGCCGTGTGTTCGCTACATGTGAACAGATTCATAAAGCATGACACACTGTCGTCATAATTGTTAATTTGACCTGGTGTACAACAATAATTGTTGCACAGCATGTTCATATTCCTAGGAAGGAATAGATCGGCGAGAAGGCCGCCTGTCGATGTTATGTATCACAACTTCAAATGAATAATTTGGAAAGAATGTTACTGAGTATGCGATTCGTGTCGCACTCACATAGGTATGCAGTTATTACTGTTATGACAGCGTGAGTTATATATCTTATGTTATCAGTCTGATCGCGTGTTCATCAATCTTATAATTCGTATGCGAATTATAGCCACATTCCAATTAGTCGAAAATATCATGATAGATACCGCATTACTCTTTTTCGTGGTATCGGCTCATGCATAAAGTTAAAATCAATTCCTTTGATTCATACAAGAGGATAATTAGTTGAAAATGAACACATTTCAATATGAATATATTACTGTAACAGCCATTTCCGAAACAAACATATAACAGTAGCATAAAGTTAAATGAATGTCGACAGATTGAGGGCAGTATTTTGAGCATGGGCTCTGCATTTCTTTCCTCCATCTCACTTTGGACTATATTGCGTGCATAGTGTCGAATCCATTCATGATAATTCTCCACGTATTCTATCATGTCTGTATTCAAGTCCATGGTATACATCTTCCGCCCACTGCTATTTGACTGGCACTATGTGGCAAGGACTGTTAAGATTCCAGGCATTCACCGCCTACATTTATCCACGTCTCTGTATACCTGGCTAGAACGTGAAATCTTTCATGAATTGATGCCTCGTCGGGGATAATCCATTTCCATTTTGTTTTGTTAATGGCTATGCGTTCGCTAAATATGATGAGCGAGAGCCGCGGACATCAATCAATAGCCGTCAGTAAGTTGTGCAGACACTATGTACGAGAGATTTACGATACAGTGTCGTTCAATCCGTCAATAACGCCTAGCCCTCCTCCCTCTCCACATTTTACAGTTTTATTGAGTTATTGTAAAACGAGAACCTCGTGGGCTCTGTTTGAAGTTCATGGAGACTTTAGAACTTACTCTTATAAAAATCGACGCTCTTATTCTACTATTCGATCGGTGGGCGACTTATAGGATATCCTTTAACCTTTGAACACACAATGGAAGGTATTTTTGGTATTAATATCCTGTGCCATGCAAACGAGGAGTATACTTTTATAAGATTATACATATATATATATATATATATATATATATATATGTATATATGTATGTTTGTATGTATGTATGTACACTCTAAAAAAAAGTCAAACTTTAAACACTTTTGTCTCACTGGGATCACCTTTACGGGTGCACTTTGCACCTTTGTGTTCTGAAATGTTCATAGTTAACCCATTTTTCTTAGAGAGTATTTATATGTGCATGTAGGTACGTGTTCGTATGAATTATATAAATGCATGAATATGTGTTTGTTTAGTCATCTTATTTTCTTGGTGTATTCACGGTTAAATTAATAGTCTCTACATAGGCCAAAACATTGGCATCATTTCTTAATAAATATTTGATCCATACTTTAAAATATTTTCAAGTTTTGATAAACTGTGATATGTTTAATAGTATATCTGATTACGTTCAACAGTCATAATCTAGCTGTACCTAAATCAAGTTTGGATATATTCCCATTGGTGAACGTTTTACACGATCTGCTTTTCAGTGGAACAATAAGTATTCCATCATCATAATCTATAGTTATTCAAATTGAAACGATATGATTTGCAAAATTTATAAAACTGTATATGTTTTTCCCTTTTGTTGGATGGAAATAAACTATAGTTGAACTGAATTGAAAATATCTACATATCTACAATTATCTTTTCAGTATATGAAGAGCTTGCTTCCAAAAGGCGCTAAATCCATTGAAAAATGATGGATTTACCGCCTTTTGGAACCAAGCTCTTCATATAGTCTGTATGAATATAATCTATATATAAATGTAAATGTATGTATGTATATACATACTACATAATAACCTTTTTTTTCCATTCTAAAATGTGGCTCAGCATGTAGCTCTGAATGTTGTGTCATACAGCGTTTTTGTCGTTGTTGTTTAAAGTTGTTATTTGCCTGTTTGTTTTGACATTCATGACCGATTTTAAATTGACGGCGGCTAACAGCGGCCTCGAGCAGAACTAAATTTAGATTACAAAATAGGCGGAATAAGGAATTAAACGGCCCATATTTTTTTTTTACGATTATTAGTTAAAAGCTATGACATCACAGGCATCTCAACTCGTCTGTAGATTGTACGTCTTTTCTCCAGTGTTCTCCGAGCATCTGAAAATTGGTCAAAATAGTTCAAACGTGATAATCTCTTGTTGACCTCAATTTCGACTTGTTGCTAATTATTAATCGGTAAAATAATCACCGTGATTACTGCTATTTGAAATGACCTTTATCATTCCAAATAGCAGCTGACCCAACGTTACAAAATGAAATGGTGGCAGACAGGACACACATGTTTTTTGGAGGCATCTTGATTAACGGAGACCTCCGGATGATTTTCAGATTTTTGCATTTGAACAAATTGCAATGAACAAGGATGATGACACCATAAGTATGCATGAGTTGGGGCTCAAGGAAGCAGAACAAAAGAAGAAGGCATGCATAGATTATACACAGGTGAACTCGCAAGCAAGCAGTATCGTAATGGAACATTTTTGAAATATGTGAACCTCCTATGTCATCATCCTTGTTCAGTGTAATTTGTTTAAGGATTTTCGAAGTATTGTTTCTCTGATCAAGAACCACAATAAATTCCACAAAATCTATACATGGAGTTGTCGATTTATGTACTACATGATGTGAAATTATGAAAATTGTCTCGAATGTCCCTTTAAGGGTTCCTCGCTCGTAGATTCTGAAGGACTTATATACATGACATGTATCAATATCTGTGCGGCATGTAAACCAATGTTGTATTTCATTTTCATTTATTTTTCATTTCATTTCCATTTATTGTTTCCTATGCATGTTATGTAAGAACGATTTCAATGGTTTTGAATATTTATGACAATGTCCGGGAAAAGAAATGCACCTATTCCATGAAGTGGAATCAGCAATATTCTTGATGAAATGTTTCCCATTTTTTTATTGTCTTGGATCGCTAAGATGAACGAATAACATGGCTCCCTAGTTCTATTTACATTATTTCGTGTGAACTTTTCTGACTCATGTTACCATTGACGGGCGCTTCGTTATTACAACTACGCGCAAACGCTATGTGTTTTAACCTAGGGAGGCTGCACTTCTGAGAAAAACGGCAAACCTGTTTGATGGAATACATACATATAATATATACAAATGGGTCAGGTTTGGATGTTTCCGTTCTCCTCCGTTTGAGAGTAAGCAAACATTACACTTAATCAAGAGCTCTGTTGAGATGGAACGTACACAACGTGTCAGACGCCAGAAAACGTACACCAACGCGCTGCTCTTTTACTGCTATGCTAATGAACAGTGGGAGGACAGACACATACTTCGCTGTACAGAATATTTCCCCCGCCTATACCACGTATGGTGCTGGTGGTGAGAAAACTGGACATCGCTGTAATACCGCTCCCTATATAGAAGAATGAACTTATATGGCATATGGTGTTGACTTATGGTAGGTGATTAACTGGTGATTAAAGGTCCTGCTTACCTTTGGGAACAGCAATTTAAAAAAATGTTCCAAGATATCACATTTGATACATGATATGTGAAGGTCTGTTGTATCACAAAACATCCTACCATATAACAATTTTGCAATAAAGCTTAAAATATAAGGAGATATCACTGCTTTTCTCAATAAACCGTAACTGTAGACGGTTTAGTCTGGCAGCATTTTTATTATGACTATTGTTCACATTCTGTATATTTAACAATACTTAACATCAATTATACTGATTCAAATTTTTACATTGGTTGTTTCTCTCCTATAACTCACATTTTAGAACTATTTTGAAGCACTAATGATGGAGTTTTTGTTTCAGCTGCAAATGGTAAATTATGCCTTTAAGTTTCGAGCAAGTTTTGTTTGTCATTATCTGGTATACATACGTATAAGTGTGTTTGGGTGCGTGTGTGTGTGTGTGTGTGTGTGTGTGTGTGTGTGTGAAAGCGGGGAGAGGCTCCCAATGAGCATGATGAGAGTTTAATACGTCTTATAAACTTCTCTACCCCGTAAAGATCAGTGATTAGTGAGCCACTTCAGGATGTAATTGTGGTAAGAAGATTCCTCTTTTAAAGACCATGTGTTTGCAGGTCCAGGCACAATCATATTCTGTCCCTTGTCGATTCAAAATGTAGTAAGCACAATACTATAGTATATTCTGACTCTAAATATTATGGACACAAATTTAGTATTCTTACTTCTTCTGACTTTGAAATGATTCCAGTGCTCAACCATTATAGTGATAATAATCACGGCACTTGACAGACAATGGTTTTAAATAGCTGCAGTCTATCTTCTTTATCTCAAAGGTTCGAAAGTGACACCACGCCTCATATGAATGACGTAAGGGATGAAACGCTGTACTCCTCTCACCCCCCCCCCCCCCCCATTTGATTTTAAGGTAGATGGAGGGAGCAGCGAAAGGCGCATTATGCGTTTGACCTTCAGGTGACGCAGCGGGCCAGCGAATCTGGGCCGACAACAAAAGGCGCCGACGCACTTTCTGGGATTCGCTCATTCGCTTGCCATGGGTTCATGTTGACCTTGTTGCTGTTTATGGTTACTACTCTCTTCACTTTCCCTGTCGTCATTTCCTTATTGCAACAAACCGCGGATGGTGCTCCCGCTAGAAGGATGCACATAGCCCCATTACCTATGAAACACCCTAAAACACTGCATCCCCGCTTTCATCAATCAACCCGTGCACACACACACACCACCACCACCTGTTCAAATATTAGGAGGAATATGAAAATCAACAAAGAATTATAAGCATTTAATTATCACCAAACTGCTGCCATATTCAATAGTTATTGTACGCGCGTACGGCAAAGCACTGCTTTGGTAAATAGAATAATGAAAAAAAAATTGCACGACGCACAAGTTGAACATATAGCATAAATAGATTGAAGGAGCAGATCCATGTAATTTCCTGTTTTATTTCAGCCTGCTTCATTCCTCAACCCCAAATTCCTCACATACATAAACAGCCCACATAAACAACACAACTAAGCAAACGACTGGATTTGCAATATGAAAGCACCATAAAGATCTTGAGGTAAGATACGTATTTACTGTATGATTTCCCCTTTTCATGTCATGAACATTAGATATATATATTAAAAAAGTGATAATGTATACACACATGTAATGACCTTTTAGTAAAAACAGTGCAGTCACTGCTATTATTGTATACATGACATATGTAGATTAATGAGTGGAACAATTTCTGTTTTATGTGTGACAGGTTTGTAAGACACATAGAAACTTAGCTTAACATTCTTTCTCTTCTAAATGAAATTAAATCAGTCGATGAATGTGTTATATGTCATACATATGCTCAATGTTTCTTTGTTAGTATATACTAATACAGGAGAGCATGCATTCAATTTTCGAAACAGTCACTGACATTATTTTCAGATTGTTGTGACGTGGTTTAGTGACGAACTATTGCGTGCACAGGATGCATCCGTCCAATGTAGCACTCACAGTAGTAAACAGTGCTGTGGAATTCGTTCGGTGCGAAGCCGCACACTCCGTGTTGGGTTATCTTAACAAATTGCGCCGCAATTCTTTCTTCCACTGATTAAATAATGCACCTGCACACATGATAGCTCCCAACCGTAATCGAATTACCGTTTGCGATGGTGAGGAGAGTGCGCGGAGGGCGAACAATGTTCGGGGTCGGGAGAGCAAAGTGTGACCATCAGTGATAACGAGTTCAGCGGGAAAGAACTTGGACGGATGGACGCGATTTTAAGAGACGTATATAGGGACAACACATCCCCGAATGAAGAGATCTATATAGTCTACATTTTAGCATAGAGACCCAAGAGTCAATTCATTTGATGCCGCTTTCATCAGTCACTGTGAATAGGCGAATTTTGGCAAATTCAATGTGGTCCTTTGTGTAAGACAGCAAGAAAAATTCTGTTGTAGTGCGATGTACAATGTTTTGTTGAGTTTTTTTTTTCGTTTTCTTTCCTTTACATGTATGACATGTCGTTATGTCAGATAATAAATAGGCCTAAGCTAGCTCACAGAAAAAAGACGGAATATTTTGGGTCACCCTCTTTTAGCATTACAGCTTCTTTTTGTGCCTTTACAAAGATACTGATAACACTAATGATGATGGTGAAAATAATAACGATAGTGAAAATGAAGCATATTTACTTGATTATATCATGATAAAGCAATTATTGAAAATGTCCCTTAAACTTTCGCACAAGTTAAAGGACATACAGAAAGACAGACAGATGCACACGTGTCATGCACACACATAGACATATTTTACACCTATATAATACTATATATATATATATATATATATATATATGATGCAGATTGTAATCATATCCTTTTGTATTTGGATGATTGATGAAATAATTGATTCAGAAAATAAATGTGAATATCTATCTCTTGCATTTACAAGGTTTTCTAAACAGGGTATGAACTTTATCAGCCAAAACATGGCTGAAATTTCAAGTGATATTTTGTAATAAGGTTCAACTGCATGCGGCTATAAACCGGCGACTGTTTTTCCTTAGTAGCGTGGATGGGCAACGATGCAAGGCGGGAAGGACATGGCAAATGTTGAAATTACTTTTGCATTTTCATGAGGGGCACTGAATTCGAAATATGTCGCCACCGCAAGGGTTTTTTGTTTTAATGCGATTTTGCCATCCCTCTCAGAGGTTTTGCATAATCACCATTCCTTTCCCCGAGGGCCGCATCCGGTGAAAACGAGAGAAAGCAAAATAAAACGAAAATAGAAATGGCCGCAGGAGCCAGGGACTATCTGTACGGTTGATCACCTCTCGCGGGCAAAAAGACAAAAGTGGCACCATGATTAAGCGAGACCAGTTCGTGTGAGAACCGTCATCTGACTCAAGGGCCGGAGGACGGCTTGACTATAGTGGAGGAGCAATTATAACATTACTTCTCTGATAAAAGGCAGCTGTGTCATCTTTCCAATACACGACCGCTTCCATAAACCATTATACTAAACACATTCACTCCTTCATATCTATTATGTGTATAGGTTTGTATGTGAAAACATGGGTGTATGCAAGAAACTATTCAGTCTTCAATAAAGTGGGTAGTTTTGGTCGGCGTGCATCTTTCATTGCATGGGGAAATAACATAATCATTGAGTGTCGTATACTAGTGGTTGAAATGCATGTGGTGTAATTACAAGGAATATCGTTTATCGTTGGTATTGTATAGGCCGCGACACAAGTTGTAGCAACAGCCGTAGTGGTGTGCCTAGAGGTCGAAGCGGCGGTGATTGTGACAGTGTTGGATTGTATAAGCTAGTGTGTGAAAGAAAATTGATAAGAATCTATGTGTGTAGTGTATAGGATAATACTCTGCCAGAGGGTTTTTTTCGTGCACACAGAATACGTTTACATCTTCCGTAGATGGTGGTGTATAAATTAGACATGATAAGTATCATTATTCAGTATGTAGAAACAAAACATGAAGATGAGATTAAATGAATGTTATAATCAAAGTATGGTAATATATATATTTCTCTCTCTCTCTCTCTCTGTACCCTATTCAATGTAAATAACCTTTTAATTTGTGGTGACAAACGATAAATACTTTAATATCTAATATGGATGACGTATACATGTACATCATCATTCCTATTAAATTTCGAGATATACGTCAAACAATGTCAACGTCGATTTCATTGAAAGATACAGAGGAAGAGAAACCATATACTATCATAATATGCAAAACATACCACTGGTCAAATAGCACGTTGTAACGTCAAGAACTAAACATATTGCTATAATATCTCAAAACTCCTGATCCCGTAAAATACCAGTCTCAAATATATCCCTACATGGTTCTGAACTTTCACAAATTATTCGCGAATATATCTTTCTGCAAACACCATTATACTATCGTATAAACTTGCATTGCTACGGATTTTATTAGCGCTTACCCCCCCCCCCCCCCCCCCCCCCCCGCTGGCGGTATTCTGAAAAGTGTGCGCAGTATCAACCATCGTGGACAAACCGCACCAAGCCCCGTGAAATTTGACCACTCGGGTAGAACAATTAGGTTATACTGCACGCCGGTTCATCCTCGATCGCCTGCCATGGCAGAGGTCTGTAGCTTGCTTCAGCGCACGGTGTATAGCTACGCTTGACATCATGTTACAGTTTGTCTCCAGTGATTTTCCTTTAAGACGTAACTTTATCTCAACAATGTATTAAGGCGAGGAACATTGTTTGAACGTATCGACGAAATTGTCTTGTAAAGTTGGTAAAATGATGACGAATACTTTGCAAAGCTGAACTTTCATCATAAAAGAAGTAAAACATTACCACCCCTCCCCCGACCATTACCTATTTGCAGTGTGATTTACAAAGAAGTTTTGTGGGCTCATAAGTTCAGCTGTAATATAACAGTAGTATATCGTAGAAGGGGAAACCAATCAGAAAAAAACCCTCCAATAAACAGCAAACGAATCAAAGAAAAGAAAGAGAGAAAGAAAAAAAAAGTTGAGGGCTCGGATCATGTTTAGTTAGGAGAGCACGCCACTGACGGAAAATCAATTTATTGCACGCGTTGCCGCAGT
Organism: Diadema antillarum; assembly: GCF_040938485.1. Taxonomy (NCBI): domain Eukaryota; kingdom Metazoa; phylum Echinodermata; class Echinoidea; order Diadematoida; family Diadematidae; genus Diadema; species Diadema antillarum. The sequence goes on along the minus strand of NW_027271945.1, from coordinate 426,580 downwards.
AGTAATGTAGTGTATTGCAATAGCTAGTCGTCGATGTAAGTGGGCAGTCGTAGTAGTAGTATTGATAGTACAATGTAGTAGCAGTATCGAAATTTAAGTAGGCCCTACATTATTGAAAAATAGCAGACATAAGGACGCAGCATTTTTTCTCTTAAGTGGCACTGACGTTGGGCTTGAAATTGAGATGTAGACCTAGATGTAGTAGTCATTGGTAGTTAAGTGAGTAATAGGCCCTTGTATTATACTATTATTGCTGATGTCATGCATGCATGGTCGTTGCCACTTTTCCTGATTGTCTAAGTTAAAGGGGCTTTTCCCCGTCGATGTTGAGTTATATTTGTATTTACCTTGTTTGCGGCGACTATTGATAATCATGTAAACGGCCTACAGACAATGTTTGACGCGACTTTCGCATTTTCAAGTGAAACATTGTGACGCAAAAATGTAAGTAAATGTCACTTTCTTTTCAGAAGAGCTTGCGCTGAAGATCAACATTCAATACGATTCGTCATCGTGCAATATTGAGATAGCAACATCTATCATCCCGAAGTCGTGTCCGTTTAAGATAGTGTACACTAGAACTTCGCATATCAAAGGACAGATGGAACGAAACTAAACACTGTACGAAATCACTTGCATCAGACATCACACTTTCGATCTTGCGTTGCATGACACATACAATCTGTCATGCGCTATTAAAACTACTGTCAAGATACTTTTTGCTACACTCACCCTCTTGGAAAAGATGCAGGATGTATATACAGATGTATGTCCATAGATATTTCTTCCAGTCTGCCATATTTGTGTCCAAACGAAATTTTGCTAAATTCTACAGAGAGGGGGTTGACCGTCGTCCGCACCTGTGCGAAATATCGTCTGCTCTTTACTACAAGCACGGCGTGAAAGCGGCGGAGAGTGAGCGAACACAGCTAGCCGAACAATAGCTCGTGACTGGCGAAGCACGAGCGTGGAGTATTATTCCGACTTGGACCTTTTAGCCTGTCGATGCGAACGCAGCGCGTGTTCTGTTCGTTATACTCTTCGACCACCGAAACACGCACGCGGTGGTGGCACACGCCAGCGACTGTTCACGCAATCACGCAGTTAGTGACGTTGGTACTCATAGCGAATTAGACTTCGAGCCGCATTGGCAATCCGCGAGTAGGGCAATGCGTGTTCGTAGTTTTATACAAAGAGCGCGCTCCTCGTTCATAACGTGCATTTGCAGATGACCACGCGTCATAAAACGACAAGGACACGGCACTACACTGAAAGTGGAGAATGTATAATATGATGAACTATGATGATTGTTGATACGAGTATTTTTATATCATCAGAAAGGCAAGATAATTTCTCGAGTGTATATATGCCATTCTATCCGCTCATCTGGTAGGGCATATATACTCTACAACTAATCTGAAAGGGCCTATATATCTCACCGCAAATAAAGTCTCCCAATAGAAACAACTATCAACTAGAGAAATACCACTGCTTAACCGAACTTTTGAAATTTCTAATTTCCAGCCAGTGTTCTTTTCCCTCGAATTTGATGATGCACCGTTTGATGTTGTCATTGAATACAATCATGAATCGTTCGGCAGAATTAATTCATATAAACGGCTAAAACTGGGAGATTTCATGCCTCGAGGAAGAAATTCGTTCCCCGTATAGAATTCGAATTTTATGGGGTTATGACCGAAGAAAATGCTTCTTTTTCTATGAGATTTCCTTCGAATTTGTTTAAGTTCAATCCCACCCCCCCCCCCCCCCTCACCCCCACTCAGGTGGTAATCTGTGGAATGTGCGTTCCTGATTTTTCGGGAACGCGGCCTGGAACGCCGGAACTCGGGGAGTTCAATATATCAAACAAAATCATTTATTTTGTTTTCATTTTCCATCTGACAAGATGGCTGGATAGCCTAAAAATCACTTTCCACGAGCTGGTCGTCCATATCATTCATGTCTCCACTTCCAACTTCCAATTTACTTTGATATAATCAATATACTTATATGTCCAAAGCCAATCATATATTCATAAACTTCACATTTCTGTTTATTTTGTAGTTTTTGATGATGTTGTTATTTGCTTCTAGTTTTAACAATGTGTCGCTGCCCTTTAACCTCAACACGCTTCCTCTTCCTCTTTTTCTTTTTCTTCTTCTTCTTCTACTACTACTTCTACTTCTACTTCTACTTCTTCTTCTCCCTCTTCCTCCTCTTCCAGTCTTCCTCTACTCGGTCAGCTTTAGGCCAGGGGACCGGCGTGTTTTTTTTAGACGGCGCAGATTGGGGACTCTAAAAATCTATTGGGGACCCTATCCCTAAACCTAACCCTAATCCTAATCCTAACCCTAACCATCAAACCCTAACCCTAACCCTAACCCCAACCCTAACCCTAACCCTAACCCTAACCAAACACCCTAACCCAACGTTTTTCCCAAAGGTTTAACACGCGCCATGCCCCAATCTGTACCGTCTTAAAAAAAAAACGCATCCGGGAAACCATAAAACAGATAACGAACAAAATAATTTCCCTTCTAAATATAAACTTTCTATACCAACTTGGGATAACCAATGCGAGAATATATACGTATATAACCTGTAGTATGTGAAATGTGTGACACTTAATAATAATGATAATAATATATAATGTTTATAAAGCGCGTAATATTATATTTCTGAGCGCGGGAAAAGTGAAAACAAAGAAAGACCGTGGGAAATTGATGCAGAAAACTTTCATCAGTTGGTGAGATCGTACAATAGGAGATTTAGGCTTCTACCAACCTTTAGTGATTTGCTGGCTAGATTTCATCCACTCCTGCGGACAAGTGATTGCACCGTTTCTCAAGAAACAAGCAGGCAGTGTTAGAGAAACCGTGCTATCACTTGGCCTGAAAAAGTCCGCTGGAGTGGACGAACGCTAGCCAGCAAATCACTAAAGGTTGGTAGAAGCCTAAATCTCCTATTGAACAAGTGAAGTTATACAGAAAACAAAATGAAGAAGTATATCTGTATACGATATGGCATATAATTACAGAAGACAGTAATATCTCTTGTACATTAGACAAAACTTACAACTGCATGTAATGCTACTATACTAGCACTTATAAAACTGCCTAAAAAGATAACCTTTACGGAGTAGCAATCTACGGTATAAGTCTGCCGTATGTCGATGGGTGGGGTGGGGGGGGGGGGGGAGCACTTCAAACTTTTGACTTTATATTATGCCTGAATCTGCGATTGTTCCAATGCTAACTAAATCCCTTTCCTAGTCATGTATTATAATTACTACATACACACCTTCCAAAACCCATAAGCATTTCTGTACTTACTGTATCACGTTCATCTACCTATTCATACGGAGACCATTCTTTTGCTGTTGCAGCGCCTATATTTTGTGGAATAGGTTGCCAGACAGGCTTTGAGCTGAGACAGAGGTGTGCTGCCACTTGGTCTAATATCAGATGGTCTACTTTCCAGTTCGTTTAACACCACTACGGCTAAACTCATTGGCCCGAATTCACGAAGGTGGTACAATTATCTTTGTCAAACCATGAACAAAACCCGTAGATTTGTATGGGGCGCCAAGTGTCGCATGGCCTATTTCGTTATGAAATCAGTCATTTCGTCGACGAAATGACCATTTCGTTAATGAAATGATCATTTCGTCGACGAAGTGTTAACACTTCGTAACGAAATGACTGATTTCGTAACGAAATAGGCCATGCGACACTTGGCGCCCCATACAAAACTACGGTTTATGTCCATGGTTGAAACCATGGACAAAGATTGTACCACCTTTGTGAATTCGGGCCAATTAGTCTACTATCAATTTCGTCTAATCCCCATTTGATCTAATCCTCACTTGGTCTAATGCACACATGGCACAGTGTGGCTAATTATCGTTTTGTCTAATGACCTGATGGTCTAACTGCAATTTTGTTTCCTTGGATTTTTCCCATTTTGTCTAGTAAACTGTGGGCATTAGCGGAAATGGGCATAGCCCATGTGGAAGTAGACCTAAATGGTAATGAGACAAAGTGGCAATTGACTATGTGGTCATTTGACGAACTGGTTGTAGACGAAACGGGATAAGACCATGAGGATCGAGACTAAATGGGTACTTAGACAAAGTGGGAGTAGAATATAAAGTGACTGATCACCTAGACAGACACTAGGCAGTTTGTAAAATCTTTCAAAACTTATTTTTTTTTAATGCGTATAAGACGGATGTTACGTAAAGCGCACAAAGAGCATATATGTTATTAAGAATCTTCAATCGATGATTATGCGCTATACATGTATAAATGGAAATAATAATAATAATAATAATGATAATGACAATAATAATAATAATAATAATAATAATGATAATGACAATAATAATAATAATAATAATAATAATAATAATCATAATCATACATATCATTATTATTATTATCATCATCATCAGCAGCATCATCATTATTATTATTATTATTATCATTATCATTATTATCATTAGCCTATATCAAAGTTCAGTTGAACATGGAATTTCCTTCCATCATGAACACTCATGAACCTATGCACTAATATCTAACGATAGAAAAGAACAACAACCATACGATGAGCAATCACAAGATGAAAATTTAATCTTTATTTCTAGGAATGGAGTCCAAGAATACAAAGTACAGTGTACAAAAAGAAAATGTCATGTTTTAAACAGGTTGAGTTTTACTAATTTTCCAGCTGATACAGCAAAAACAGTGGTTCTTACCCACTTGCACTAACTCTTTGCATATCTGCCCCCAGATAGAAGAACGAGCGCTCTATGTTTAAAATGACAAACGTAATCAATGTCACTTCAATTAAATGTGACCACACTAGTAATTTGATGATTTGATACAAATATCTTTTCCATTAAAGCACTAACATGTAAATACCAGTACATGTATTATAACACTGATGTTGAAGCTCCCATACATGTATATGAGTCAAAGTATTCTGTAAATGTGTACATAAATACTGACACATTACGAAAAAAAAGAAACTTTTGAAAAGAGTTCATTTATCCATAACGTATATGAATTATTCATCACAACATGTCCAAAGTCAGTAATTCATCATTAACAGTTCCCAAAACTTTGACAATACAAAATCAAGATGCATGCTGGACTCATATCTATCACCAAACACAGCGGTAATGTCACATGGTGCAATATTCTAATGAAGAGTTAAAACAATGTATGGAGCTTCTAGGTTGATTTTGGCGGAAGTTTTAAAACTTCTTTGACAATAATAATTATGATCACATTTACAATCTCTATTCAAAGTATTGTACGTGTAGATCCACCTGAGCTAGGTCACACAAACCCTAAGTGAGATAGATGTGCATTGTACCAGCAACCCCATGAGACTAAAATACATAAATTATACATATTAGCCGGGTTCACACGTACAAATTAGCGGGATGACGATCGCGATGCTCATCCCGAGTTTTTTTTGCGAGCGTCCACACGTACCAAATTAGCGGGATAGCGATCGCGATCGGTATCCCGCTAATTTGGCGAGCGTCCACACGTACCAAATTATCCCGCTAATTGCCGATAGAGATAACAGCAAAGCCTGCAAACTGGGTCACACAGCGCCCTTCTCTATCACTGCCTGCGCGCACTTACCTTTGTCCATTGTCTTTTACGCGTCAGTGGTGTGGTTCGCGCGCTGTTGTTGTTGTGCTCCAAAGAGGTGAAGGACCTCTTCGCAGAGGCCTCGCTGTTGTCATGTGCGCATTGCATGATGGGATGTAAAAACTCGAGATTGTAATCCCGACCGTTCACACGTACCAGCGCGGGGCCAATTATCCCGCTAATTGACGAACCAGCGCAAGATTTCTTGGGATTAGCATCGCGATGCTTATCCCGCTAATTTTCGGGTTTTTTCTGTCCACACGTGCAAAAAACTCGGGATGACGATCGCGATGCAAATCTCGAGATTTGTATCCCGCTAATTGGTGTACGTGTGAACCCGGCTATTTTGGCAGAGTGTACGTACAAGCTTAAACACGTTTTAGCTGCAACTGTCTCAAGTGAGATAGCTTTCACTGCATTGATTGGCCAAGGATTGCTTACTGTTGCAATATAGATTGGTCAATGCACTCTTACTTTCTCATGGTGAACCACAGCAAATACCATCTTAAGACACAAAGAGTAAACAAAACAGTTACATACGCTATGCCCCCAATGCATAAACATCTGTATTATTAATTCTATCTGTTGTCATACAGTGATACACGGCTATACATCGTAAAAATGGTAACCAAAAATTCAGTACATGTACTGTCTCGGAAGACAGTAAGAGCTCGGTCCCAGACAATTGATTTACATCTACAGTGTGTAAAATCACTTCAGTACTATTATTATCATTATTAGGACATCTTCCTCTCATTCATTGGGCTTCATCAACTTTGCATTCTGTAACGTTGAATCCCTCAATGATACAACACAGAAATGATGCACAACTCTACTGGGAACATAAAGAGAAATACAGTATGGTGGAATGTCGTTACAATGTAAGATATAGCAAGATACTATTACAACAATGTGATATTGCAGGTTCCATTCTACAGTATGTCCCCCAAAAAATTACAATCCATTTTCCGCATTGATATCTTTCAAAATGATTTAACAATCTAAATACCATTTCAGGGTATGAAACTTAAACTTCTTACCTACATCCTGCAGAAAACCCTATTCAATTTGGTTTAAGAGGTCAGAGAGAATGTTGATCATTGTAAAGCATGTCATGGGTCCATTCTTCCAAGTTTAGCACTTGGATGCTCTCAGCATTTTGTAAAGGTGCGAGCACAATGGACAAAACTTGAAGGGAAGGGAGTCCTGACATGCTCTACAAAGATCCCTATTTCTCTGTGACCACTGAAGCAAATTTAACAGGGTTTTCTGTAAGATGTATGTAAAAAGTCATAGTTTCATACCTTGACATTGCATTCTTATTGATTCACCATTTTTTAATGTTATTATCGCAGAAGTCCAATTGCATTTTTTTTTTTTTTGGGGGGGGGGGGACATGGGGTATATTAATCTATTTTTATCCCTGATGTAACGAGACACACAAAATAACAAGGAAATTTAAGTGGTTCCCTGCAACTCATTATAACGAGGTTCCCATGTAAAAACATTAAGAGCAGATAGCTCAACTTCACAGTGCAGTCAGTGCAACTACAGTAGAATGTACTGTGAAACACCAAACTGGCAAGAAGCAGGACATATTTACTCTAGCACCTCATCAACCGTGACCTCCCCAAATCAGGAGTCTGCAACACTCCTCACAGAGTTCTGTTGTACCAAACATTTTATTGAAGTAGAGATGAACATGTACATGTACTACAATGTATGAACAATAACATAATCATACTTTCTTCTACACTGCATGTGTTTCACCACCATGATGGCAAAATTGAATGTGTAACATTCCATCTTTGAGGAATTTACTCAAGTCTTCAAAAGAGCTTACACCGACCAAAAGCACAAATGGAATGTTAATGTAACAGGCAATGTGCACAGGTAGAAAAGAAGAAGCTTATATTACGACTGAAATAACAATATAACATTTATGACAATTGGAGTCGTCTTCTGATCATCTCTATCAAATTTAAAGTTCTATTCTACAATATGTATTGTACCCTTCTTCTATTCAAAACCACACCACTGACTGCATTGCCATACAGCTGCTAATATGTGGACTAAGTGATTGATGAGACCCGCAAGGTACAGTAAAAGGAGATCAAATTGTGGGCATGATCTATACAGCCCATCTAGAGGATCCCGTTTTGAGCTTGAAGATTAATTACGGTGTCAGTTCTGAGAGCTACGCCACTTCATTCTCCTGGATTCTCATTTGGTGACAGGAAGTCAGGGGGCCATATTCAATAAATTCCCACATCAGTTTACCCGAGTCTGAGCATACATTCTTTGCAATTTTCTAAGATAAGAATATTGCTTAAGTCATATTCTGAAAAGACGAGCAAGATTTCTAAAGTTAAACAACAATTTGTGAGAGTATTTGTAACTTTTCACAACATCTACAGATATTTTGAAGTTGTCCCATCAATGATCACTGTCAGTTTCTCTGGAAGTTTGTGTGTCACAGAGACAATTATACCACCTGGAACACAATCAAATTCCACATAGATGACTTCATAAGCATGTAAGGAACAAAATACTTAACATTTCTTCTGGTTTCATTGTAAATATAGTAAGTAAGCTAACTAAACACACTTTTCTTGTCCAGACAGAAATACTTTGTGGCAATTTATTTTCACAATAGGAAAAATTCTACATTCAGGGTATTGTCAGAAACTGGTTAGAACTTGAATCTTTACTAAATTAGTCTATATGTGCTGCTCTCAAAGCATCTACCATTTTGGAGTGAATATTTCTTCTGGATGTTTGTGAAATGCCATGGTAACAGATTCCAATTTGAATGTATTCTGTTGTGAATCGATCTTTGTATATTTTTCCTTTTTTTTTTCAATTCCGGTACATTCAAGATCATTTCCTCAACAACATCATCTCACAGTGAAAAGTTGTGTCTATGTTGCTCTGATACTGTCTGGTACATTGTACATGTACTATCCAAATGCTGCAAATGACAGACAAACACAAGCACAAAGCTTGCATACAGATACCAATAAATCTTTGTAGTACGATGTGTGCAAGGGGCAATTTTCTACGGAAAATAAACTTTGCAGAAGTTTAACTGTAGATAAGGGTCAGGAATATGTGTAAAAGTAAAACTGAGGGACAATGCCCAATACTGTAACAGAAGGCGGCAGAAAGGCAATTAGAGAATTCAGCATACCTTATTCTTTTCAATGTGTAATACTGACTATCAATGACCTATCATAATATGTTTTCTAATTCATATATCTGATCACACACTATGCCATCATACTGATGAGTGGACACAATACATCTCAAGCGAGGAGATATCGAAGATACACGAAAGTTCACTGAAGCACTCGACATTTTTATGCCTGGCTTGACACTCATCTCCGAGATAGAATACGTCATACTGTGTACACCATATAAAGTGGACTCCCGTTACAGCGAAGTCCCCGTAATCGGCAGTTTTCTTTCGTTACATCAAAACACTATAACCAAACAAATAAACAATAAAAAACATAGAGAGGATAATGTTGCAGCCTGAATTTTTATTTTGTTATAACCAGAATTTTGTTATAACCCTGTTTGTTGTAACGGAAGTGCACTGAATTTCATGGGGTTTTCATTTTTGTGAATTTTTGCGAGTTGGGTGCTATTTGTGAATTTCAAAGCACAAAAAATTACCTCTAATCCCGCCATGAATTCCTCACGAAGGGGTACATTCCTTTTATCTATTGCTGTACAGTGCACTCCCGTTATAACGAAATGCTCGGGACCAGCAGTTTTCTTTCGTTATAACGAAATTTCGTTATAACCGAACAAATACAATATACAGTATAACGAAAACAAGGAACCATGTATATATATCATAATATATTATGTTTGCTGAACACTCATCATACACTGGAAAGCTATGTGAAATGTGATGGGATAACTGTATTACAATAATACACGCAAGTTCCCCTCAGAAACTGTGCGTGACACAACGGTGGTGTGAAGCGTTCACCTATGCAGAGACGCTATAAATGCTTGTTCCGCTACGTATTTTCGAAAACAATTCGCATTTCGTTGTAACGGAGCACATTTCTTTTGTTTTTCTTTGTCTGTGGCGCTCGGGAAAGACTTCGTTATAACAGAAATTTCGCTATAACCGTGTTTGTTATAAGCGAATTTTTTACCATAGACTTTAATGGTGATAATTTTGGGACCAGAAGATTTACTTCATTCTAACGAAATTATAACCGTGTTCGCTGTAACGGTAGTGCACTGTATTCCATGGCTGTAAGATTAACCATTCACAAAATTTCAACAAGTCCCAATTCGTGAAAATTATACTTGCTATAGATATGGCACATACAACAGTTTGAGACAAAACAGTGGAAAGCTTCAGCTGGAAGTCACAACTCAATGAGCACTAGTAAATGCACAGGCTGTTCTTAAAAAAATTGACCTTTACATAAATATATTGCTCGACACAGAGGACATCTCTACGCAGAACCTGAATAAAAGACAAAATACCTGTTAAATTCTATACTGAAGAAGCGACTTCTTTGAAAATTGATCCAACTGATGGAGGGAGATACAGTACAGAAAGAATAGACATAATCGCATGTCAATACCAATCGGGATAGTTCCATGTATGATAAATACTGTTGCTATCAGTCTGCTAATTCCGCCTTTCCATTGGCTATTTTGCAGAGATGATAAAACACCTGAAACATATGTGTCATAATGCTCCTGCCATCCAGAGCAAGTTCTTCACACCAAAGTCATCATCTCTGACAAAGATTACTTTTCTCTCCAAATGACGACCGACAGCAGCCAAAAATGAATGAAGAAAAGGTAACAATATTTCACAAGAACTGCTTGGCAAGATAAAAGAAGATGTATCCCGTTCGCTGTCGGTCCTCCCTGAGCCGTAGCTCGTCGGTCTTCATCACGTTGGAGTCGTCGTAGCTGAGCCAGGATCTCTTCTCCGGGTCGTAGACGTCGCTGATGTAGTGGCCCGCCAGGGAGCTGCTCCCGATGTGGCTGACAATGGACACCAGGCGGTAGGGGTTCGCCAAGTGGCCGTCCTGTTTGGGGGGGGGGGGGGGGGGGCGGGGAAGAGACAAAAAAAAAAAGAGTAACCCAAGCTAAGAATGAAGGGAGACTTGGGCACTTTCCAGACAATCTCTCCACAATAAAAACAAATTGCATTGATGTTCGACAGTGTGGGAGAGACAGGAAAAGACATAAAATAAGTCTATCAGAGCTAAGTAAGCATAAAGCCAAGTTCACGATAAAACGGGGAAAAAAAAAATCATCTGACATCTTTCCCCAACAAAGACAAATTGCACTGGTGTCTGACAGTGTGTCAGAGAACAGAAAAAAAAATTTAAAGAAGTTTATCAGAGCTGTGTAAGCATACAGCCAAGCTACTGATAAAATGGAAAAAAAAAATACAGATGATTATGTGTTTCAGATACTTTGGTGACACAACATTTGCTCCTGCAAAAATTGCTCCGGTCTTTTTTCTTCAAGGACTTGGGATTAGGGTTAGGGTTGTGATAGGGTTTAAGGTTTACTTTTGATGTGAGGATTAGGATTAGGTTCAGGGTTATGATTGAGGGTAGAATTTATGTTTGGCAGAGCGAGTAGATATTTCAAGGGAGCAAAGGTCGCAGGAGCAAATGTCATGGAATCGATACTTTAGCAACACCATACCTCAGAGTTTTTTCGGAGCATCTCCTTCTCTTCCTGCGAGTAGATTGGGCTGATTTTGACTGGTTTGCTCATTTCTAACTCTCTCTCAGGTGACACTGACTGGTGGTAATCTGGGGATAGTCAAAAGGAAAACACTCAAATAACTGGTAAAAGTTACCAAGAATGCAGACGAAATAAAGTAATCAAATATATGCGACTCCTGTTTAACAAAGTCCTTGGGACTTGTAGTTTTCTTTTGTTACATCAAAATTTCATTATAGCAGAACATAAAGAGTACATACAGATATAAAGATAAAAATTTTGGGTCCAATATTCCTACTTAAATGTAATAAATTTTGTTACAACAGTGTTCATTCTAATAGGAACACACTGTAAAATTCCATGGACAAAAAGAATGATAAACTGACGATTTGGGTTGCAGCCTGAGAGAACATGGTTCATGACATCACAAGGATTAATACCTTAAGGTTATTTGCAGAAATCTGATACGCTTTACTAGGAATTTTTGTTTTTGAAGCCGAGTTTTACACTTTGTTTAAACAGGGAATAGTTGCAAAAGCTTATAAAAACTAGCAAATTCCCTTTACCAACTCCTCTTCACACAAAAGATTGCATCAAATTACAAACTTCCCAGAAACTCAAGAGCTGAAACTTCCCTGAAAGGGGCATTCCAGATGATTTTCATAATTTCACATCATGTAGTACATAAATCAATAGCTTCATGTACAGATTTGTGGAATTTATTGTGGTTCTTGAGCAGAGAAACAATACTTTGAAAAACCTGAAACAAATTACACTGAACAAGGATGATGACATACAAGTGTAGGAGGCTCACATATTTAAAAAATGTAGCAGTGTAATTCCATTACAATACCGCTTGCTTGTGAGTTCACCTGTGTATAATCTATGCATGCCTTCTTCTTTTGTTCTGCTAACTTGAGCCCCAACTCGTGCATTCTTATGGTGACCCTGTCATGTCATCACCCTTGTTCATTGCAATTTGTTATAAATTTTGAAAATATTCTTATTGATCACCCCAATTATCATAAATTCTGAAACTCTGTCCTCAGTATAACTAATACAAAAGCTGTAGTTGTTCAAATGTAAACATCTGAAACTCATCAGGTGGTCTCCTTTAAAGGGATCGTATAGTTTTGGTTGAGACCTAATTTCAGGTTTCTAACATCTTTTGGTGAGATAATGTGAAACCTCTTATGAAATATGAAAAACATGAGATATCCAAAACAGAGCGACTCTAATAAGTGTGGGACTCATCTTTTATTACGATCGCTTTGTTTTACTTTGTGTTTGGATGTTTCAGTCATTCCAAACCCGATTTTCATCAAATAAACTTTGAATTTCTCTTAAAATGGTATGCTCTGTACTATTTCATAAGTGCTTTCTTGGTATCTCGCAAAAAGTTAAAAGCCCAATTCTCATCTCCACCAATACTGTACCATCCCCAAGAGAACGGCTCCAAGCACCCAATCTCACCTTGAAGGCTCATTTCTTGCGCCTTCAGCAACTCGGCTGCCTCCCGGTCCTCAATAGCCTTAGCTTCTGCAAGAGTGATAACATTGACAAACCTCAAACTTGCACCTCTAAACAAAGGCTGTCAAGACTTGACACAAAAACAGAATTACTACTGTATACGCCAAATATTTCGTGAGGTTTTTATTTTCGTGAATTTCCCCGAGTCAGGTGCTATTCGCGAAATTAAAGACACATGAGACTAAAAACTCTGATCCCGATATGAATGTGACGCACACGTATACATTTCTCCGTTCAGTACATACTCCACGATCGCGAATTTAACCACTCCCGAAATTGTCGGGAAGTCCCGATTTACGAAAATTTAGACTTGCTGAATATATGGCGTAAACAGTATATGCAACACATGTCGATCATGCTGACAAACTGCACGAAAGTAGCAACTGCTTTTGAGTTCTTTCCATAATTCTGAATGACCTGATCCAAAGAAAAAGATTACATTGGAGAATGAAGAAATAGTGAACAATCACTTTTCTCTGCAATTCATTTAATACTCATTAATTGACTAAAATTGTACGGTGCAAGCCCTTTGCAACGACAGCACTAAATCATTACTGTGACAAACCTGGGAACCTAAATCTAGACCTAGCAAATATCGCACTATGCTTTACCCTTTCAGCATATTAAAATTGCCCCTATATGCTGTTATTTCTGCTGACTGCTTCATTCATTCATTCAAGTGTATGGCACAATGTGCCTGGTTGATACCGTTTGCTGCATATGGCTAGTGATGACAGCTCATAATGAATACCTGCACTTTACAGTAGTACAACTTGACAATGTGCTGAGATATCAGTTCTGAAGATTACTGAGGGGGGCATGACCCAGTAAAGAAGGAAATAAATTACGCACCTTGCATGCTGAGCTCAGTGGCTCTCCGTATATCCTCGTCTTCCTTCGCCTTCATCTCCTCATAGCTCAGCGTTCTGTTCATCTCTTGCTCATCTCCCCTACGTGAGTCATCGCCGAGATCGAGGTCCACAGTGCCTCCATCGTCGCAAGAGAGCAAGGGCTTTCTCCTGCCCTCGTCCCTGGGGTTGATGATAACCTCATCCTTGGATGGTGTCTCAGAGGACCGCGACTGAAAGACAGTTCTTCTGCACTCGTTCTTCTTCCACATGCTTGAGCCTCCGTACACCTCAGAGGAATGTTCCTGGCTGGTCGTCGAAAAGTGTTCTTGATCATCCCGCGGGTCACTTTTAACTGTGCTCCTCCACGTGTTGGAACCACTGTGATCAGAGTTTTCAGAGTCTTCCAGCTGGTGCTCACCATTCCACCTGTCATCTGAATTTGCAAGAGCAGTATCTTTCTTCATCTCGCTCTTGGTGGTATCTTTTGTTGCATGTGTTCGAGGACCAGAGAATCTCCCATCAGCCCTTTGCTTCTGAAGGCTTGGGGACGTGGGATTTGAATCTGTGTTCCAAAGTTTAGGGCACGATGGATCATCTCCTTGCGGTTTCTGTAGTGTGAAGGCCAAGGGCTGATCTTCCTCAATGTCCATTGGCTCTTCTATTACGGAATCCTGGTGGTCCTTACCCTCAACCCTTGCTCCTCCTAAGAGTCCAGTCCTCGTTGGTACAACATGACCACTCCCTGGCACATGGCATTCCCAGGCAACTGCTCCCTCTTCTCTCCCACTCTCAAGCCCCTCGTTGGTCTGATGCCACTTCTTTCTGTGGAGCATTCTCCTGGAAGAGAAAACCCTCTTGTCCATTACCTCTCCATCCTCCCTCGCACCTCCTAGAAGACCAACTTCACCTACCGGTTGGCACACACCCTTCTTGATTCCAGAGTGTCCATCAATCACCCTCTGGGACTCCTCCTCCTCGGAACATCTCCTGCTCAGCTCCATTGCCCACTGCAGCTTCTCGTCTTCGTTGATGGCCAGCAAGCCTGGTGGCAAATCGTCGTCGGTGTCGCTGCCACTGTCCTCACCGATGCCCCTGGCTCCCCCTTCAAGCACCCTACTGGATGCCTGGAACTCCGCCTCGCTTGTGTTGAGTGCCTCGATGAGCTCCTCCTCAGTGGGCTCTTCTTGACCCCTGACCTCTCGCCCCATCCTGGAGGCTGCTTCCTGTCTGCTGAGCTCCAAGGCATATGCCATCTGCTGGTCCTCATCCATCTCCTCCAGTTGTTGGTCCTTGGAACGAGTAAATAAGAAAGACACGCAAAGGAATTTAAATAAGATATTGATAGCTGACTTTAACCGTTTCTGTGCCAGGGATTTCGGACAGTGTGTACAACACTGTGGGGTTTTCTGTACCTATCGTTACCAAAGGCACACCAAGGGTTGACAGCCCTGTCACTGTGATTCAATGTGCTTCAGAATTTGAAACTAATCCTATGTAACATTCCAGCGTTCCAACATAATAAATTCAAACTTTAAATTTACTCCAGTATAGAAAGGGCTTAAAGTATGGTGCTCTGGTGACTAATGGAATTTTCTGAACATTCACTTTCACATGTTACATGCAACAAAATAATTTTTGAACAACATATCATCAGAATCACAGAATATACACGTAGCAATTTAGTTGTCGAGTAATCTCAGATATTCCATTTAATCACTTTCCACAAAGCACCAGGCATTTTCTTATACACACATTTTCACTGTCCCCAGGAGCTTGCTGGATGTAATATGCTGCCAAGATGCTTCCTAGCCAAGTAAATCCAACGAAATTCGCAAAAATAATTCATGGTTTAAAAGTACATAAAAGAACATGGACTGCTGCTAGTCGTATGACTAATGTGGTAACACTACCTTTTGTGGTTCCTGCTTGAAGTCCGGCTCAAAGCGACTGATGAAGTGACTAGTTTCCTTCTTCGGGGAGACAGAATACGCTGGGTTCCATTTGAACTTGAAGCGACCGGAAGGGGAGCTGGAATTCAAAGGGCATCAGAAATTATAAGTCTTGTGTGTGACAAGTGTTAAAGACTCTTTCACTTTCCAGTAAAATAAGTGGGCAGCTGGGGTGGGGCATGGCAAGGCACAAATGGTGGAAGGACTTTTTCTTTTAGCTCAGTTTTCAAGATGACAATAAGCCCAGTATTTCACACATAATGTGCAGCTACACACACAAATCTTGTTGGCATTATTAAGATGCCAGAAGTAATGAGACCATGGACTTAGAAGCCTAAAGTCACAAAGGCAGTAGACATGAAATTAATGGCTTAGATTCAATTCAAGGACAAAAACATGTACAAAATAGGCGTACCTTGCACACATGCATGTTAGCATGTGTTCATAATTCAATGGCTATTGGCCTACCTGATGTGCCGTGAGTTTTTACGGTATTTGCAAAATTCATGTGAATTCCATACTGTATGTTTAAATCAGACAAGCTATCAGAGTCATCTTGCAAATCTTTTTTCAGACTAACACAAACCAACATTTTAAACAGGACAACTAACATTAATCATGCTATGAGAAATGATGGTGGGGTGGCAGAAAGAAATGATTAGACACATGTTTGCAAATTTTGGGGATTACTTGTGACGTCAATGCTGATGACTGAAATGCTATTGTCATTTTCTGTTCCTCTGCTACATTCTACACATCTTAGATAACATCACTGTTACTGCTACTAGAATGAATAATCCCCTCTCCATCCCCCATCCCCAAAGCCCCTATCTCCTGACAGCTCTAAACCAATTTCCTCGAAGGGTGGCAACTGTCAAGTTCCTGCTCTAAAACCTTTTGAGTGATGACTAACCAACACAGTTACCAGATCATATGGCAGTCTGTACTAATATAAGGTTTAACAAGGAAGGAGCATTGTCACTTTCAAGACTCATAGAATATCACTGGGAAAGGAAAATTTTGCCCTGCTACTTCAAGTAGAAACTTTGTACACTCAGCTTTGGAAACAAGAACTCATGCCATCCCTTGTAAAATGTTGACAGTCAGTGGAATTCATACCATGAAAGTTTGGCTTTACAAGACCAAGCACATTAAAATCAAACATCAGGGCCCGATTTCATAAAAAAGTTATGATAGCAACCCTTGCTGGAATGACAATTGCTATGGACATGGCAAGAATCCAGCTTCCTGATTGGCTGTTGCATTTGGAAGTTGCCATTCCATTTAGAGTTGCTATCCTAGCATCTTACATAAAATGGGGCGCAGATATAAAAAAAAAGCATCTGAATATCTTCTTTCACCTGCAAAATGAGCTCACCTGTTATCATAGTCGAGTTTCTTCTTTATCGCGGCACTGCCTGGGCCTCCAAATTTTGGTGATGGTAACGGTGACTTGGTGTTCTCCTTCAAGGGGGAGAGGGGCCTGATAAAAACACACCAAAAAAAAAGTCTCTAAAAAAAGTTCTTACAGTCACTCACATCATACCTGACCATACCTACCATGTCTGACAACATGGTCCAGTCCCCATCACACACATCCTTAGATTAAAAATCAAATGTCAGTATCAAAGAAAAGTGTTATGTACCAGATTTGTTTGTTTGTTTGTGTTTTGTTTTGTTTTGTTGGGTTTTGTTAGTTTGTTTGTTTGTTTGTTTGTTTGTTTGTTTGTTTGTTTGTTTGTTTGTTTGTTTGTTTGTTTGTTTGTTTGTTTTGGGGGGAGGGGGGTTTAAACATTTTATGCCAGACAGCTCAAAAGTTTTTTTTAACACACCAAACCTCATTTGAGTCATTTCAAATTTAGTAGCATTTTAGCTGAAACCAATCTAATAACTTCATGTATTTGACTCTAATTACATAAAATCACCATTTTCCTTTCAAGCTTCACAATCCACCAACTATCATTCTTCCAATGTACACTTTGAAGCTTTACAATAAGCAAAAGTAGGGATACTAGTACGGAAACTATATATATGTCAACGAAAGTTACAAACTCCCAAAAGACAACAAAATATTTGGGAAGTGTCCCATCCCCACCCTCTTTAAACCTATATCACTGTTAACCCAATAACAGCAAGCTTGCTTTTAAGTAGGATCCTCTATATTTCTTTTTATTAATAGCATTTATACAGGTACATAGAGCCAAACTTATGAAGATTGACCACCATGTTTTATAATTATGTTTACATTTAAGTGCATCCCAGCCGGACATTGTGATTCACTTCATTTTACCATATTTCGTGTACATTCCTTCATTGAGAAATATGAAAATGAATTGAATTGAATTGAATTGAATTGAATTGAATTGAATTGAATTGAATTGAAATGAATTGAACTGAATTGAATTGAATTGAAGTGAATTGAATTGAATTGAAGTGAATTGAAATGAATTGAACTGAATTGAATTGAATTGAAGTGAATTGAATTGAATTGAATTGAATTGAAGTGAATTGAATAGTCATGACTGCCATCAAGAATAGAGAGATTCACACCACCACCAGCAACAGTCCCACAGGTTTTTTACCCCATTCAGGTGGGGACCCTCTTCTCATACACCCTCTTCTCATACACCCTCTTCCTAAACAATCACAGTAGAGGACCACCACCGACTAATTCCGTGCAACTCTCTGAAGACTTACACGGGTGGGGCGAGAGCCGTGGCTGTCCTTGCTGGAGGCGGGAAGGTGTTCTTCAGGGTGTGCCACCCCAGGGTCAGGTATCGGGGAATCCCCACACAGCGCCTCAGTTTGCCATTGGCCAATGCCTCCGTGTCAAAGGTGTAGCGTTTGAGATGCAGCACCAGCACCCTGAATCAATGAGTGGACACAGAGATGCATTGATTAGTGGTGGCTTCTTGAGTTTCTTTGTCTTTACACTTCGGGGTACTGCCAATATGCAAAGCACCAGTATATAGGTCTGCCAATGTGGAATGGCTCGGTAGCATTGTCGGTTCCAGTTGTCTAGCTTGCAGCTTCATCCACAAACTGTTTTCCTCAGTTTAAATCTAGCATAACTGTACGACAGTGTACAGATTTTCAATTTGACTGATTTGTGGCCATTATAGTCATGGGTTGAAACTGCGATGTTGCGATATGTTGGCCACATGAAAGTTAGCACCTGGGCCCCATTTCATAAAGAGTTGATTTGATGACAACTCTGTGCTGGAATGACAATTGTCATGGTAACAACAAGAATACAGCTTCCTGATTGGCTGTTTGCTGTGGGAAGTTGTCATCCCAGCAAGAGTTGTCATCTTAACATCTTTTATGAAATGGGGCCTTGGTTGTAGAAATAATTAAAAATACCCCTGGATGAAAGACATGATCTGGGTTGGTTGGATGGCTAGCTCTCTCCCACGAACAGTGCTTCTTACCCAACTCATTCCGGTCACATGCTGGTCTGGCGAGCAAGACGCAGCCCAGATTGGATCAAATTTTGCTACAAAGCCATCCCACAACGCATGTGAAACAGGGCTCGTCGAGGAGGCACTTTTCTGCTTATTGGCGGTACCCTGAATTATCACATACTTTGGTTCATGACTGCTTCTGACCACTACAGTTTGTGAACAACCTAAATGTAGCATCAGAAAGCACCTGAGTGTGAAATATCTTTCCATTGGTTCTTACTCTAACCATCCCTTTCCAGGAAAAGAAATTTCATCCTGATGTGATGAATTTGAAATTGAATGCCCCCAGACAGATGCCTAACATTAACTATAAGATTTAGCATCATATTCACTTTTGCTCGCTACATCGGAGAAATTTACTTCAATACCTTGTAAATTTCCTTTGATTTCTGAACAAATTTGCCATGAAGGCTTACGAGGCTCTAAAAATTGATAACTTGGTGAATTCACCTTTACAACTTGACAAATTTTTCTTGAAAAATTTTCAACAATAACTTCATGATTTTAAGCTTCATATCCTATCTGTTGAGGACGAGTTCCGAGCATACTGTGGCAGGTGTCATTGGGAAATGTGTGTTGTAGCAAAATCAGTCCGTCCTCAATGGGTTGAGGAGAACAAGAAAAAGTTAGCATAGTACCTTTCTAAAACTCCTGTGGTAACTTTGCAGATTTGACATGGTAACTTAGTGACTGAACATTGGCAAAATGAAAATGTAAATTTGGTATCTTGGTAATTCTAACTTGGTAACTTAGTCAATGAACCATGACAACTTGGTTATTTATCTTTGGGTGCTGAGCGAACTCTGAATTTACCTTGGCAACTTGGTGAATTTATGTGCAATGACTGCCTCCTTGGAGCTGCACTTGGCACAGGCGTACTCCAACTTCTCAGACGCAAAGAAGCTATCCAGCGCTGTCTGTAGTGTGAAAGTTTCGCTGCAGAGCAAAGGCATGGCAAAAGAATTTAAAGTCAATCACCAGAGAGCCAAGAATGCATGGAAAAATGTGACAATAACTGAAAAATTAAAACATCTTAGCTAGCATTTATGTGAATAGCAGATATCATAGTTGTAAAAAGCTTAAGTGTGAAAGTTTCGCTGTAAAGCAAAGCCATGACCAAAGACTAAGTCCATCATCAGAGGACCAAGAATGCATGGAAAAATGTTGACTGACCCAAACTGAGAAAGTATAACATCTTAGCTTGGGATCATGTGAATACCAGAAACTGTACAACAAGATTTTTTTGTGAATTGGAGCCAGTGGCCTTTTTCATGGCATGAAATTCTTGCCAATTGCCACTGGCATTCAATGCATAGTGCAGACAAGAACCTTTGTATGCATTTAAATTTCGCAAATCTAGACTCTCGCGGTATTCGCCAAATTAAAATGCACGCAAAAATTTCTGGTTTTAAAGTAACCAAGTTGCCTTCATCAATTCCTGATACCTGTAAACAGGCAAACCTATTTACCCCTTCTGCGCATAGAGGCTTCTTGCAACATCAACCTTTACTCAACGGAGGAGGCAGTAATTTTCACTAAAATTCTCTTGGTCTCACACAAAGAGATTCTGTATCTATGGAGATTGAACTGCACATAGGGGTGATACAAGAAAGATGTGAACAGCCAAACATGTGTACACATTTTAAAACATGAGACCCCCCAACATACACATACACACACACACACACACACACACACACACACACACACACACACACACACACACACACACACACACACACACACACACACACACACACACACACACACACACACACACACACACACACACACACACACACACACACACACACACACACACAATCAGCCTTGGTTATTCCATGCTTTCCAAGAGGGGTGGCTAAAGATGGCGCAAGAGGTGAGGGTTGACAGGTAACACACCTTTTTTGCACAGTATTCGCTACAATTTTTACAGGATCAACATGCATCATTTTCATCCAGTCATTAAAAAACAGAAACCAGGGCAGGCAGGAGCCTAAAATTGAGCCAAAGCGGGGCATGAGTTTTCAATTCGAGCAGAATCTTTGTCAGAGGCAAAATGACAAACATAACAGGGGGGCATTTCATGAAGCATTTTGGTCGGATATTTTTCTGACAAACTGTTACAAGCTACTGAAATCCTTGCATCTGATTGGATAAGAGCAAATTTGTCTGACAAAGTTGTCGCACAAAATGCTTTATGAAATGCCCCCCTGGTCAGCTGACACGCATGTTCCGTTTCTTTTACTCACTTGTTTCTAGGCAGGTCGAGAGACAGATCATTGAATGTCTCCTTCTTGGTCACTTCCTCTCCACATCCCTGGCACAGAATGGAATGGACCACTTCCATCTCAAAGTTCTGACTGACAGCACACACAAACTTGAGGCAGCTCCCTTCCTCTTTGGCCGGCACCACTTGGCATGGGGGAGAGGTAGCCTCCTTGGTCTCGTCGAGGACATCTCTCGCCTTCTTCGGATTGCACACTTTGTCGACATCCTCCTTGAGTTGATCCAAACACTGGCACAGAAACTCGTGTGCATCCTGCAAAATGAAAACATTTGCTCCTTTATCAGTTGTGATGCTACCACTTATCACATACATGTAATGAGCTACATGAAATCCTAGATAGAGGTTGAACGCAATTTGCTGGTCACAGTTTCCATGCCATGGAACAAATCATATCTGATGCAATTTCTGAGAGACTACCCAGTGCATACAGAGCAAGAAGACCTCTGAAATACTTATTGCACTGCACAAAGTATAGGGCATGATACAGCAGATACGCGATCGCTGATTATAGACAGAAGTAAAATGATGTATTTGGCATGGCATTGTTTACCGTATACGCCATATATTTCGCGAGTCTCAATTTTCGCGAATCTCAATTTTCGCGAATCGGGAATTCCCAAAGATTTCGCGAGTAGTTAAATTCGCGATCGCGGAGTCCTGTACTGAACGGAGAAGTGTACACACGCACGTCACATTCACATCGGGATCAGAGTCAATATTTTCGCGTGTCTTTAATTTCGCGAATAAATTAAGTGTGACACAACGTAAGTCTGTGGGCATAGTGGTGGCACAAAATGGGCTACCATAGAAAGATTCAAGTTGAAGGTACAAATGTATTCTTTGTCATGGTATTCTGAACAACCTATTTTCATGATATTACATGTGAATGTCGTTTTAAATACATGTATAACGTTCAGTCAGGAGGGACGGAAGTGCTATGATGGGGGAGATTACAGGTCAACAGTCTTCTTCTTGGATATTTATTACCTCCTACAATAGCATCGCAAACTGTTTGGAAGGAAGCTCTATTATATCAAACAGTAACAGTAACATAATTACTGGTCAGTGATTGTTCATAATGCAATAATGCGACTAATTCAGCAAAGAACAGAATTTTTCATATGGCAGGCAGTGACATCATGTCGGCTCACGTAATTCAGGAATTTGACTTGATGTCAACGGGGCTCGAATGAAGAATAATATCTTGGGGAAAATATAACTCTCACAGGCATGTCAAGTGTTATATTTCACCTCTAAAAAGGCAATAATCATGTAATATTCCCCCCTCAGCCAAACATTATCAATACATATCATCCCTTTTGAACAAGTATCACATACCGTAAAAGCAGAAATTTTCACAGGAAACTTTTGAAAATTTCACAAGGAGCCAAGATTCACAAAAGTTATAAGCTCATGAAAGTTTTTTGTCTACCCAATGCATCGAATGCCTGTGGCAATTTGCATAAAAAGTTGCATGCCACAAAAAAGGCTATCAGCCCCAAATAAAAGTTTCATGCCGTGCCTGTTTCTGGTTTAACATTATCTGTACTCACATGTTGCATGCATCCAGAAAATCTTGTCGCCGTTGCTGAGATGGCGGCCTTCACCCTCTGCAGCTGTACCTCAATCTCAGTGCTTCCTTTTCCTCTCTCCTTGACAAAGAGCAAGCGGCTAAGAGCTCTAGTAAAATATACAGCAAACAGGATAGATCAGGGGGGTGTTTCATCAAGTTAGTCAGCGCTGACAAGTTGTCAGTCTCTGACAATCACCATGGTAACAGTCAGTGACCAGAACACATCAGCCAATTAAAACCAAGGATTTTGCTGAAATTGTCAGCGCTGAGCGCTGACTAAATTGATGAAACACCCCCCCAGAACACTTAAGTTTCAAGATCATGGCAAATTAAGGCTTCTGGTACCTTGTATAAAGCATTCCATCATCAAAGGATATTGCTACGACTATCAAAAGATTTTACGTCACTGATTTATGTTTCCCAAACAGATTTAAAGCTAGATAATGCCTACGTCAACACTTCGTGGCAGAGGCATAAAAAGCACTCACAGAGCGCAGACCTCCACCAAGCACCTCATTTCCACTCATACACACATGCTGAATATCGCCAAATTTCCCAACGATAAAGAAGCCAGGTTGTTCATCTCATCAGCTTCTTGCATGGTGGTGGCTCAAGCAGAGCATGCAGTGTAGTTCGTGTATTCAAGCCTCATATTAGGTATGCACAGCTAGAACTCCCAAGTTCATTGACCCTATTTGCCAGAAGATTTCAAAAATCCTTCAAAAATTCATTAAATTCCCAGATCACTACCAAAATTTAATAATCTGTTCCTTGTGTCATTATCAACTTTTCCTGCAAGTTTCATCCAAATTCTTTCACACCTTATTATGCACACAGACAAAAAAAAAAAAAGAACACCGATAAAAGCATAACCTTCTTGGCAAAGGTAATACTGACAACAAATACTTCTCCTAACATACTAGCATTGCAATTACTAGTACAGTACTCTCCGCATAATCGGGTAGGCTCGGGCAGATCGTTTCTTACCCGATTAGGCGGAGTACCCGATTAACAGAAGAACATGTCTTATTCACAGTTGACACATACAATGTGTGTATGTACATTGTACATGCATTGTACACTCCACCAAACACCTACACTGTATGCTTGAACACGCATGTTTGTACGGCACATTATACATAGGCCCCTACCTTACACTTGCTGAGTCACGAGCAATAATTTACACTCTTTTTACGGACAAATATATCTTCAGAAAACTCATGTTTAATCACTCCCCAAATGATCGGTCTCCTTTGCAAATTAAAGAGAATACGATTACCTGTGGAAAATTTGACATTCATAATTTCTTAAAGTGTTTTATCTGCGATAAAATGTGGGTAGAAGTTATATCACATGAAAATTATTTACCCATCTATGCGGAGAGGCACCCCGATTATCAGGTATATTTAATGTGCATTGGAACTGATTTCGACATTACTGCCCAATTAAACGGAGTACCCATTTAAGCGATGCCCGATTGCGCGGAGAGTACTGTACTGGTTACTTTTTTCTTATTATTTCTTCCTGGGATGATTTGATCTCATTATAAGCAGTTTTTGAAGAAAACAGTTTAAGAAGTCCCTCTGGACATTTGAGTGTTTTCTCTTTTGCAATTTTGATGACAATGACAAAGCTATTGAGTGCAAAACTAACACCTCACAAAAATGTCCAATTAATTTCTGTTTTGGAAAGTTATCTATCCATGAAAATATTCGTGCTTACAGTACCGGTATGCTGGGCGCTGAGACACTTGACAGATGGCTTTAAACGAAACGTTGTATCATAAGGAACCAACCAATGACAATTGTATATTATTATGAGTGCATACGTGCATTGTAGAATACCAACTTTTTCCTAAGTCGGAAATTTTCATATCTTCCTAGGATTCATCCTCATTTGCATAGTTTCTCAGTTTCATATTAAAGGACAAGTTCACCTTCATAAACATAAGGATTGAGAGAATGTAGCAATATTAGTAGAACACATCATTGAAAGTTTGAGGAAAATTGGACAATCCATTCAAAAGTTATGAATTTTTGAAGTTTTTGTGCAGTAACCGCTGGATGAGAAGACTACTGCAGTGTGTGAATAACTTAGATGTCACATGCGTACAACAATATAAGGAAAATATAAAGAGAATTTCACAAAATTTCATCTTTTGCAAAAAGTACTCATTCCCCCGACTCGTTACCGACAAATGTTATGGGTAATATTATTCCCCCTGCCTTTAGAAAGAGTCAAGTCAAGTGCTCTTTTATTATGCGAAAAAAGTGAAAATATGTTGAATTTTCTTTACATTTTCTTTATACTGTTGTATGCATATGACTCACAAGCTGTAGTAGTCTCCTCATCCAGCGGTTCCAACACAAAAATTTTAAAAATTCATAACTTTTGCATCGATTGTCCAATTTTCCTCAAACTTTCACTAATGTGTTCTACTAATATTGTTGCATTCTCTCAATCCTTATGTTTATGAAGGTGAACTTGTCCTTTAAGTTTAGAAAAAAGGTTAGGAAGAAAGTTGGGAGGAAATTTAGGAAGATTTTCAGAATACCACTGAGGAAAAATTCCTGACTTAGGAAAAAAAATCCTAACTTAAGAAGGATTTTAGAATATCACCCATGGCCTTTACCACTCAGCCACAGCAGCCCCATCTAATCAAGGCACAGCTTGCCATACGATAGAAGAGAAACACCTTACCTGTAGAGGCTTGTTTTGGGCACCGAGCGGATGAGGTCTACGTTCTGTAGGTCCCGGATGAAACACTGAAGGCCCAAAAGCGACTGCAGGATGGCATTCATATAACAGGTGTTGCCCAGATTGGAAAACCTGTGAGGTACATTAACCACATTAATGGTATACATGTAGATTTACCCTACCTTTGCTTCATCATGACACTTTGCTTCACCATAACACCGTTTCATGAACGTTGTCAGTCTCTGACAATTTCAGTTAGTAAAATCCTTGGTTTTAATTGGCTGAGAAGCTCTGGTCACTGACTGTTAGTAGGGTGATTGTCAGAGACTGACAACTTGTCAGGGCTGACAACTTTTATGAAACGGTGCCCAGGTATGCAGCTTCTACTCTAAAATTTTATACTCAACCCATGAAGGGGGCTTGACTTGCCATGGTCACAGCATAGCAAGGCCAATTTCAATTTGTCCTGAGTGTTATATTAAAAACTGAATCAACCTCGATTTATGCTGGCTTTTGTTTGAAAACTCACAAATTAACATGGGAAGGAAAATTTAGCATTTCTTTCCATATTACAAGGTAAACATTTGAGGTGGAAGTCATGTTTGCACAAACATATTAACAAATAAGCACCAGTACAAGTATGAAACCTGCAAGACTGAATTCTTGGAAACATCAGCAGGGCAGTTTCCTTATACGAGAAGCGTTAAAGGCATGATCATACCAAATAATTTTTACACTGCGTACCCAGAACTTCAGCAGAAGAATTAAGTATTTCAGCAAAACTCATAATCAAACAGGATGACAGTCTACTGTAAAAGTGGAAATTTTCACGGTGTTGAAATTTTCGTGCATTTCGCGCAACCAGAAACTAGTGTGAAAATAAAAGCACGCGAACATTTTTTCTTGCCATGGGTTCCAGTAGCTGACGGCTTGATTCCGCGGAATTAAAAATGCGTGAAACTCTTCTTACTCGGCCGATCGTGAAAATATCCTCTTTTACAGTACTTCCATGGACATCATCTAAAACTGCATGTTTTCCATTCAAATCGCATGAACAAATCTGGCAAACCGACAATACTGCTCACCCTTGCAGATTCAGCCTAGCGGTATCTGAGTTGCTTGCCCTCTTCCAGGAGTTGAAGCTGAAGGTCCTGTGGAGTGGCTTCGTCGAGTTGTCATCGTTCGAGAGTGACAAGAGTCCGGGGGTCTTCTTCTTAGCCGAACTTTCAGCAGGGTGTCTTTCGAGAAACGTGGGAAGATCGGGGAAAATGGAATGAGTGCAATAAATGCCCCATAGAGGCCCCTTTACAAAAAGATCAGAAATTGGCAAAAGTTGTATGAATGTCGTAGCAGCGTGTTGTGTGCTTTGCAGGTTGTTGTAGACATAACCTCATCTTTCAGCACTAAGCTGTTCCTACTAGCATAATATCTAGTATACAAATAGTGAATGGTCACGAGTGCATTGGTACAAGATTTCGCACGAGGTGAAAGATAGAGGCAATCTATTCAACGAGGCATAGTCGAGTTGAATAGTGTGCCTCATCTTTCACCGAGCGCGAAATTTGGTTCCAGTGCAAGAGTAAAGACCATACACTATTTGTTTTATGCAACACCTCGAACGTCAACTGATTTGGTACTCACAGATTCTTGAATTTAGCACAGAAATGGCAACCATTTTCCGTGAAAGACGACTGAGTAGCCTCACAGTCGCAGTCACTGTGTATGTACATGTACAGAATATGCGAAACGAAGTTGTTTACAAAAATGAGTGACAATGGAACTTTTCACTAAATGTCAAGTGATGGGCAATCGACCAATCGGATAGCTACATTGTACATTCTAAATAGGTGTTGTTTAACATTTTATTAATGCCAGGCCAAACTCAATACTACATTGCTGTTGCTGTGTTGTTTCATTTCTTGTTAAAATTGTCTATATCTTTTTTTATTTCTTATCTCATCATCATCAGATGAGAAACTTGCAAATAAGAAACTTGGCAGGCCATAACAAGAAGGGGTAAACGCAGCAAAACGCGACAACTTGTCTGTAACAACACTTGGAGACAGTCTGTCGTGAGACGTGACGAGAAATATGTATGTGTAGACTAGCCTGACCAGACGTCATGAGAAAGATGACCGACAGCTAAAATGTTCACTTGAGTGAGGGCTGGAACAAATACGACTTACTAGATCACAGAGGGGAAAAAAAGGGAGAATATCTCTCCTATGCTCATGGCGCACAACGTTTTGTGCACGCGGGGCTGTCATGGGCGCCGGGAACATGAATCATCTTTACCACCAGCAGCACTGCTGCATGTAAATTGCGCCTCTGCTAAAACTTGGCTCTAGTTTTTTTAGACTCACATGGACATAATATCACTGGCTCCATATCCTGCCATCTGCTTGCTACGATTGTAGAAGTTCACGGACACCGACATCGCAGGATTGGGCCCTGAAACAAGACAACACAAAGCAAAACAAAAATTGGCATACATTGAGCTATACATTGCTCTGGGAAGTTTTGTGTCTGGCTTTGATTTGTGCGTAACTTGAAACATACAAATTAGGAATCTCTTTCACTTTTGTCAATGTCCTCTATAACACCCTCTTCACATAGTCTTGTTGGGTGTTCACTTCTTTAGCTGTCATCCTCCTTTACAATGACCCACATTCTGTCTGAAATCACTGTACAGTCATATCGTGTTGATGAAGGTTTTACTTCTTCAACAATTCATATAGTGAACATTCTCACAACATCTTGCATAGTTTGCATTATTTTTGATTACTGAGTATGTAAACTTGAAGAATGGAATCAGTGTCACCAAATTTTCTTGAAAATCATGTACCTGTGTGATCAGTGTCAACATACATGTAGATATGTAGACGTAGGGCTGCTATTAAAACACTTTTGATATGCCACAAATATAACAAACGAAATATCTTTTTAAATCTGATTGTCCAATATTGTTCGCAGTTGTAGAGATTTACATGACTAAACCTTACTTGCATTCATGTTTAGACATATCATTCTCAGCATCGATAAACAAGATTTACACACATTTGTACGATGATAATCTATGGTGGGATTACAACATGCAAGTGAAGCTTTTGACCAGCGGTTTATCCAAGAAGAGGCTTTAAAGAAGAAGCTCAAATGTGGAATCTCACCTTTCCTTTTCTGCTCGTCCCTCTGTCGGTGCTTTTCCTCAAAACACTCCATGAAGATTGAGCCTCCCCCTTTTTTTCTCATCTGAAGCACACTCTGCTTCTCACTATTGTCAAACACAACAAGACACAGGACTTATTGATGTACGCATTTGTGAATTACACAATCTTCCTTTGGAACGGACTTCTTCCACACACAAGGAGTGATCTATTACTGGACACTTGAAAGTCAAATCGAAGTTACATTTGTTCAAATTATCATACAATAAGATCATATTTTTGTGCTACCTCAAGTTGTTTCTGGTGTTAGTTAATTCATTCTTGAAATTATACTGTGCTCTGAGCAAAAAATCAAGGGTGACAAAGTGCTTCACAAATAGTCATTATCACTGTTATCTGTATTCTTCGGGTGAATATTTAGAGCATGTTTGTTCTATTACATGTCAAAACTCCATGATTAAGAATTTCCTCTTTTATTTTTTCTTCTTCTCAAGGCCCGATCACATAAAATCAGCAGTTAGCAATGAGATAATGACTACTTAATAATCTTATGCATACATTATTTACTATCAGCTACTGAAAAACAATTGTTTGATCAAATTGAATTCATTGTTGAGTATGAAGAAGCACAAAGTGTGCATAAAAAATTGTGCAACCACACAAGTATACTGTTCATAAAGGTAGAGGTAAGGCACATGAATAGTTTGATGTTTGTTCTGATGTTTGTTTTGTTTGATAATTTTTTTTTGTTGTTGATTAATGTTCTACATATATCATTCTTCGTCAATTGCACAATATCTTTCACTCTAATGACAATGTTGTTCCGGCATCATGAGAAAAATAGTGAAACAACATTTGCTCCTGCGACAGTTGCTCCAGTCTTATTTTCTCCAAGGACTTAGGGTTAGGGTTGTTATAGGGTTTTAGGTTTAGTTTGATGTGAGGATTAGGATTAGGATTAGGGCTATGGTTATGTTTGTGGGTAGAATTTACATTTGGCTAAGCGTGCAAATATTCATGGGAGCAAGTGTCGTCGGAGCAAATGTCTTGGAACTGAGAAAAACATAACTCATGAGGAAACAGATAGTAGGGGTAAGTTTTGTCCACTTTTCTGGTACGGGTAATTTTCCACTTTTCAGGCACCACTCACCAGGTTGGTTGGTTCTCCTTGTCCACCTGATCGCTGAACAGCATTGAAGCGCCAAGATTCTCTTCGTCACTACCGTCGCTTTCAATGGTGGTGTCATCGTCCGGGGCTCTCCGTTTGCGGGACAGGCGGGGCGAGAACGGGTTCGGTCTCCGCGGGGTCGAGGTCTTCGTCCCCACTCGTGGACTGTCCCCCGAGTCCCTCCGCTGCACTCTCTTTGGTGTCTGAAAGGAAGATACGTGAGGTGACACATAGACAAATCGGTGATGAAAGGGTGATTGGACGGAGTCCCACGCATCCACTGAGCAGCCAACCCAGCTCCCCACTCACATGGTCATCTGTAACACATGCTCAATTCGGGAGAAAATTATTTTCGTTCAGTATTTTTTCACAAAACATTTTTAATCTGGGGTACTACAATGTAGTTTTCAAATCTCTTCCAAACAACCCTGAGTGATGAAAAGTGCAGTGTGAAGTATTACTTCTCTCTAATATTCAGCATGAGAAAGTCCCGAAAGATAATGTGAAATTGTGGACACTCTTCACCTCAGCACTCTTCCTTCATTTTTAATAGGGGTATTTAAGTTTGCTAGCTTCCCTTCCAAAAACCTGTGATAGGGGGCAATTTTGCAGGCCTCCCATCCAAAAACCTGTGAGAGGGGGTAATTTTTAAGGCTTCTCTACCAAAAGCCTGTGATAGGGGGTCAAATCCTACCCCATTTCAATCCTCAAAGGGGGTATCTCTAGGAATCTAGAACAAGCACCTGTGTATGGTTGACCACCAGAATGTGTGTGTGTGTGTGGGGGGGGGGGGGGGGGGTGGGGGTGGGGGTATCCAAGCATATCAAAGGATTCTTGACAACATAAGAGGAGAGAGAAGTTACAATGACAATGTACTCACAAGAAAGCATTACTCTACCATAAATGTCTACAACCAAATTCTACTTATTCAAATTCATGAAATTCTTCCGTCGAGATGTTTTCGTTGCAACTGATTGACAAATTGCCCTACGTCAACGTAGGGCAATTTGTCAATCAGTTGCAAATTCTACTTGCCTGAGTGAAACATGTACTATCAATACAGGACAATGATCATAGGTACATGTATGTAAGTGGACTCAGGTTATGGTTACTTTGAAAAACAGCATTTTTCCCCCTTTCAGTAGCATAAAGTTAATTATGAATGTAATGCTAACATATTCAAACAGATAGCTTTAAAAACTAGTAAAGCACTCCGAGAGCGTAGACCTCAGCCAAGCAGCTACTTTCCACCTAAGGGATCTTGCTCTTCCATAGAGTACAGTGATTTCCACCCATACAATGCATGCTGAAAAATCGCCCGATTTCCCAATATAGAAGCCTTTGTTACGTCATAAACTCTCATCTGCGCGACGCGACTCGCCCCAGCAGATCTAGAGCACGCACTTTATTGCGCATATATGAAAACCTCAAAAATGCACAGCTTGAACTCCCAAGTTCATTGACCCTACCTGCCAAAATATCAAAAATCCTTCATAAAATCCATAAAAATTTCTGGATCACTATCCAAATTTGATCATCTGTTCCTTGTGTCATTTTCAACATTTCCTGCAAGTTTAATCCAAATCAGTGTGCAACTTATTTTGCACACAGACAAACAAACAAACAAACAGTAACGAAAACATACATGTAACTTCCTCCCTTGGCGGAGGTACTGAAATAGCTGCATTTCATGTCACAACACATCTTATCTTTTGTGTTTAAATCTCATCCCTTTTGTCTCATCTTAATGTGTTATTTATGAGTTTGTACATGTATAATTCTCTGAAGGAAGAATATAGGGTCCAAGTCAGAGCAACCAAAGTGTTACACATTCCCTTGACTTGTAACTGGTGTATGGTGAGGTAATTTAATTCCCCCTGCTTTATGAAAAAGGCAAGTCACATTGTTATTTAATGAGGCAAGAAAAGTGAAAATATGTTGAATTTTCTTTAGATTTTCTTAATATCACTCTACACATACATCACAAACTGTAGTAGTCTTCTCTTTCAGCGACGGCAATTCTGAAACTTCAAAAATTCATAACTTTTGAAAGGATTGTCCGATTCATTTTCCTCAAACTTTCACTGATGTGTTCTGATAATATTTTACTGCATTCACTAAATCCACATATATACATGAAGATGAACCTGTCCTTTACGTTTCATTAACCATTAAAGGACAAGTTCACCTTCCTACACATGTGGGTTGAGTGAATGCAGCAATATTAGTAGAACACATCAGCGAGAGCTTGAGCAAAATCAGACAATCCATTAAAAAGTTATGAATTTTTGAAGTTTCTGCTCAGTCAAGGCTGGATGAAAAGACTACTATAGCTTGTGATGTCACATGAGTACAACAATATAAAGAAAGAATAAAGACAATTCAACATATTTCCATTTCTCTCGCATAACAAAAGAACACTTGACTTCTCTCTTTCAGAAGGCGGGGGAATAATACTACCCTTAACATACGTCAGTAGTAAGTCGAATAAATGTGCATTTTATTCAAAAAGTAAAGTTTTGTTAGATTCTCTTTTTATTTTCCTTATATAGTTGTACGCATGTGACATCATACTCTGTAGTAGTCTTCTCTTCCAGCAGTGACTGTGCAGATACTTGAAATATTCGTAACTTTTGAACGGATTGTCCAATTTTCCTCAAACTTTCACTGATGTGTTCTACTAAATATTGCTGCATTCTCTCAATCCTTATGTATACGAAGGTGAACTTGTCCTTTAAGGAAGGTAGCACAAACAAGCAAACCATACCTAGTCCAGTAAAGTACACTACAGAAGGTGAACACCACAAATTTGGTCACAAACTGTGCGGCAATAAAAGCTTACTGTGGTGTCATTCCTTGGCGACATTCTAACCGTCTTGGCTTGAGGAGATCGGCTTGGCGGAGATATCATCTGATTCTGGCAGTTCTGTCCGTAAAGCTGTCTTCCGGGTTTGGCTATGGGACAAAAGACATAAATGATTGAATGAGAAATTACAGCAGAAGGGAACTTTTGGAGGGAAGGAAAATCTCCTCTGAGAAAAAAAAAAACAAGAGACCCGCGGGTCTAGCGTTCACCTGAGTATCGCAAGCTCACTTACACGCAGTCACTAATCTAAATTACATACAGCTCTACCAAAATTTGACCAGGCATTCTCGAGTAGAAGATGAACATGTACAATTAGGGCCCAAATTCGGACCCCCCGCCCTACTCATAGTATAAATTTTAGCTCTATCAATTCTGGTTCTAGAGAAGAACACTTTTTAAAAGATTCTTTAATTTGGGGGGATTGCGGGGGGAGCATGGCGCCCATTTTAACAAATTGAGATCCTAACCCCCTAGGGATGCTACTTGTACCTGCCAAGTTTGGTGAACATCCATCATGAGGTTTTCACGACGAAGATGAAAATGTAAAATTTAGGCCCCAATTTGGACCTCCCCACCCCTCTCCCCTGCCCGCAAGTGGGGCACCCCTGGATCTGCTATCAAACAAACTTGAAACTACATGTACAGTCACTAATGTACTAACTCATAGTATTAACTTAGCTCTATCACTTCTGATTCTAGAGAATACTTTTAAAGATTCCTTAATTTTGGATTTAAATTAGGCTCAGGTGAGCTAAAAACCTTCCTAACATTCTTTGCATGCAATTGAGGATGACATCCCTATAATCTTCTAAAACAAGGACTACCCAACTGAAAAACTGTGAAGACATAGTGAAAGTATGCTCATCCTCCCCAACACATGATGAGGGTGTCAGGAGCTAGCTCAATGCGACAACTCGGCCATTCAAGGCGGTGAAGTCTTCTTGCCTAGTGCTACGCTATCATCTCTCGGGACCAATGGATGGCAACCTGGGGCTAGCAAGCCTACTTTATCTATGACTGAGGTGCAGAAAATCTCGTCACAAATTTGACTGTGACAATTTTTTTTCTCTGCTTCCTTTCCCATTCCCCCCTCCCCTTTTTTTTTTGAAGTCCTAAACATAGAATCTGCCTCAGATATCCTTGTAGCAAGAATCTATTTGAGCTAGCTTCTTGGTCTGAGAAAGAGCCATAATTCACTTTTCCTACATCATCCACTTTTTCGTATTTTTTTCCTTACTTTGCGTTACATTACATACATTGTATACATAGACCTACATGCACATGTACAATTAATGCTTTGTTTTGCACAAAATCACCTTCAGTGTTAAATGTAGATGTAGGATTTTTATTTTCATTTTCATAAATAAGCTCCTACATCAATTTCCTTATCAATGTTTAATTACCTCTTTACCTTATTTCAAAATAAAAATTGCAAAATAAATTCATATTCCGAAAGTTGCATTGGCAGCATTCTACAATGACAATGTTATTTCTATGCCTCAGAATGTATTAGTGTGTGAAATTAACTGATGACTAGTAAATGTTCAGCTCTAATTCTCTTCTCTGCATAAACTTTAAGCAGTGGGAAGTCTATTACATTGTAATTTTCAAACTCTATCTGCCCTTAGAATCACATTTCGCTTAACAAACCTTGTTTGGAGACATTGTCAATGACTTCGGACAGCTTTGACAGGGCAACCGTCGGGGCGTGGTTGATGTGAACCATAGAGCCATCCCTCAGCGCTATGACCAGCCGAGACGGGTTGGTCTGCGTGTAAGTCTTGCTTTTCACATTGTTGAACAGCTGAGATAGGAGGAATGAGGGATATGCAATGAAACTTACCACTCTTTATCAAAAAACATAGTATGAATGGTCGTGTTGAGACAAGATTAGAGTTTAAACTGCATTGATGGCTTTGATGCTTTCTAGCACTCAAAGTACTAGCAGACAAGGCATGGGAATGGAAGCCAGGCCAATGTTGGCATGGGGGTGGGGGCAGCCCCCCCCCCCCCCCCCCCCACACACACACACACACACACATACACACACACACACACTTTTTTTTCTGGCTCTGGAAAAAAAGAAGAAAAGAAATAATTACAAAATAACAAAATGCATAGGGGACTCCATGTATAATTGACCCCCACCCCACCCCCATTGGCCTGTAGCCCCCCCCCCCCAAAAAAAAAAAAAATGTTGCATGGCTCCTGACATTTTCATTTTTTTCTTGCTTGAGTAATCATCCCTGTTTCCGCCTGCTTGCTTATTTGTGCCAGGGGCAGAGTCTTATCGTTTAAAGAGCATCAGGTGTGCTTAGTCCCACTTATGAACAAAAACAGGAGTTACTCACAAGTGTTACTCACAAGCGTTATACCATGGTATGGGAGGTGAGAGTAATCTTGCACCTGATTATTGACTGGGTCTTTTCATTAACGACTGAAACGGCCCCTGCCGCAAACAGTTACTCTAGAATCTATTCTTAATTGACATTACAGTGCGTTGCATCATACATGTATTGACATTGTAAGTAACGTGGAGGGCTGACTTCTTCACGTGTAAGAATTGAAACCACAGCAAGACATTCAAGTTGAAGAAATCAGCTACGTAGCCAGAAGTCAAAAGACAGAGACAGCCAGCCCAGAGCTTACCTACCTTGAAAGATTTGGGAGGTCCCACTTTGTATTCGACGATCAGAACGCAATGACCATCTCTCCCTTCTGCAACGACGATTTTTCCGTCTTTCCATCGCGGCATGCTATTATCCAAACTCGAGTGTTTGACTTGGCTCCCTGCACCACCGGCGGAGCAAATGACGAACGGCAACTGGTCTCGTACATTCGGCATGACTACTGTGTTTGATCTGCTTCTCCCTATTAAAACAGGAATGACATTGATATCATACATTGTATGGCAATGCTGAAAGCAAGACCCTATCTTTTACAATAGTGATTAATTGGCTGGGGTAAAGACTT
Source organism: Diadema antillarum (assembly GCF_040938485.1). NCBI lineage: Eukaryota > Metazoa > Echinodermata > Echinoidea > Diadematoida > Diadematidae > Diadema > Diadema antillarum. The sequence continues at coordinate 390,668 of NW_027271945.1, read as the reverse complement.
ATCTACTGTATACAAGTAGACTATACATTTCGTTACATAGAATGAATAGATAAACATGAACGAACATTGTTGAGATGACAAAGTTTTACAATTTAACGATGGCATTTGACTTTGAGTAGCATAACAACGTAGACCTGGTGGAGGGCTAGACACTGAACCAAAAACGTGTTGAGCACAGTACAGGACAAGTTGCAGCTGCATATTTTTCTATACCTACGTTCTAATCTCAAAAAATATAAAGACAGAGCTGGAATACGCTGTATCCATATGGGACCTGCATGCACCAATCCAACCTCCAGTCATAGCTAGTAGTATTAAAGCTTGAAACATTGGTTCAGAGGTGAGCAGCATGTTTCATCTACCACAACTACCACATGACAATCTGATTAAAGGACAAGTCCACCTTCATATACATTTAAGGATTGAGAGAATGCAGCAATATTAGTAGAACACATCAATGAAAGTTTGAGGAAATTTGGACAATCCGTTCAAAAGTTACGAATATTTTAAGTATCTGAGCAGTCACTGCTGGAAGAGAAGACTACTACAGTGTATGATGTCACATGCATACAACTATATAAGGAAAATAAAAAGAGAATTTCACAAAACTTTACTTTTTGAATAAAGTGCACATTTCTTCGACTTGCTATTGACGTATGCTAAGGGTAATATTATTCCTCCTGCCTTCTGAAAGAGAGAAGTCGAGCGTTCTTTTGTTATGCGAAAAAATGGAAATATGTTGAATTTTCTTTTTTCTTTCTTTATATATTGTTGTACTCATGTGACATCACAAGCTATAGTAGTCTTTTCATCCAGCCGTGACTGAGCAGAAACTTCAAAAATGCATAACTTTTTAACGGATTGTTCGATTTTGCTCAAACTCTTACTGATGTGTTCTACTAATATTGCTGCATTCACTCAACCCACATGTCTATGAAGGTGAACTTGTCCTTTAACTTAAGATCATGTACATAACCTCCCTGGATTGCCCCTCCCCCCTTTAGTTATAAAACAGAAGGAAAATTAGCAGGCTGTCTCTTTTGTGTATGGCAAAAGGGACTCCACCAGAAAGCTGCCGAGTGCTTTCCATATCCTATCCTATGAAAAATGACTAGATCTACCGGTACCTTTGTGAAACACACATCCCAGCCTTCACGCATGAGGAGACTTAGACTGATGGGATCTGTCTCTTCACGGTGGGCTTCTTATCTGACGTTGGGACATGAGATGTATGGTCAGGACTCCATTTAGATGTAGGGCTGACCATATGGAGGCCAAAGGGTCTAAACGGAGGGTTGACCATACTTCCTTCCATGTCCCAATGTCAGATAAATATCCACTTGTAATACAGTAACTGGTTAGATTCTAGACAATCTCAGACAATCTCAACTAACAGTTAGCTTTCAAAACACAACTGAAAACAACAACTGTCAAGTTCAAAGCACATATTCTACTCGGAGTCGGACCCCAGGCTCATGAATAGGGGCTCTAACAGTGTTAGTACTTCTAACAGTGTTACTTCTAACGTTATGTCGTTAGACGTTGGATCTAACTAATCCCTGCTAATTGTAACAGTTAGTGTAAATTTATACGTCGCATGTCAATGCCAATGCGAATGACAATGCAACAACAACTCTTGGGTGATAAAGCGATGTAACCAGTGATGTCCGGATTTCATTCAGAGATTCAGATATCGCGGTACACTGTATTTCCCCGCTGAAAAACGTGCTCACTTGGTGTTAGATCCTACTCTGACAGACTCAGAGACTCCAACTCTCCCGTTTTCGACGGGAGATCTCCCGCCGAAAACCCGTTTTTGCAAAATCTCCCGTTCTCCCGCTTATGATTTAATTTCTCCCGCCCTGGCTCTGTGTCTCCCGTTGGAAAGGATTTCTTACTTATTGCTCCTAATTGTATGTTGAAAAAATAAGCCTTAGATAGCACCAGAGAGCATCTAGAATCCTGGGAATTTCACGCTTTGCACACATCAACTTGGAATCTCCCGTTTGCTAGGGGCGTCAGGCGGGAGAATCTCCAGATCAGAAGGTGCTTTGGGTTGGAGTCTCATAGCTCTGCAGACTCAGGTTTCAAAGATTTGCTCATTCACCACATATACACAATATCGCAGGCCCTATATAGCTATACGCACCACCGTATGATCCAAAACCAGCTGCTCATTCAATACTCCGGCTCCGGCTCGTTAGAGACCTTGGGGCTTGGTTGCGGCGGTAGAGTAGACACACAATAAATTCATGATTTCCGACGTCACAGAGTCATTTTGAAAGCATGCATGCTACGCAGCAATATCAGTCCTGTTATTAATCGACTTCTGAAGTCGGAAGATCACCCCACATATCGTAGATCAAGACGTGTTAAATACGAATGCACGCACGTCATGCACAGCTAGCTAGCAACAGCATAGCTAGAGCGTGCAACAGAGCTAACACTAGCGTTATGATCCACACCATATACCACGAGCGCGAGCCACGCACGGCGACGCGACGGCGCGGGTTAAGTGCACAGAACGCATTCGCATTTCACTCAAGCCGCGCGAAAAAGCATCGCTTAGCAATGTCAGCCAATAGATGGCGCCATGCAAGAACGATACTCGTAACCCACAGAGTTCTGTGCTCGTACCTCATAAAAACGCGACCGCTCTCCGGTCTTTCATCCGCCTCCGGACGGACCCTACCTCCTCGCACCCATATGCTTCAAATGGAATAGATGCGGCTTTAGGTTTCCGTCGTTTCTGTATAAGAAACCTCTTATGAAATATAAAAGAACATACGATTCTAAGAGGAATTCAAAGTTTATTGGATAAAAACTAGTTTTGAAATGGCTGAAATAGGTCCTAACTCTGATGGGACTCATTGCACCTTTTATTGACCACTTTGACCAATTCCTCTCAGAATAAATTGTATAATCTTTGATATTTCATTTCATTTCATTTCTTATTAAAAGGGGTTTCTAACATTACTAGTTTCTCCTAAAAAGTTAAAATCCGAGCCAAAAAAAAAAAAACCCACTTAACAATCCGTCGGGGCAGTCATGTTGCCAGATTTTTGTAACTATCCGAATGTTATCAGTGAACATCAAGGGTGAACATTACTACTGAACTGATGTAATTCACCTTTAGGGAAAAATGATAATAATAAAGACTCCAAAAACGACATCGCAATCATGACGGAAGGTACTGTATTTTTTAGTGTAATATAAGCCAGTAAGTTATCAGTTTCTATACTCTCGAAGAACTTTATTCATGAAGAATGATTATACTTGCTCACTATAGCCTATAGGCTTATAATACTTAAAAGAGATTCGCCTCTCTTGTTTTAGATCTGGAGACACCTAACACACTGTCCAAGATGCTAATTAGCGATTCTTCACCATAAATAAGTGAAATTGTAAATCAATTAAAATCTGCTTTTAATTGCTTAACACGCTTTTTTATTCTGGGTCGTTTACCTTGTTATATCATTTTGTTAAGACATTACTTGTGCACAGGTGAAAAAGACTATTAAGGCCTACCGATACAGCTCCTATAACAATAATTGTGAAATTGGTACTACCAGTAAAACCCAGATACCTCCCAGGTATCTCCCACGTGGTGTGCGTGGGTAGGAAACTTTGATTTGTTTCAAGAGGCTGCAAAGCAATGAATGATTGTGATGAAGTAATGCGTGACAAAAGTGACAATGACAAAAATTATGCACTGGCTAAAACAGCCAGGGTATGTTTGACAGTCCAAAGACCTCGTTAAATTGCATGTGGTTTTTGAAATCCGCATGTTTCTTCTTGTTGTTGTTGTTGTTGTTGTTGTTGTTGCTGTTGTTGTTGACTTGCAAGCCTATCTTATAAAAAAACATGAGTCGGCTTTTATTGTTCACACTAAAAAAACTTTTTATCAGTAAAATTTTCTGTTTGTCGTGCAGTAGGCCTAATATGTTTTATAATACTTTATGTCTATATTTTTTTTCGGATTTTCCATGAACAGTATAATCGTATGTCTACAAATGGAATATAGATTTTCATCGTTCCTTTGGAATAAAGATTGCGGGGGGGGGGTGGTGGTGAAATCAAACGATTGCGCAATTGCGGAAATAGAGCTAGCGAGACCTGCTGGCCGCTGCGACGCCACCAACCGATTACCCTCTCGGGAATTGTGGTGGAGGTGGAGTGGCGTGGATCGGTCGGACGAAAGAGTACACTTTATACCTGGAGGTTGAGGGGCGTATGATACTGGAAGCTCGATTGAGATTGATAGAGGCGCGAGGCGCTAGCATGCAGGCTGCATGCGCGCGCTATCCATCCAAAATTCGCATCTTTTGCTAGCAGTGATTGGAAGGAAATGGGCGACGAAGTCGAAGACGAAGCAAGTCTTGTCAGTATAAACTCGATTAATATCGATAGTAATGGAGACGTACCGGCAAGTGGTAATGGGAAATGTAGTGAGATTGATGATAGTGATGTTTTGGAGATCGTTACTGCTCTTGCCGATTTTTCTGCCAAGGACGACACGCAGGTTTGTTGTCATTTATTGTTCAGTCCCACACGTAACAGTGTGTGTAGTGTTTATGGTCCTGGCGCTTTAGCCATAAAATAACCTGACGAAATCGTTGTTGTACCCAACTTAGGAGACACAAACTTCGGAGACACATTCGTAGCATTGGTTAGCGAACTAGCATAAGAGGCTTCTCATCATATCACAAAAAATTTGGAAACCTGAAGCCCCATCCCATCCAAAACTAGCATCCCCTCATGGCCATGTCATGGGCTCCATGGACCATGGCCTTGGCTTTTTAGCTGAATACTGGTATAGCCAGGTGCCCGCACCTCGTCAGGGGCCCGAATACCGTCACCCCGCTTAAAATCGTTTTGAGCGCACTGAACAAAAATGTATGCCCGAGACTGTGTTCTGGACGCTTGAAACTTGGCAGGACTACCACAACCAAGCAAATTGTGGTGAAAACCGAACAGTTTTTCGCGAAAATCTGAAATTTTAATAGAGCTATAGGAATACGTGTTATATGTCACCCGCACGTCACGCATCTTTTACGTGTATGTCTATGGGAACATCACGGTCATCGCACACGTCTTTTACGTGCTAAGTCTATGGGAGAGCGGGTGACGAGTTGCGGGCCCCTTCCTTAGCGCGTAACTTTTTCGCATCGTTCGCCTTTGACGACGATAGCTGCAAATTTTGAATATCGATCAGTGAACTTGTGATTCCATTGGAATTTTCAGCATTTGTCCTGTATGTGAGTTGGATTTCAAAGAATTTCAGTGGCCAAATGTGATTCAATTATGGGCAAACATTAACTATGACGAGGTGCGGGTCACCCAAGTATACTGTCTGTCTTGCTACAAACTGATTTATGTTCATTTATTTAATATTATTTACATTCGCCCAGGATGAATGGCTTGAAGAGCTATATTTCTAGTGTTAATTTATATAATGATCTGTTTTGTGGTGTATATTTATAATATTTTATGTTAAATAGTTTTTGAAACTCAATTATATGTTTTAGAAACCCAATCAGTCCATGTTTTATAGTTTTATAAGATTATTTAAATAGGTGGTCTGCTATGGCTTGTAATTATTTTTATTTAACACTGTTCAATATTTTTCACGACTTATACAGTGTTTTTTGTCATACTTGTATTTTTTTAAATGTCATAAAAGAATGTGTTTTGTAAAATGAAAAATTTCAGCTCTTGAGCTGCATGTTCTTGTTTTATTGTGAATAAACCTTTATTGAATTAAATTGAATTGAATTGAACTAAGTTATGCTAATCACATTTGCCCAGGATGAGCAGCTTTACGTACCTAAGGTGACAGAATTGCTTTGATGTGCTCCAAATGGAAAAAAAAAACACCCCAAAAAATGAAAAAAAAAACTGCTCTTGGATAGTGACTCTTGCATTTCTTTCTTGTTTTGCTCTTAATCATTATCCCTGTCATAGCAGGGAATTATTTTACCTCTCAAATTTGATTAGCAGTTTTGATCATTGAAAAAGTATTTTTAACAAAGTTCTGTACAGTTCCATGCAAAAAAAAAAAAAAAAAACCCTACACACAAGAAACTTTGTTTAGCAGTCATATAAAAATGCATAGCAAATTGCAATGCGCTACCAGGGAAATTATTGTCTGCATAATCTCAGTGTCTTATCATTTCGCTCTTTAGCTAAGTTTTGAGAGCGGACAGCTGCTGTCTGTGCTGTGCAAGACGACTGGGCACTGGTGGTGGGCACGCAAGGGCAGCGTAACTGGTTACATTCCCACCAATCACGTCACAACGAAGCCCCCTCACAGTTCCATCACCAAGCCTGACTGGCAAGATGAGGAATACTTTGGAAGCTACAGCACACTGGTAAAGCTACATGATTCATTTCATTGCATTATTACCATTTATTTTTAAATGAAATTGGAGTCGTCTCTCTTGGTCAAATACATACTTGAATTTTTGTAGGTACTCTTTAAAAAAAGAAAAGATAAAACAATTGAGAATTGTGCAGGAACAGCCATTAGGTTTCACTTCATATTTACAATGATATAAAAAAATTCTCCTTGCAAGTAAAGAAGGCCATAGTGCATCGATAATGCATGATAAATTTACACTGTTGTTCAGTTGAACTCTTGCTCAAAAAGCAGAGCTAGATTAAAACTAAAATGTAGGTAACCTGTTGAGAACAAGTCCCGAGTATACTCGGGCAATTGTCTATGGAAACTGCATGTTGTAGCAAAATTACCCATCCTCAATGGGTTAAGCTTTCTAACCTTAACAGTAGGTTTGAAAAGTAGAGTTTATGTCTTACTGGAAGTTGAGTTTCATACACCTCCATTCCACACTGTTTTGAATATTAAAATAGTACTCTTTACTGTGGCTTGTATTCTATATGGCCACTGTATTTTAGATTGGTATGTACTGTGTACAGGCTATATGACCTCTATAATGTGGATAACAAAATGTATGATGATAAGAATGGTATTACAAATTTGTATTGTTAGGCACACAAAATAGATATATATACCTGTTTGCTATCACTATTCTCCTCATTTTTGCAGAAATTGCAACAGGAGATGCTGAGTGACACAGCCAGAAATGAGGCCTACTTTAATGCCATCGTCAAAAACAAGAAATTTTTAGAAGGAAAGGTAAGATAAGTTCTCTCTCTCTCTTTCTGTCTTTCTCTGTCTCTCTCCCCTCAGTTTTATGGCAAAGAAGATCCAATGGGTGCGTTCGAGTGCTCTAAAGTGAACTGATCCAAAGCTTATCATACTGAACTGTTCCTGATTTGGAGTGTTCGAGCGCTCTGTTGAGAAAGCGTACCTCATGAGTTATTTTTAGAGGGGGTCACACATTTTTGTAGCAGGAGGGTCATTCACCTGGCACCCTTAAACTACTTACAGATGTCCCAAACAAAGAGAATGAACTCTTTGCATTACATTACCTATTTGCATGATACGTTCATGCTTCACATGTGAACTTTTGGTAAGCTTTTGGTACCCCTTTGGAGCACATCGGGAAATGGTCCACTTTTAGCTTGGTTCAGCTCGATATGGTACTAACACTTTAGGAGCGTTCGAGTGTTCCTGTGGCACGGGTATGGTATGGTTCAGATGGCTTTAGGAGAGTGGTCAAATAAAGAGTTTGTTCACAAAAACCGATAAGTCCATTTTTAAAGATTTTGAAGTACGGGTACGGTCTCTGTCATAAAGTACAAAATAATACTTTTTAAGTGATATATTGGTCACTACATATAAAGGTACATTTTTGAAGTTATGGTCAAAAGAAGCAAAAATTTTCTTGCAACTGATTGACAAATTGCCCTACATCGACGTAAATAAGCACTGAATTGATCAGTATTTTAGTAGTAGCCATGATAAAATATCATGGGCGTACATACTCGAGCAGGATTCGAACCTACGACCTCCTGATCACCGGACAGGCGTCATCTCCACTAGACCACCGAGCTTTCGCCCGAAAGCAAGTGTTGGTTCTAATCCTTATAGCATGCAGCGGGTACTGCTTTGTTATTCAAATTCATGAATTTCTTCCGTCGAGATATTTTCACTGCAACTGATTGACAAATTGCCCTACATCGACGTAAATAAGCACTGAATTGATCAGTGTTTTAGTAGTAGCCATGATAAAAAAATCATGGGCGTACATACTCGAGCAGGATTCGAACCTACGACCTCCTGATCACCGGACAGGCGTCATCTCCACTAGACCACCGAGCTTTCGCCCGAAAGCAAGTGTTGGTTCTAATCCTTATAGCATGCAGCGGGTACTGCTTTGTTATTCAAATTCATGAATTTCTTCCGTCGAGATATTTTCATTGCAACTGATTGACAAATTGCCCTACATCGACGTAAATAAGCACTGAATTGATCAGTGTTTTAGTAGTAGCCATGATAAAAAATCATGGGCGTACATACTCGAGCAGGATTCGAACCTACAACCTCCTGATCAATTCAGTGCTTATTTACGTTGATGTAGGGCAATTTGTCAATCAGTTGCAATGAAAATATCTCGACGGAAGAAATTCATGAATTTGAAAAATTTTCTTATTATTCTCTTTATTTTTCTTGACCTTTAATCGCAAATATCTCCATTTGGCAAATATGGACTTATCGGTTTTTGGGAACAAACTCTTCAAATGCACCCGCTGATATTCAGGTGCTAGAGGGGAAAACTATTTGTGGAATTTAAGATGTATCAGAGACAAACCATGACAAATAAATTTGTCAGAAATTTATGCGATATTTTTGTTTTGCAAGGTTTGAAATGTTAGTAATGGAGTCACATGTTTTATTTCCAGTGTGTTTGTGGTTGCTGCACTGTTTGCTGATACAGCTTTTCCCTCACAGCATTTAATGTTCCTTGGCCTGATTATTATCCTGTTTAAGTGAGGCAGTGGCGGATCCAGACTGGGGCACAGTGGGCGCGCCCCCTTTTTATTTTTTGTGGAAACAAAAGAAATGAAAGGAAAAAAAAATGGGGAGGGGGGAGCATGTGCACCCCCCTTTAATTTTGTAAAGGTGCGTCCCCTTAGCTGAATTCCTGGATCCGCCCCTGGGGAGGGGTGCAGTACTTAATTTCACACATTCACAACCTTCATAAAATCATATGATTTCACCCCTTGAATTCTGCACTTTCCCACCTCAGTCATTGCCTTGTAGATTCAACAACTAGTGATGTTTTTTTTCCATGGGAGAAAGGCCTCACCAATATCGGGATCAAACATTTTCCTTAGTATGTACAATATTGTAGATGATGAAGATCTACTAAAATCAGTTTTTCATTTCCTTGTTGATGTGTAATTTCTACAAGAGGTACAATGTACATGTATGTCATCAGGAGTGGGGTATTATCTGATACACTTAAAAAAAAAAGGACAGAACTGGCCCTCATTTCTTTACACACATTATTATCCAACTGCTTCACTTTAGTTTTTAATTTGGAATGAAATCGTAACCATCATTATTTAAGTTTTTTTTTTGACAGGTGAATGAACATTTACTAAACTAATCATTTCGTTGGTATAAGGTTTATAATTGGGACATACATTTTAGCAGGAAAATATGTCTTAATATCATTTCATTACAATATTTCCAATTAAATAAAATTATGATGTACAGTGTAGGTAATTGGTTTCGATATCATTGCCATCTTCCTTAATATGCCCAGGAGTTTTCCTGAACAAGTTAGGGGTAATAACACTTGCAGTTCAAGGACTGCTACACCAGAATTTGCAATCAGAAATGATCATGAACCTTGCTTTACACTTGCAGGTGGTCCTAGATGTGGGATGTGGGACAGGCTTCCTAAGTATGCTGTGTGCCAAACATGGAGCAGCAAAGCAGGTGAGTCAAAAAAAGAAGAAGAATAAAACATGATAATCAGTGCCTAGTTTCTAGCAAAAAATATGTATAGTTTGCATTCCTTTTGCCGTTTTGATTCATGTGTACATATTTGTTGAGAATGTGGAAAAGCTTAATATGTTCACTCATTGTAGATCAGCATCACGGTCTTCCCTTTCAACCTCTGTGTACTCTGCGCACAGACATAGGTACAATGTAATTCCTTGTCTGTGCAGTGTACAAGCGATATTTGAGCACCCTTCTGTGTTTATTTTCACAACAGTCTCTGTACGTAATCCGAACTGGCACTTATCGTGTGAAAGATTATTTCTTCTTGGTTGTCTCTCTAAATCCACATACTTCCCTGAACTTGTGAATACATACTCAATGTACTGCACTTCATCTGTGCTTTCTTTTTATGTTGCATCTTGTATATTTTCTTTTCCTGTTTCTTCACATCCTATCATTTTCGGCCACCACATATGGCCTCTACCATCTTATCACTTGTATTCCTTCATTATTGCCTCTCAGATTTTACAGTGTAGTCATGTCCTCTCTCATTGATTCCTGTTTTCAGTCTTTTGACTCCCTGAATTAAATTATTTTTCACTTCTCAGTTTTGTTCATATGAAAATGTTTAATCCATTCTTATATCTCATTTTGTTGACTGTCATCATTATATTATAAAGGTTTTTGTCAGTTATCCAAGACGTGAAACTCTGTGTCATATTCAATTTGACTTTGAAACACAGGGTAATATGAAACAAACAGGTGAACAATAAGAAAGTCTTAGAAATACAAAATGACAAAATTTCACATTGATATCAAAGAAGAATATAATCCATTGATGATCATCAATGAGATTAGGCAATATAAATTTGTTTTTGGCGTATCTCATTAACACTCATTATTGCTATTGAGGGTATTACCATTACTCAGTTTGATGCTAATGCCATAAACTATTCTTTTTGATTTTATAATTAGCAAGAAGAATTCGGTGAAGATGTGTTCAGGTGATTGATAAACCAGTCAACTTAGTAGTACCACTATTCCTGGAAAATATGAGAAACATTAGAATTTCCATGACTTATACAGTTTTGTCAGATTTTGATAAAAAAAGCACCCACCATTCCATTTCATCAAATTTACTCAATATATGAAAGTCAAGTTGTAAATGGAATATTTCACTGAAAGAAAGATGATTTTAACGCAGTTATTTTTTTAAAACTTATCTCACTTGTTTTTGGTCTTCACTTTGACTCTTGATAAAGGTGTATTCTATTGAAGCCAGTGAAATTGCGGAGACAGCAAAGAGCCTCGTCGAGCACAACCACTTATCGGATCGTATCCAAGTCTTCCATGGCAAAGTTGAAGGAGTGACGCTTCCCGAAAAAGTAGACCTCATAATCTCAGAGTGGATGGGGACTCTGCTCATTGTAAGTTCATTATGTTTTTTTTTTCTTGTTTTCTTCTTTCTGATTCTGATGGAAAGATAATCTCTCCCCCGTTCTTGCTCATTCTAGTTCATTCTAGTTCTCTTACTCTCACCCTTTCCTTCTCTCTATTCAAACATGAAAATTTATGTCTAGGTATACGCCTGTCAAGATAGTAAGATAGATAAACATGCAGGGGCAGATCCAGGAATTCCGTAAAGGGGAGGCGCCTTTACAGAATTAGAGGAGGGCGCATGTGCCGCCCCCCATTTTTTCCTTATTATTTCTTTTGTTTATAAAATAGCAAAAAATAAAGAGGGGGCAAGCGCCCGAAGCGCCCGATGCGCCCCCCTCTGGATCCGCCACTGAACATGTAACATAGAAAGAAAGAGAGAGAGCCATACAATATATCTATACCATAACATATTAGTCTTGGTTAAAGTCAACTGGTTTGCTTTTGAATAATATACTGAGCAATTACTGCATATAACTATGAGAGAAGAAATTTCATATATTTTCCATCTGCTTATTGTACATAGTGGTTGAAAGATTTTGATTAAAGACCTGGTAGCAAGGGGATACCACAGAGTTGTAAAACTAGCCTGACCCGGGTATATTCGAAAACCCCGTAATGAATTGTGTACAGATTTATCACCGACCTCTATGTAAGTACACTGACAGTCAAAGAATCTTAATTGGAGTCAACAAATACCGATGTATGCTTCGAAGCACATGTTATTTTCTGATCGGCAGTTCTATTTCAGCAGATCTATGCTATTCATGGTTTTCAAAACAACAAAAGGATTCGAAAGTAGGGGGACGTCGATTTTATGAAATGGCATGACATTATTTCCTCACTCTTCCACTTTAATTTCATGTATAGCACAACTTATAAAAGTACTCGGTTGTGGAGATAGCAATGATTCTATTAGAGCATGTCTAGTGGTCGAGGAAATCAGCATTTCGTGAAAACCGCCCTCAAAGTTTTCCTTCCGACCTAATCATGATCAAGGGGAGGTAAGACAGTTTTCACCTCCTGGCAATAGAAGGCATGCTCCTAGCAGCTTCCACAATGTTCATTCAAGCTTAGCACCAGTGGTCTATGCACAACCAATCAGTAATCAGGATGCCACACACTGACCAATATGACCACTCTTTGGTTGTTAGGGGCGGAGTCTTTCTGCGGCGCTGAATCCAACTTTACTCTCTGGACACGTTTCTGTTTCATTGAAAGTAAAAAAAATCATGGCTCCCAAAAAACGCTGATTTCTCACCTTTCCTTTGATCATTTAGCTTAGAAATTTCGGCAGCTGATAGACATGAAAGGTTATGCCAAAAATAGAAACCCGATGGTTTTGACTGATTTTGATGATCTGACTTCAAACTTGAATTTCTCAGCTCAGCCATCAGCGACTTTCACATCCTTTTGTTTGGCGGGTCACAAATGTTCCCTGGTGTGTCCTTAATGAAGATCAACTCGATCGGGGCACCCTTGTCTTCCTGTGCTATCAGAACTTTATGTCGATCATCTCATCTACATATTAGTTGACAGCCTCTTGGGAGCATGCTTGTTTTAATTTCAACTCTCTAGTTTGAATTCATGATAGAGTCGGTCATCATTGCCAGGGACAAGTGGCTGAAGGACGATGGGAGGATGTGGCCGTCTCAGGCCCACCTCACCCTGGCCCCCATCTCAGCCCCCAAGCAGCAGGAGCGCATTGCATTCTGGGATTCAGTGTGTGACCTGGACTACTCATCTCTGAAGTAAGCATTGTCACCATCTCTCAAACTCACCTCATAAAAACTGAGAGAAGCATAGAATGGACTACTTTTCATTTTCTTATTTTTATCTATTTTATTTTTTTAGAATCAATTTTCATTTAGCAGACTGGACACAAAGGAATAATTAGCTTCAGTGTAAAATCTGCCAGACCTTTGATATGGCCATAAATTGTTTGATTGCAACTCAGACTTTGCATGTTGTATTTGCAGGCTAGGATTACTGCTGGATTAATACTGGCAGGGCCTCTGGTAGGACAGTGTCAATACTTAGAGGCTACCCTGGATAAGAAAAGACCATGTTCTTATTATCATTATTATATTATTATCATTACTAGTAGGGTGAAAAAAAATCAAATAAACACAGCCCCTCGGGCCGTTAACGATCGCCCCGTCACTGTACAGGCATGCCAACCTGGAAACAATGAACTGCACATTACTTGACTACGCGACCATTCTGAAGCAAAAAATTTTCACACAACAATAGATATATACTGTACTCTTAAATGAATCCCACAAGGATTGGAACAATCATCCCCCAGCATTCCCACTGATTCCCACTGATCAGTTTACTAGCCATCCCCTTTAACCCTGATCAGGCTGGGGGGGCGGAATCCACCCCCCCCCTTCAACATTTCGCGCAATATCTTCGCAGCGCGATAAGCTCCCGCCGCGATGTTTCATGACTTTTTTCTTTCAAGTATCGCGCAACTTTTGAGACCAAAATTGTTGCACCCGCGCGTACCATTTTGACGCGACGCCCTTTCAAAAAAAATTTGTCAACCCCAAAATTGCTCCAAAACGTGATTATGTGTACAAATCCAATGCAAATTGTGTTTTTTCAATTAATTCACATAAAAATTCTTATCTTGACTTAGAATGGACGAAATTAATTCATTTTAGCATAATAAAGCTTCGAAAAATGTCTGTGACAAATTTTGGCCAAAAAACAAACAAAAACAAAAGGTCGAAAAACAAGGAAATACATAAGAAATTAAAAAAACAATCAAATACATAAGAAACTAATTTCGATACAGATTTTTTTTATCCTGTGTCTCAGGAGAATGATACAAGAAACATTTTAAAAAAAGAAATTAGCTTAATTAGTGCATTAATAAGTGATTTAGAGCCCAAAACTGATTTTATGCATAAATTACAATAATTAATTAATATTAAATATAAGAAAAATTTTACGTAGAAAGCAACCATACATTTTGATAGTATATGTCGCGGGCGTTGCGTGTGCCGATTTTTGGCGCGATCACGCGTTCCATAGGCGAGATCTGAAGGGGGGCGGAATCAGCCCCCCCCCCCCCCCCCCCGATATAGCATACTGTATACGCTATATATTTCGCGGGGGTTTTATTTTCGCGAATTTCGCGAGTCGGGAGCTATTCGCGAATTTAACACCACGCGAAAATATTACCTTCCAAAATGAATCCCTTGCCTTGATGATACGAAAAGTTCAGTACTAGTAGTAAATTGTACCATGTCATGGTTTACCGAACAGACCATATACTAGTACTGTACTGGCTAAGCTTGTTTACGTACATATAGCACGTCCACCTCTACTTACGAATACTGTAGAGAGCCAATCCATTATCGCAAGGGGACCACTCATCAGAAATCTAGCGCGATGGACTTAACCACTTCAAAAATGTTGAATTCTAACTTACTAGTTAGCAGAGTTTGGTAAGTTTTTTTTCATGCAGTGTATAACTAGTATCATTCTTATTTGCTAGTAAGTTGAAAATTCACACTTTCTTTGCCACTTCATATTTTCTCTGGTCCCCCAATCGCGAATTTAACCACTCGCGAAAATGTGTGACAGCGGCAATTCGCGAAAATTTATGTACGCGAAAATTATAGCGTATACAGTAGCCAAAAAAGCCCAGCCTGATTAGGGTTAAGGTAATCTCTATTCATAAACAGCTCGATTCCAGATTTGCTGATTGAAAATAATAGCTTTCCAATAAATGTGCCAATAGGTGAACACGGCTTGGGTTAAAGTGATTATTTGCCTATTGCAAGGTTTGACTTGTCTCATGCTCTTACAGTTCTGTTTGAAAATATTTCAATACTCCTTTCCGTCATTATCAAATTTCTTGCTGTTAAAACAATGATGGCAATAGAAGTGTCAATTTCTGTAATAGTATAGTTTTGTACATTGTCATTTTCATATGTAGTAGGCCCTACAGTGATGTTTACTCTGTAATGTGAACTATGTTATCTGTGTATCCCTTGTCTGCCTCGTACGTTGCTGCAAATCTAGTGCATAATTTATATCCTAGCTTCAAATTTAATGTCATGGTGTTGTTTTTTTCTCTCTCTCTTTTAATCATACATTAGATAAATCACTGATGGGTAGTCCTTTGCGTGTCCAAGCGCTTAATAGCTTTAGCTGCCATGGTTCTTACACCAGTGTTCAGTAACAATCCATCCAAACTTGACCTTCACGCAACACAAAACTTAGTTGTAGATAAGGAAGCCTCACTCAGGTGTAGCAATGTGCCTCAGTCCTACAGGAAGGCTATGGTGATGCAATAGGGATTAGGGGGATTAGGTAATCCCTATTCATTGGCAATAAGTCTCCAGACATCTGTGCACATACTGAGTACATCTAGGTGAACAAGAGCTCCATATTGAATGCATATTAGGAAACAAAGCACAGTAAGGATAAGAGTGGTGTTTATACTTGTTTCTACAGTATATGGCATGGTTTCCTTGAAAGGAATATTAGGAATTCCCCGAGAAAAATGTCACAACTGTAGTGCAGTGTGCTCTTGTAACAAATAAGGTTGTAACAGAATTATTGTTACAACGAAGTTATAATTCAGGTCCTCAAATCATCGTCTACATCTTTATACCCTTTACTGTTCAGCTTTAATGAAATTTGATATAGCGAAAGTAAACTGCCGGTCCTGAGGACTTCATTGCAATGGGAATCGACTGTAGTGTAATTCTGAGATTTGTTGTAGATGCTTTTACACATGTACAAATGTCGTCAGTAACATTCATTTGATGTTATAGGGCCATTCCAGATGATCTTCGTAATTTCACATCCTGTAGTACATATATCAACAGCTCCAAGTGTAAATTTGTGGAATTTATTGTGGTCCTTGAGCAGAGAAATCAATACTCTGAAAACCTAAAACAAATTTATTTACAACACTGAACAAAGATGATGACATAGGAGCCTCACATATTTCAGAAATGTGGCAATAATGTAATTTCATTACAATACCACATGCTTAACAAGTTCACGTCTGTAGAAGTTATGCATACCTTCTTCTTTTGTTCTTCTTCCTTGAGCCCCAACTCATGCATTCTTGTTGTGAGGCTGTCATGTCATCATCCTTGTTCGTTGTGATTTGTTATGAATTATGAAAACACTCCTTTCCGCATCCCAATCACTACAAATTCTGAAACTCTGCACCCAGTGAAACCAGTTTGATAGTTGTTCATATGTAAAAGTCTGAAAATCATCCGGTGGTCTCCTTTAATAAGAAATGATGTTTTACGCTGCCTGCATTCATTGCCTTCATGACAGAGCAGCTGCCAAATCCGAGTACTTCTGCAAGCCTCTAATCAATGAAAAGCTGGAACCTGGTGACATCTTATCGGAGCCAGCGGTCATCTTCACCTTTGACCTCTGCAAGCTGACTGTCCAGCAGCTGGAGGTCAGTAACCTTGTCATTAAAAAAATGACACACAACAAAACAGAAGTGGCTTATAGATGTGGGTCACTCATTTACACTCCAATTGTGATGTACTCATGAATTTTCATGTATGTGATAAACAGTGTATCAACACAACATGTTAATAAATGTGAAGTGAGCCATAAGGAACTGTTCTGCCAGTTTTGATAATGATGAAAGTCAACAGATGCAGCAATTTTTATCATTTACCAAGTGAAGGTTGAATATATCAAAGTAGACATATTGCCACTTATTTTTTTTTCTTTTTTTTTAGGGTCTTCATAAAAAGCTTGCAAACCCCCCCCCCCCCCCAAAAAAAAAAAAAAAAAAAAAAAAACCCAGCACAAGAACTTCTAAAATAAATTACTGACCTACACGTACATATGTATATACTTCTATGAACACAAGTATATGTGTATGTACATCTGTGTGTGTGTATGAAAATTGACACTTTGTCAGTAAACCCTTATGATAGAATTACAGTCATTCAATGTTTAGCATTGGTTGTTGTTGTTTTTCAGTAGCATTAGCAAAGGATTTGGTTTTTGTACAGAACTGACTATACCAAAGTAAAACAATATTGAAATGAAACAAAACCATGAGCAACAACAGAGTTTATTCTTTTTGTATGGAATTTTTGTGAAATGAAATAGATTACAACTATGCGTTATCTTTGAATGTGGAAGTGACATTTGCATTCTTATTGTTTTTTCCTTTTAATGATTCCTGTTGTGTGTGCAGGCCATTAAGATGGAGTTTAGCTTCAGAGTGACTACACCCGGAACCTTCCATGGGTTTGGCTCTTGGTTCTCTGTGGACTTTGCTTCCCTGGATGATGGTCTGGATGACCATGTTGTACTGGACACAGGGCCAAAGTCTGCGTAAGTGAATCATATCATTCTCTCTCTCTCTCCCCTGTCCTGCATACTTGATTGTATGTTATTACTTACCTATATTTATTTCAGTCGGTACATTTCTATTGAACTTTTTTATGTATGTATGTATTTGCTTATTTATGTATTCACTCATTTGTCCCCGCCGAACGAGTTCGAGCAGGGGACTATGAAACGGGCTCCGTACGTGTGTGTGTCCGTGTGTCCGTGTGTCCGTCCGTGTGTGCGTCCGTGTGTGATCAAAATCTTCAAATTGCTACTTCTCTGTCATTTATGAGCCAATTTTGATTCTGTTTGCTTTATATGATAGCACTACATGGGAGCTTTGAAACTTCTACACAGAATTTCAGTCGTGACCTTTGACCTTGACCTTTGACCTATATTGTATATTTTGCTACAAAATGCTACTCCTTCGCCATTTCTAACCCGATTTCGATTCCGTTTGCTTTATGTGATGGCACTAGGTGAGGGCTTCAAAACTTCTACACAGAATTTTGACCTTTGACTTCTTTGACCTTTGACCTTGATTTTTGACCTGTATTGTACATTTTGCTACAAAATGCTACTCCTTCGCCATTTCTTACCCGATTTCGATTCCGTTTGCTTTATGTGATGGCACTAGGTGAGGGCTTCAAAACTTCTACACAGAATTTTGACCTTTGACTTCTTTGACCTTTGACCTTGATTTTTGACCTGTATTGTACATTTTGCTACAAAATGCTACTCCTTCGCCATTTCTTACCCGATTTCGATTCTGTTTGCTTTATGTGATGGCACTAGGTGAGGGCTTCAAAACTTCTACACAGAATTTTGACCTTTGACTTCTTTGACCTTTGACCTTAATTTTTGACCTACATTTTTTGTACATTTTGCTACAAAATGCTACTCCTTCGCCATTTCTTACCCGATTTTGATTCCGTTTGCTTTATGTGATGGCACTAGGTGAGCGCTTCAAAACTTCTACACAGAATTTTGACCTTTGACTTCTTTGACCTTTGACCTTGATTTTTGACCTATATTGTACATTTTGCTACAAAATGCTACTTCCGGCGGGGACATGTATTACGCACCGCGTAATTTCTACTTTTCCTTGTTGTATATTTATCTATGAATTTACTTTTATTTATTTATGTAGTTATTTGTGCTAAGTAATGATATATGTGTTATCCATTAATATGATAGTTTCATTCTGTTAGTCACTATATATTCCTATAATGTGTAGCTATTACAATGTGTATCTATTTTATTGATATTTATATATTCATTCATGCATTCATTCATTCAACAATGTTTTGTTTATATTTGTCTACTTGTCTATACCGTGATGCCTCCTCAAAACAGACTCACCCACTGGAAGCAGGCGGTATTCATCCTGGATGACTGGTATGACCTGATGAAGGGGGACGTTGTCGTGGGAACCATGATGATGGAACGCAGCCACCTCTGGAGAAGGCACTTCAAGGTCAGACTGTCCGGCAAGATACGACTCTTCAGCTCAATGCAAGAAAAGGTTCATATTTTCTTCTTTCTAGTTTGAGGTTTATACAGATTTGAGGTAGCCCTTCTGAGAGTTGCTGGAAATGACTGAATTATTCAAACTTTTTTTTTGTAATTGCACTTACACTGGGTAGAACAAATGTTTGCAGTGTATGAATGAAGGAAAACATATGAGATGAATATATAGATACAATTTCAAGTATTTGAGGAATAGAATTATCATAAGTAGGAGAAAAAACTCACATTGTGAAGAATCATTTTGTACACTCATATCCATTTTTGTATCTCTGTGAATTTGAATTTTTAAGCAAGAATTTGTAATCGATGTGCTCATGATTTTATTTTTTCATATTTGGGTATACATCTCGTCCAACACATTCGAAGTCACATCTCTGAAAATTGTCTTAATAGCCAAAATTATGTAAGAATGTGATTCAAATACAAGACCATGATTTTCACCTTTAATAAGCTTGTGCTTTGTAGTAATGGAATGACCATTGCTGACCAAGAACTGTACATGTTTAGTGTAAATATTAACTCTTTTATCAATTGCATCATTTATCTGACGTGGAGACTAAAATTCAAATAGAGGTATTAGAAAGATGAGATGATTTATATCTGCAAATGTTAAGGGTATGCACAGACTAGAATAAAACATAGTTAGGTACATTTTTTTTTAAAGTTCTTTGGGTAAAGTCGGATACTGTGACTCATAGTTCCTTTAATTGACTATTTAATCAAATCTGTCTCATATCATATGAATGGTAGTTTTTTTGTTTGTATAATACCCATGAGTTCTTGCAGAAGTTCAGATAGATTATTGGTACACTATATATAGATCTACCCAGGTGACTTGCATAGTTCAGTTGAGGTCCCCAAGAATAGGGCATTAAGTACCCAGGTAATATTTGACACCTTTATAGCCATTATAACTCAGTATTTGACTACTGCAGTTTATGCAGAGACTCCAACCCCAAGCACCTTCTGATCTGGAGATTCTCCCGCCTGAAACCCTTAGCAAACGGGAGACTCCAACTTGATGTGTGCGAAGCGCAAAATTCCCAGGGTTCTACATGTAGATGCTCTCTGGTACTATCATGAAGGCTTATTTTTTCAACATAATCGATAGAAATAAGTAAGAAATCCTTTCCAACGGGAGACAAAGAGCCAGGGCGGGAGAAATTACATCTCAAGCGGGAGAACAGGAGATTTTGCAAAAATGGGTTTTCGGCGGGAGATCTCCCGTCGGAAACGGGAGAGTTGGAGTCTCTGTTTATGTATGCATTGATATTTAAATGCTTCCTGACTTCGTTCTCCTAGCGGTACATTCCCTTGTAAAGATTTTCAAATACTTAGCACTGTTGCTAGTTGGCCTTATCTTGTAGCAAGAAATGGTAGCATTGCATTGCTTTGTGTGTTCTTTTGTGCCTTTTCCTCACAACAATCTTTGGGCAGCTTGACTTTATGATTGGTTGACTGAGTGGCTTTCTGTTTCAATCTTTTATGCAGGTGTTTGACAAGACTTTTGGAGTGTGGAGGTAGGACAGCCTGCAGTCCTCTTACAGCAAACCAGGGACACTCTCTCACGACACATCATTGTATTGGAGCCAGGGATTTGTTGTAGAACTTGTCAAGTACTAGCATGCCAACATGTCAATCGGAACCCATTGAGCGAGGTTGCCTCAACATTGTGCCAGCTGATCAGTGAGTTCCCGGATTTGACAAGAGCTGTTCAGCAAACACAAAGTGCAGTATGTAGGACCAAGCACAAATATCTCTTCTTCTTTTTTTCCCCCTTCACTTAGCTCTTCTGCATCTACTGCACTGCAGGGAACAAATTCATTTTAATTTTGTGTTATGCTTCTCATATTAGCAGGAAAATACAAAGTGATCATTGTAAAGGAAAGAACGAAAAGCTGGCAATCAGTCCGAGAAGAAGTACAGGTACACTGTACCTTCAGAGTCAACCTGTGGATTTACAGACACCAAATCAAAGTAAGCAATGATTAATGCAAAAATGATCATTTATATCAATAAGTGAACATCACAGAGGACTGGTGGTAATAGCTGTGAAGTCAGTTGTTCAGGTCCTAATACTCTGTGTGCATATCAATTTTAATTTGCGTGCAATACAAATCATACTCATAAATAGGTGCTTTACAGAAGGATGCAAATAATTGTGCTGTCCAAACAGTATTTCCTCTTTTAATTGACAGCAAAAATCTATGCAGATCAGTTCCATCTTTTGCAGTTTGATGCAAGTTCATCGTTCTCAGGAAACTCGTGCATCAATGGCTGCTGAAGAGTAATATCGTAACTGTTTGTTACCGATACATCATTAGTTTTGCTTGGCTGCATTTATTGGCATGTCGTCCATTGGGTGACAAGATGTCATATTTCAAAGATATGAATTTTCAATTGTCATTTTTTTTTGTTGCAAAATTTTCACAAAATTCTATCAATGTTGACATTAAAAAAAGTATGGAAATATTGTTTTGGATTACATTGATAACTGTTCAAATCACTAGCCCCTATTTTTTGATATATTAAAAATTGAGTTAGGAGGTTTTTTATATACCAGGTATGCCAATTGAGATACAAGGTGTTGTCACTCCCGGGACGATGTACGGCTGTACACATGATCATTGTACGCAGTGCCCAACAGCACAGCCCTTCTCTACATATTATGAACATGTCCTCGCCACTTGGCCTTAATACTGCAGCTGACAGGTAGCATTTTAACTGCTCGAGTCCCGCGAGCCACAATCATGTGCATGTGGTTTGGTGCTTATCTTTTTAAAGGGCCTAATCATTAATTTTACTCTTCGCTGGTAGCATTTCTTCAGATTCAGTGTTGTTTGTTATTCATATATAATTCTGTTTTGGTTCCGTGCAGAATTCTCCCCCCCCCCCCCCCCCCCCAAAAAAAAAAAAAAAAAAAAAAATGTAATTGCTACTTTATGATAGAGTCTTCAGGTTTTCAACACAGCTTGGAAGATTGAAGTTCCATTCCTCTCTCAAATTGGCAAAGCTGGTATTGTCTCTCTGATTTCTTATGAATTTATCAAACCACTTCCATGTAACTTTACCCCATCAATATCAGGTACATGTATGCTGTGACATTCTGAGTTGCCAATTTGACAATGGCACAGTGATTATTTCTGCAACAAAATTCCCCAGAACATGATGGGCTATTAAAGACAGATTAAATGATTGTACCTTGTAGGATCACTCTAGCAGTTGCAAGTGACACAGTATATTTCTATCTATATTTTAACACATGGCTGTGGTGTATAAACAAGTTAATGTCAGTTGCACCCAACAATAATTACAGTTTCCATGGTAGCAGCATGGCAACAGCCAATCAGAGGCTGGTATTTCAGTTGTTACTATTTCAGCTGCAGTTCTGATTGTGCATGACCAAATTACCTGATGGTAAGTTCCCAGAAGGTCTGGAATTACGTTGTGAACTTGCAATGTTATATTACCACATAATATATATTTTTCTGTATTACCACAACATGTATTTTTCAATCTATTTTTTTTTCCTTTTCAATAATCCATATCAGTTTGATTTCAAGTTTGGGGGTATTGAATGGAGTAAAAGTGTTTCAAGGCCTGTTTTGGATTGTGACATTACTACTACTCAATAATTACTTTTTTTAAAGTCCATAAGGTACATCAAGTGAAAACTCCACAAAACTTTTGAATTCAAATAGTCAGTTATATTCATGAGAAAAAAAAAGAAGAAAACACCAACCAACAACACAACAATCAGTAGTGTAATATGTTTTAACCCTAACTAGGCCTTTAACCCTAACTAGGCCGGGGGGGGGCCTCTGAGGCCCCCCCCTCGACGTTTCGCGCGATGTATCGCTATCGCGAGAAGCCATCGCCGCGACGTTTCATGACTTTTTTCTTTCGAGTCTCCCGCATCTTTTGACACCAAATTTGCGATGCCCGGGTGCGCGGTTCCGAAGTTGCGCATAAATATGCACGTGCATGTCAGACCAAAAATTGCTCAAAAACATGAATTTGTGTACAATTTCAATGCAAACTGTGTTTACAGGCAAATTTCATAAAAGCATGATTATTTTGGGGGTTTATTGATGAAAATCAATTAATAATGCAATTTCTTGTTCGGAACAATGTCACAGACAAATTTCATCGAAAAAACAATGAAAAACATAAAGTCGAAAAACAAAGAAATACATAAGAAATTCAAAAAACAATAAAATACTTAGGAAAATTTTTCTGATTGTGCAATTTTTTCTCTTACATTTGCTAAGGACACTAAAAAGAATATTTACACCAAAAATGTGCCTGTTTTGAGCTTTATTTAGTGATTTAAACCAAATTGTCTGATTTCATGCATCATTATGCATAAATTAGCATAATTTAGTGTAAATGATAATTTTTGAAAAAATTAACTTCATGGACTTTTTAGATTACATCATAGGCAATGCGTGTGCCAATTTTCGTCGCGATCGTGCGGTCGACGGCCGAGAACCGGAGGGGAGGGTGGGGGGGCCTGGGAGGCGCCCCCCCGGCTCTATCATCTACCTAAATGGCCCGGCCTAGTTAGGGTTAAAGAGCATTATGGAAATTTTCTGGGTAATTTGATAATGCCTTCATGCAGAGTGATGCAATAGAGTAAGGTGAATTTCCCTTTGTGTGCAATCAAATTTGAGTCCTGTGTGCTTCAATGGCCTGTTCAAAGACCTCTTTCCTCAGTAGCAACATTCCTAGAGATACAAGTTGTTCATCATTCTAAAGTTCATAATCTGTTTTGTGAGAATCTGACCTCAATTGAACATACATGTATGTAAATGTGTGTTTTATAATATGTGGTGCATATTTTTCTCATCATCTACGTTGTATGAAAACAAGCCAGTACATGTGATCAATAGTCAAGGCTCTCTCTAAGAGCTGTTAGAGAGTCCTCTCAAGATTTTGCAGAACAGAAGCCTTAAATTTTTTGAAATTATATTGTGCAGGTTTTGCGATCTTACGACAAATTTATTGATACGATATATTTCATTATGGTGCAAAGAAAAGTGATCAAGCACCATGTTCTTGCCACAACTTAAAATAGATGCTGTAAAATCATGAATCTTGCACGATGTTCCAACAGTTGAAGTGGAACCAGAATCCAAGTTTTAGCTCATTGTAAAGTGGATTACTTCATACATAAACCAGGTATCCATTTGTACAGAATGTATAATATGTGACCCGCCACAACAAAAGGATCCTAAAGTCGCTGACAGCTGAGCCGAGAAAATCGGGTTTAAAGTCGGATCATCGAGATCGGTCAAAACCACCGGATTTTTCTTTTTGATAAAGTTTTGTAGTATCATGTATTGTCTATCATCTGCCGAAATTTCGAAGCTAAATGATCAAAGGAAAGGCAAGAAATTAGCGTTTTTCTTGGCCATGATTTTCCAACTTTCAACAGAACAGAAACGTGTCCGAAGATTTGGATTTAGCTCTGCAGCTACACTCCGCCCCTATCAACAGTTGAGTGATCTTATTGGTCAGTGCATGGCACCCATTACTGATTGGTCGTGTGTAGCCCCGCTGGCTATAAGCTTGAATGAACATCGCGGAGGTTTCTACGAGCATGCCTTCTATCGTCAAGAGGTGAAAACTGTCTGGCCTCCCCTTGATCATGATAGATTCGGAAGGAAAACTTTGAAATTGGTTTTCTTGAAACGCCGATTGCCTAAACCACTCAACATGCGCTAACAATTCATCGATACATGTATCTCTGCAACTGAGTACTTTTAGGAGTCATGAAATATATGAAAATAGAGTGGAAGAATGAGGGAATAAGGTTATGTAATTTTCAGAAAATTGTCATTCCCCTACTTTCGGATCCTTTTGTTGTAACAGGTGACATATGATTATGATACTGTGATGTACTTGTTTCAGTTGATTATTCAGCTCAAGTCAATTCAGGAAAAGTATTTATTCAGTAACAGCTCAGTATTATGGAAACATACTTAAGAAGTGACAATTTTTTTTTTCGATGTGTAAATTGATCAAATATTGAAACATGTTAGAGATGTGCAGATGTTGTGTATTTTTTGTTTCTCTCTCTCTCTCTGCTGTACAAAAGCAACAAACTACCAGTGGAAAAAAAAGTGTTGTTTGTAATATGTATTGATTATTCAGTGCATTGACTTTGTTGTAGCCTACTGGGGTGATTGCCAGTTCTACAGCGTAATGTCACTTTAATATGAAAATGATGATACATGTCAGCAAAAGATAAGCAGCTGTCACAGATATGCAATATTTGCAGCTGTAGCCTCCGCTCATGCAATTGTAAAGTAAGTCATAGTTTATTTTCTATGGTGCATTTCCTTGATAAAGTCTTGTAAAGATGATTGTGACTTTTACGGGGTGCTTTTTGCTTGAAGGTACATGCCTACATCAATATCTTTGCAGTCTGAACATGCAGAGAGGCCAGTGAAAACTGAACACGCCAGTGACATTTCAGTATGAGTATCAAACATTTTATTGAATGGACGGTCATATAATAGATTTATACAGTAAGAAAGAGACTAGATACAATGAGATACACTTACAGTGTAAATACAAGGCAACTTCATTTCTTAACACCCGGGAGGGACAACACAAATGTGAAATGAAAATGAATGTCAGAGTATGAAAATCATCTGGAAACTTTTTGAACATCCCTTCTGAAGTAGACTTTACATAACAAAATCATCAAAGGCTTGAACACTCTTTTGCTCAGTATCAAACTGTGAAATATACTTGGACTCTGAGGATCAAGTCCGTAAAGTATAATTTTTGCTGTGCTTCAAGAATTGATACCAGTTGGCTTTAGCATCATACATTGTACTACTGTATCAAAATTTATGATCTCTGGCAGAGCCATAAGACAGAGATTAAATTGAAATTTGTCTGGTTACTGTGTCTAATCAGTATCCAACATTTTGTGTGTTATTATTGTATTCTTCTTTTGATTTTACTTTGTTAGGTGTGAGTATAAACAGTTGAAAGATTTAAGTCTAATGATGCACAATTCCATTTTACATATACTTGGTTACACCCCGACTGTTAGCCTGATGAGAACAGGATGATTTTGCTACAGCACACATTTCCCATAGACACTTGCCCGAGTATTCTCGGGACTAGTTCTCAGCAGGTTAAGGCTGTGTACTGGGGCTTTATTTGTGAGAGGTACAGTCAAACACAAGCCAGTGGTGTCTTTTGAAGAATGGTCAAAGTTCATCTGATGCAATACTACATATGCCATATACATATTTGCAAGGGTTAATTGTTTTGGAAAAGTTAGCGAGTTGGGTGTTATTCTCGAATTGAAGAGCACACTAGGATTTCCCTCTATTTCTAATCTCAATGCGATATGCATTTGTAGAATTCTCAGTCCACTGCTGTACTCCTCGACTGCAAATTAAACCACTCATGAAATTGCAGGAAGTCTCAATTTACGAGAAATTAGACTTGATATTAAATATTATGCCGTATACAGTTTTTAACATGATACAGTATGTACACCTGAGTGAAATATCAAATCAGGATACAGTTTAAAGCTTTCACTAAACTTCAACTCATTTTTTAATGTGATATTTCAGGGGACGAGATGCATGAAATTGACCAATATGTTGTACGTGTACATTTATAATGTCATATTTCCAGGTTCCACAGAGTATATTCATCATCATTGTACTCCTTTCCTGGTCTGCAACAAGCACACCCTTTTATTTTCTTCCTTTTTAGTTGGATAATCTGTCCTTCTGTAGCCATATGCACTAAAATGGAGACTTTCCAGAAACTTAGTAATACAGTGGACTCTCATTGGATAAACAACGATACATGTATAACAATCTTTTATTTATAACAAAGTAATTCCTTTGCCCCTAAGTTTAATTTTTCGTTTTAATTTATCTTAATGTTTTTTGATTACCCTAACATAGCAAAGTTTTTATATAAAAGTGTACATGTACCAAGGTAATTTCATTGGAGTTCATGAAAGTCCACTGTAGTAGGATACACTGTATACACAGTGCTGACTTGTATCAAAGTGAATACCTTTTGGATAAAATTTTGCTGTGTACAAAAATTGTACAATCAACAGACTTTAAACAAAGTACAGAAGGCATCGATTATTCAAACCATAAGCATGATTTCATGTCGTATGTACAATTTTACAGTATTTACACACATTTCACGTTGAATAAACATTATTACGTATATTTCGACATTCCCATTTGTGACGTGTTCATTGTTGTTGCAGAGTCGTGTCCTAAACAAAACTCAAACATTTAAGACAACTTTTTGAAGTACGAGTGTTGTATACATCAAGGTGTGGAGGAAATTGAAGAGAGGAATGAATATTGCATAAACACACCGTAATCGGTAATGGGCTACAAGTTGTGATGTAACAGAAGAATGGCATGAAGGGTGCTGTGATTTATTTTCAACTTCACACTGACTGGTTTCCAAACTTTTTTTAAAAGTTTCAAACCGGAAGTATGGGATGTATGAGAAATGACAACAATAAATAGTTCTCATGCAAATTTACTATAAGTATCTGGAAAGTTTGAATAAAGACAGCTGGTTCGTATTATAATATAGTCCTGATGGGTTCAAGTATACCACAAAAACAGTAATTACATCGTACCATGTTGACTTTGTATCACATGAGACCTGCTATTCCACAATGCAGTGGTAGTTGCTCTAATAGCGTGAGTTACTACAATGAAGCATGGATTTAAAAAACAAAACTGTATTTTTGTGTAACATGGCCCAACACACTGAAGACTTTGTTTATTGTACTGCTTGAAAGAACCGTGGCAATTTAAACTGCAAAATGTAATACATACTATGTATATACAAGCTAACACAATTCGTCTGAGCTGGATCCTTCGAATAATTCCCAATGAATAATACTACTGCTTATGATAATAAAGGGTTATGTGATTTTGCAGAACGTGGACTTGCTAGTCAATTCCTGGCAAATGGATCTTCGTTTGCTGATGCGTAAAAAAAAAAGAAAGAAAGATAAAAAGAAACCAGCATGTTTTAAAATACACAATAAACTCATTGCATATCATCCAGAATACAGCAACCAGTCCATCCAGTACATTCCTTCATGCTTTCTACACCGGACCCGAAGCTACACCAGCATTCCCTGGTGTTCAAACTATTGATGTACAGCTGTAGATGATGTCGAGCACGGCAGAGTTTGGTCCAATATGTTCTTGTGACTGTATTATATTCCAACATTGTTTCCAATCGAAAATCTAGGGACTTGTCTGGCAAATGTTTGTGTAGTCTCTCTTGGGGTTTATTCCTCCTTCTCCTGCTTTTCTTCCTCAGGTGGTGTAATCTCTTCATCTTTCTCTATAAAAATAAGAGACGAAATTGGAAGAAAATTGATAGCAACATAAATACAGGAATAATGCCATGCATCAAACATTCATCAATAAAAGGTGTTTACTAATAATCAATCTTTTGTGACATGTAAAGAAATATATATGGACACTAATCCATACAATTAAATAATTTTAGATTTCTTGATGAGCAATCACATCTCGTCTAATCTCACCAACACACATCATAACTCTTTTGGTAATATTACGTTCATGTTAACAAACACTGTAAAAGAGCGTGCATGAATTAATTGTGAATGCTCTGGGCACATTGTATCACATTCCATGACAATTCTTATTTCTTTCCAAATGTCAGAGAGACCCTTTGCCAAATAGACTTTATCCAATGTCAGGTGAAATGCAGGTCAAAGGATACGTCTGCATATTGTATCACAATCATATGAAAAATCACAGTTTGCCCATCTTGAGGTCCACTTGTACGTGTAGCTAATGGTATATAGCAGACAGTTAATTTTTCTAATCATTGCATGAACCGCATGAGATACATGTATAATCAATGTATCCTGCAATTAAGGCGACAACAGACATACAAAATTACTGTACACATATTAAGTAGTGTATATTATACACTTTTAAAGCATGTTTTATGGCATCCGTGACTTGCATGCTTTGTGAGAAATAATAGCAACAGTTACTCCATTGTACACTTTGCAACTTTCTCAACAATGGATGAAATATCCAAGGAATTGCAGGCAATGTGTTTCTTTCTTGTTAGGTCTGTATGTTACCGTCTCTCACATAGCACAGGGTCAATGGCAAAAGTCATTTGCATCACTTAAAAAAGCATTAACTTGTGCACTACCCCAATGTAAGTAGTCAATTTAGCAGCAATATTTGACACTATCACACCACGCTGATGGCGTCATTTGCATTATTAGTTTCTTTGCCCAGGGAAAAAAAAAGAGAAAAAGATGACAAGCTTTCACTGCACTTACTTATTGAAACTTTATCTGAAATTCAATTGTTATGTCTGCATTATGGATTGCTAATTTACCAGGGGGGGTGTTTCATAAAGCTGTTCTTAAAGTTATGAACGACTTAAGAATGACTGGAACACGTTCTGATGTGCTATACTTATCAAAATTTCAATAATTCAGCACAAGAACTGACCACCAGTCCTTCTTAAGTCATTCGTACCTTTAAGAACAACTTTATGAAACACCCCCCAGGCCAGCCCAAACCAATTCTGTGCTGCCGTGGATAACATTTGTTGAAAAAGTATCATAAAGACTCTGAATACTGTACGAGCTGAAATTTTTGCGTACAGATATTCTCGCGAATTGCTACTTGGAGGACATTTTCGCGGTTGCGAGGGTCTAACTGAACTTAGCTATTCGCGCGTTGTTATTTTCGGCGGGTTGTTATTTTCGTGGTTCAAAGGCGATTCGAAAAATTCGCGAAAATAAAACCACTGCGACAATTTCAGCTCGTACGGTATATGAGTGATTTATTCTACTTCTTTATGATACAGGCAAAAAAAAAAAAGTTGTCTTCATGTGTAACTCTACGTTACACAGGTAAGATGGTACTGAATGAGAGGTGTCATTACATTGTAAGCAGATACAAAATGTGCTATTCAAAAACACACAAAATGTATTATGCACTGAGCTTTCAAATATTTTTCTGTTGAAAAAAAACAATGATATGCTAATTTTAGGCTTGTGACACACACGCACAGTTTGCACAAGCACGATGATGGTTGACAGGGGAATATCAAGACAATTGGACCAACATACGTGATGGAGATGCAACTCATGCAGATCTGATCTAAGAACAACCTAAGCCTTCACAAGTGAATGGCTAGATAACAGCATCAGAGACTCCAACCCAAAGCACCTTCTGATCTGGAGAT
Source organism: Diadema antillarum (assembly GCF_040938485.1). Taxonomy (NCBI): domain Eukaryota; kingdom Metazoa; phylum Echinodermata; class Echinoidea; order Diadematoida; family Diadematidae; genus Diadema; species Diadema antillarum. The sequence continues at coordinate 360,208 of NW_027271945.1, read as the reverse complement.
TCTCCCGCCTGAAACCCCTAGCAAACGGGAGACTCCAAGTTGATGTGTGCGAAGCGCGAAATTCCTAGGGTTGTAGATGCTCTCTGGTGCTATCTAAGGCTTATTTTTTCAACATACAATAGCAATAAGTAAAAAATCCTTTCCAACGGGAGACACAGAGCCAGGGCGGGAGAAATTAAATCTCAAACGGGAGAACGGGAGATTTTGCAAAAATGGGTTTTCGGCGGGAGATCTCCCGTCGAAAACGGTAGAGTTGGAGTCTCTGCAGCATATAGGACTACATTGTATGCTAGTACGGGTACTCCTTTGAAGATACACTGAAATGGTAAATCCTTTAAGGAAGGACATACATACATTGTACAGTGTATCAATACCCACAGGACTTCATTCCCTTTCATGCTGTATCTCAAATTTCTTTAACAACCACAAAGCTCAGAGAAAAGGGGAAAGAGACAGACAGACAGACAGACAGACAGACAGACAGACAGACAGGGGGAGAAAAAGATGGAAAGAGGGAAAGGGACTACGTAGAACAAGGAATCTCCATTATGTACCTGGCACAGAAAAAAAAATTGTATGTCGACCTTGACAAACACTAACAACAAATTAGAGATTTGAAGTAGTAGTCTCAAGGTCCAGCATTTTCTCAGCACATTCTGATAAACGTGAAGAATGACCCATTTTGGGTTCTCACTTGCGATGTACCGTCTTTTCACTGACAATGTTTCTGCTTGTCTACAAAGGCATCATCATTCACAATTCTGTGTGATCGCACTTCAGTTCACTCATACTGGCATCTACTGTTGACATTTGATTTTTGATGAGAAAAACAACAAAGGTGCATCTGTCAGCTGAATGCCAGCTGAATGCCAGTTGAATGCAGAGTCATGCGTGTATAGCCATTTCGACCGTCGCAAACTAAATTTGAGGAAAATTTTCCTACATTGCACGTCTGTGAAATAGTGGAAAGATAGAAGCTACAAGTAAGAACAAGGAAATCCATCTTCGCTTCCCTACCCCCTTAAAAAAGGAAAAAAAGAAGAAGAAAAAAAAAACTCCCCACCCCACCCCCTTAAAACTGGAAGTATCATAGAAAATGTGTGTGTTTCAGCAAAGACTCATAAGCTTACTTATAGAACACACTCTCATGTCCCTACCCCATTCCTGTTCCCTACACCTTACATACAAAATTTTGTTGTTGTTGTTGTTGTTAACCCTCCTTGCTAACTTCCAGCGTGAGAAATCTTTCACCTCTTTGGCGTAACTATTTGCCATCCTTCTTGGACTCGTCATCAGAGCTGCTACTGCCGCTCTTCTTTCGGCTGCGGTGGGACGAACGGCTGCTGCTCCTGCTACTGGCCTTGGACTTGGACGACCTACTACTGCTGCGAGAGTCTGCGTGATTGGCCAGCATTGGAATTTGCCAGTGAGTTTTGCTCAGTAATAAAGTGAACAAAAATACTGTCCTAAAGTGCCCTTAGTTCATTTCTTCCGTGCTTTGCTTCTCTTGTCAAAGATATTTTATATCAAAAGTGCACACTAAGAAGAAAAATAGGGCATTTTTTTTTCTTTTTTCTTTCTGAAAATGCATTGATGTCTTACGATTGGATATGCGTCTAAGTAATTAATCTGGAGGGTGTTTCATCAACGTTTGTCAGCGCTGACAATCACCATGATAGTAACAGTCAGTGACCAGAGCATCTCAGCCAATCAAAACCATGGATTTTGCTGAAATTGTCAGTGCTGACAACTTGTCAGTGCTGACAAATGTTGATGAAACACCCCCCAGAAGTGAGTAAATGTGTCAATGGCATATCTCCCCCCCCCCCCCCATTCCTGTTTTCTTCTTTGAATATTGAATGATATATAAAGTTGTTAAAAACTTGAAAAGCGTTTTGTAAAACCATGCATTACCTTATTGTGGAAGGAAAATTTTGTTTTTACTTCTTTGCCACCTGATTAAGTTTAACAGTCTTCTGATTCATTTTTAACCAAAAATCAATATTTTGATAAAGAAATTAAATGATAAGATATTGAAATATTGAACACTAGTACTGTATGACATTTCTTGTTATTCTTCAGAATAAGTTATGTATACAATAATGAAAAAAAAATAGAGCAGCCAAAAAAACAAAAACAAAACTGCACCAACTGCAACTTTTACAAACTGTGACATTTTAGAGATTTGATATAGCTGTGAAAAAGGAAATTAGTTTCCACACAACCCACATGTGATGACAGGTTATGGTTATGTCATGAAAAAAAAAAATCTGAACCTGGATCAATGCATTTTGAAACTATAAACTTCTGACATTTTTTTTTCTAGGAGTATGTGGGATATACGTGTAATAAACAGTGACAGGCAGAATCTAAAAATGTGTTTACTTCTAAAGAATAATCTTCCATAAAAAACATAGTTTGACTTGAGGTTGTTGAAGGCAAATGACCCTTGTGTGGGAACACAAGTCATATCAAAGCATATTGCATTGTATGCGTTTGAAGGTTTGAAATTTGTGAAATTTGCAGTAAGGACAGAAGAGTGATTAAAACACTCAAAAACTGGCTTGCAGAAATATCTCCTCTTCAAACGCTGGCTCTGATTTGTTAGCTCTATCTCCCATCTTAAGTATGGAGCAATCCCTTAAATATTAAAAAGATGCTTTGGTAATGGTATTGATTAACCAATTAAAAACAAAACAAAAAACAAAAACAAATATTCCACACATGCCTTAGAAGTTAATAGTCATAAAAGCTTAGTAGAGTTTTTCCAGAATTAATCTGCATGGGGGAAAAAAATCTCACGATCAACAATGAGGAGTGGGAATATAGTCACATGTCCAGTGATGGCAAAAAGAGTAATTATTGTATGTGGCATGTTCGTTTACTCAGGTTTGCTGACAGTGAGCTATGCTTACATCAGAACACTGTACATGTACTGAAGTTATGAGGGGAGATAAGTGCAGAGAATGCGAGTTGCAAAGGCAAGTAACACAGCACAAGTGTTGCATGTTTTAACTCGCTCAAAATAAGCAACCCAAGAATGGGTTACTTTTCAAATTAAAGTGTATGCAGCATAAACAGATCCAGATAATGTGCTGTGTGGGGAGCAATGAATAAACTGCACGTTTAGAAGGAGGTGCTTTGTATCTACACTTTAAAAAAAAAAGCACAGACATAGCTATTCTGTATGAAAATCGATTTTAGTCCTTTTTAATCATCCGGACAATGCATGAAGGTTCCTTGTCTTGAAAGTTATTTGTCTTATTCAAAGTCTACAGGATATCAATATAAATTTTGTGCATTTCTTAAATTGTCTGCTTCTCTTTTTTTTTTTTTTTTGGGGGGGGGGGAGGGAGGGTGAGAGGCTTTCAAATTGTGAAGATGAAAAAAGATGACGCATGTTCCTGGCCTGAAATGAAGCCAATCTCTCGTAATATACAATATGCCTAAATGTATATTAGACTAGAGCAAGACTAGTCAGCTTTACACAAACATTACATACAACGCTGAATGGTATTTTGAGGATGTGAAAATATCTACATTGTACCAGCACAAGGGATTAAAGCCAGTAGCAGGTCAACATGAAGCAATGATGGAAGAGGCGTGTTACTGTGCCATCACGATCCAACCAACAAGTGAATGTGAGTAGGAGTATGCAGTCATATGGTCAATTTAACTACAACATGTTGTGAAATAGCCATCATAAGCACTTGATTATTTCACCAGGCTGCACAGCGTGATGTACTACATTCGTGGAATTGTTATTTATCGTATGTAAAAACAAGGAATTCTCTATAGTATGCCTAATCAATAAAGTAAAGAGAACTTGGAGAGTAATTATACTAAGGTCACAGCACTCTCATTACACCTAGTAACTTTCAGCAACTTGATTCTCTTATGTGTCAAGTGACTTGAGTGGTATGATTCAGATAGCAGTAGTTAGGACAGGCATTAGGACCTTGAAAAACGTACAGGAGTTGTCACTAGTCCAACGAGAAATCACATACCAGTAATTTCATTCAAGCCTACTAGAATCCTCCAGGGCTGTTTTTGTTTTTGGTTTGTTTCTCTTGTGGGGGGAGGGGGAGGGGTTTTCTTGTGTCTCATGAGCTTCATAGTTTTAATATGAAAGACTCAATGTTTTGAAATAATTGAACAATCATTAGGTATTCAAAAGCATCCATTCAACCTATTCAAATCTGTAGAAAAATTCCATTTCATTTGAAGAACATTTAAAGAAGGAACGGTGACACAGGATTTCACAACGACGAAACACTTTGTAAAGTGCATCCCGACCTGGTGAAATAATGCGCTTGCAAAAGATTAAATACTGGAGGAATATCTTCACACAATGGAACAGGATGTCAGGAAAGGTAAGGAGAGCGGGTGGGAGATTGATGTCGAGATATATATGAAAAGCACCAATGATGTGATGAAGCAAGCACGAGGGTATATATAATGACACATTTAACATCCAGCCACACAAAGTGTCTTCACCATCAGCTTTTGCTTTCTCTTCCTTCCCCTCCTCCTTCTCCTCCTTCTGTTGTACGTCATCTTCCTTCTGCTGAGGAACCTCCGCCTCCTCAGGCTTCTCCTCCTCCTTCGCCTGACCAACATCCACCTCGGCATCGTTAGCCTCTTCCTCTTTTTGCTGACTGCTAATCTTTATTCCGCGATGGACGCGAGGTGCTTTTAGGAGGAATTTTATACATCATACTTGTATATTCCAAATGCACATGACTGAGCATTGTCAAAATCTCATTTGAAAATTATTCCCTTGGTTGACAGAAACAGTTAATCTGCATATGTACTGTAAAAGCAGAAATTTTTGCGGTGTTGAAATTTTGCCGCATTTTGTGCAACCAGAAACTAGCGCGAAAATAAAAGCACGCGAACATTTTTGCTCGCCATGTTCTGTAGTTGATGTCTTGATTCTGCAGAATTAAAAGCTCATGAAACTCATCTCACATGGCTGTGTGAAAAATTAGTTGCGCGAAAATATCCACTTTTACAGTACTAAAATGTTTAACTGATCTTAATGAAGTTTGCTGATCCCCAGCTCGAGACATATCAAGCTCGAGCTTGTCTCATTGAATTGCTCTGTCATGCTTCCAATCAGAGTGACGGAATGCAAAGTGCATCTATCAAAAGCTCTTTATCACTGAAAAAAAAAACACACACACCCACCAACAACATACAAATGTACAGCTCAAGACTTGACTCAAAATGCCAAAGATCACATTGGCTTATCTTTGCCCACTGAAATTTCAGTGTCGCCATCACTGGATGAGAGAACTACTACCGCTTGTGTTGTCACATTGTGTAGAACAATAAAAAGAAAATACTGAGAAAATTCAACATATTTTCGCTTTTCTCACATAAGATAAGAACACTTGACTTACCTCTTTCAGTAGGCAGGGGGAATAATACTACCCTTTGTACGTCAGTGACAAGTCAAGGAAATTTGCATTTTTTCAAAAAATTAAATTCCGTGAAATTCTCTTTATAATCTTTTTTTTTTATATCATTCTACGCATGGGACATCATACACTGTAGTAGTCTTCTCATCCAGTAGTGACTGCGCAGATGCTCTAAAAATTCATAACTTTTGAATGGATTGTCCGATTTTCCTCAAACTTTAACTGATGTGTAATACTAATATTGCTGCATTCATTCAATCTACATGTATATGAAGGTGGACTCATCCTCATTAACTCGTATATGGTGGAAACTTCAATTGTACATGTACATACAAATATACTTAGTAGTCTATTCTCACGAGGCTTTTTAATCTCACTGAATTCTACCTTCCTTCTTTTTCTCCACTTTACGTCAACACATTCTTTCCTCTCAACACAAGATACAACAACCTTCACCTTTTTTATTTCATCTTTCTCTCTGTCTTGTGAAGCCCTTTTCCCCAAAAGATAACCAGTAAAGGTGTGGTATTGACCCTGATTCCCCTCTCCCCCCCCCCACCCCCCCCCCCCCCCCAAAAAAAAAAAAGAAGATTGAAAGATTTTTAAGAATGCACTGGACAGAAATCAGGGCCCCATTTCATAAAAGATGTTAGAATATTAAGTTTTGATAGAAAAGCAAGTTCTCGCAGCAACAGCCAATCAGGAAGCTGGATTTTTGTCGTTACCATGACATTTGTCACTCCAGCAGCAAGTGTTACAATCATAGAAACTTTTATCATGAAACGGGGCCCTATGGATCCCTGTCCGTATGATGCATGTTACTTCACCCAAGATAGGTCCACATTCCACATGAACAATTTCACACTGGCACCAACTCTACCCCAATGACTCACCTTCCTCTTCTTTCTGTTCCTCCTTCTTCTCCTCCTCCTCCTTCTTCTGTCCATCCTGCTCCTCCGGTAGGACATCTCCCTCTGCCTCCTTCTCCTGCAGCCCCTGGACGATCTTCTCGTTGAGGTCTTCCAGGGCCTTGGAGATGGCCTTCTGGGCCGGCTCGTCCCCTTGGACCTTGGCCATCTCAAGGGCACGCTCGAAGGACTCGATAGCCTCCTGGAGATCACCCAACTTGACTGAAATGGGGTGAAAAAAAAAAGGTCAGGGGTCAAACAATCAAATTTGTCCAGTACTTGAGATTGATTAATTAATTGGTTTAAATGATGGCACACATGAAAAACAAAAATGTGACAGTGCACCTCAAAACGAACATAAAGTCGCACACACTGATTTTGCGTGAGAACTGAAAATAAGTGAAATGGGTCAACCTAGCCGAACTTGACTTTTTCATATTTTCTGAAAGAGCGGGTCTTCTTTTACATTATGCTAAAATTTGGTATCATAAAACGGGCAGGAAAGTGTGTTTTTTAGCAGTTTATGTCGATCATTATTGGTAGAATAGTGTGATTAGGTGTGTCTTTAGAATTCCTTTTTCATTTCTGAAAAACCTTGTCCACACTCTTCACTTTCAACTCTAATAACGTTTGAAAAGATAGTGTTACTGCTTTGAAAGTTAGCATTAATTATGGACAGAATGTGTTAATGAGGCATGCTTAATTTCAGTTTAATCTGATAATCCCTTCATTGTTGTTACTCTGGTGGTTTACTTCCTGTTTTTTGTCCCATTCATCGCACAGCCAGCACGGTTTGGTAAAGATTAAGCGCTTGAATAGACACTGTACTTCAGAGCCTCTTTTCTCAGTTCACACTTTTCCTGAGTTTGTGCTTTCTTTCCAATATTTAGATAGGTTAGGAGAGTCCATTTGATTTGAGTTATACATCATTTTAAAGCTTAAAGTCTGCTCTTTCAGAATATGGTCTTAACTAAAAATTCATGTCTGGCGACTTTTTGTTTGTTTTGAGGGGCAGGGTCACAAATAGTTTACATTACTCTTAAAAAAGGCAGGATTTCACAGATTTATAAGAAGACTTTGAGATAGCACATGCCCAAAATGCATTTTCAATAATATCCATCAAATAAGGGTATTAAAATGCAAGTATCATAAACACCATGATACCGACCAGATAAATCATGATGTATATTGTATGTATGTATAATACACAATTATTTTTGGATTTTCTTTTACGGCAAGTAAAATTTATGTTCAGGCAAGTGTTCTGCAACAATTTGAAAATCTGCTTGCCTGACCAGGCAAGTGGTAAAAAAAAAGTTATGTAGCACCCTGCTAGCATATCAGTTTCATATTAAATGCATTCTGCCTATCAGCATATTCTACCTAAGCATTACGTTCTCTCTCATTTTTAATGATACAAATGTACCCATTGATTTTGCTTCTTTGGTTTTTCCTGACTTCCTGGACATGAAAACATATCAGGTTCAGCCTTTCAATATAGTCTCTCTTCATAAAGTTTGTATTTTGTAAATCATCCACACCCCTCCCAAATAAAAAAAACACTCATAGTAGCTTGTAAAACATAGTGTAATCATGTATTTCCATGCATTCTGATCGACCATCAGAGTATAATCATAATGCATATCAATATAGTGTCATGGAAAGTGCATCCATGAAGTGAAAGCATTATGAGAAAGAATGACATCATCAGAAGAACGGTACCTTCTGATTGGGCGATGAGCACACTGGCATTGAGCTGCCACACATCGTCCCCGGCTTCCTGGGCTGCCTGGAGACTCTTCTGGCCACAGTCCCTGGCCTCCTGGTAGTCGCCCAGCTCCAGATGGCAGCGGCCGATCTCGTGGTACAGCCAGGTGCCCTCCAGCGCCGACTTGACCAGCGGTAGCTTCTCTGACCAGTGCGCCACTGCCGCGTCAAACTTGCCGATGCGGGCGTACACGCGACCCAGGTTATCCAATGCCCGCGACCTGCCTTCCTCATTATCGCTTTTATTGGGAAAATAGATAAAATAGAAACTTCCAAATCAAAAATGAAGTTGAGGCTCTATCGTTGCTGTAAGCCAATCTAAGATAAATGATTGGACAGTCCTTCAACCTCATACATTGTGCTATTCTTATATTTAACCTGCAAAACAGAAGTATAACATCAATTCATTTTTTTAAATGTAATTACACACATGTAAAACATAGTATCAACAGAAAGACACAATAATGACATTGCCATTAGCGTTGTCAAGAATATCAATATTTGAAATACAGAAACCATGTCAAGGTCCTTGCACAGTTGGTACACCACGAACATTCAGTCTGTGCAACTTAATCATTAAATGACATGGGGACCTGGAACCAGCACATTGCAGTTCAAGCTGGATGTCAAGTTTTCAGTTATTCCCTTTTTCAGAATGAATTCAGCTTTACATTCAGAATTTCTGACTACTCGAATTGTTCTTTGTAGCAATAAAATGAACCTGGTGAATGAGCAAAACTACACATGAAAATAAAGGAAAAGAGAAGAAGAATTCATGAAAAACACGTTGATTGTTTCCTTAATCTCTTTTTTTCTTTCTGTTGCAGAAACTCACTTGTCCTTGGAGATGTCCAGGTCCCGTTGGTGGTTCTGCTGAGCATCCGGCATCTTGCCCATGTCGAGGTATGCGTTGCCGATGCAGCTGTGCAAGTTGGCAATGAACTCCTGTTTCTCTGGCACGTCGTCCTGCGACCAGCCCTCCACATTCCTTAGGACCTTCTGGGCCTGCCGTAGAGCATCACGTGGTCTGCCGTCAGCCAGGGCTGGATATGGAAGGTATCAAGATGAGGCAATTATCATCCTATGCTATCAACTGGCCCTTTTTTTTTTTCTTCTTTTAAAAAAATAAATAAGTCATACACAAAGAATATCTATGTGTCTTGAGTGCGTGCTACAGTTTTAAGATACTATGCATAGTTTGGAGAGCTGATGCATAATCTAATTTTGATATGAATTGTGTGTTGTTGTTTTTTTTCAAAGTGACTAGAAGTAGTTCCACACTGATGATCAAACAAATTTAATGGGTAGTAAGTCTGTAACCCCTTCATAGGCTTCCAAACAAAGTTCCTCCCTGTGCAGCTTTGAAAATATAACTATCCTTACATTGTCATCTAGTAATAAAATCATCTTTATCATCATCATCCTCCTCCTCCTCCTCATGAACGTCATGAATAATCCTATAATCATCATCATCATCATCATCATCATCATCATCATCGTCACTATCATGATCAACATTGTGATCATCGTCATCACCATAATAACCACTATTATCATCACCACCACCACCACCACCACCATCATCATCACCATCACCGTCACCATCCCCATCACCATCACCACAGTAAGTCTCCTTACCTGCATCAATGTCTTCTAGGTTCTTGAGGATGTACTTGGCAGGATCGGCTGGTTTCTGTTTGTTCTTCTCCCTTGCCCCCTTCGCCTCCTCCTTCTCCCTCTTACGGGCGTACATCGGCTTCTGTTGCCGCCAGAACTCTGTCCTCGTGTCGAGATACTGCAGGCCCTCGTTCACGAGGTCGTAGATTCGGTTTCCGCTGTCTGTGTCAGCTCTCGTTAAGTCTGACAAGGAAAATGTATGCATACATTGTTAGACTCATTACGCAAGCAACAACCGCTGTTGCTATTGCAGAAGCTATACAAATATATGCAGCTCTGTGAAAGTGTCTGGAAGGAATTAATTGGTTTTTTTTAAGCTACTGAGAAACTATACTTTGTGATACATGCTGAGTAGTGACTGATTGCTTGCATGTGACTGAAAATGCACAGAAAATACAGTGGGCAAATATGAGAGAGACAGGTATACTGTACAGCAAAATACTTTTGTGGCATGAAATATTTGTGAGGAGCTGACAGCTTTTTTCAAGGCATAAAATTTTTGTGAAATGCCTCTGGCATTCAATGCATATAGAGTAGACAAGGACTTTTGCATGCATTATAACTTTGCAAATCTTGGCTCTTGAGAAATTAAAATTGATGCGAACATTCCTTATTTTACAGTACTCTAGTGTTTTTCTTCTGAAGGATTGTAAAAAGTAGTCACAAAAGATTTTGGATGACTAATGCCTATAGTTCATAGTACTATGGCTATCAACAATGCAGCTTTGATCAAGACGGATCCACAGGTTTCAGCCAAGATAATGTTGCATTAAGTTTACCTTATTACCATCTGAACGATTGTGCTTCTTCCATGTAATAATGATGCTAAGTTTTCACATCAGAATCAATCAAATGATTCACAACAGTTTTGCATTTATCCACATACACACTATAAAACATGAAGACATTCTGGAAGGACATGGTGTTAAACAAAACATTACAGACATTTTTAATCATGTTGCACAATTACCCGTACAATGTTAATCTGGGTGAAATGACACCACATAGGGTAGGAAAAGGAGATCTACCCTAATTATAGCTACATTTCGTCTGTTGAGAATGAGAAGGGCTTTAAGTCTTCTCGAACACTATGGGTTTTGTGGTCACTTAATGCCCTTATCATTCTCAACCGACGATTTATAATCTTAGAAACAAATCATGTCATGCCTTGTCATGCTAATCAACGGCTCAACATTACATTAGTAGTGGCTTGAAGGCCCGGGGCCACTGAAAATTGATGTTGGGCTACAAAATAAAAAGTTATCTTTTGATAGCCTGTATCAGGCAACAAAGATTCAAAACGGATTCTTATTTCCCGTATGTTGGGCCAAAGCATTTATTTTGGGGGGCACCAAAGCTTCAAATGTAAAATTTTAGTGGCCCAAACAGGACAATAAAATAAAATTTAGTGTCAAACCCTGTAATCAATCATATAATACAGTTGTCTTTACAACATTCATGGTTGTCAGTATATTAGATCACTATGGGCCATGTTGCCCAACTTCAGTGTATGCCAAAGTGGTTGTGTGTGTAAAGCACCTAATGACAGTCCGTAGCTAACATTCTAATCACAGAAATTTTCTTGGTGACCGACTGATGCACTTTAAGGAGCCTCAGGACTTCTGGTGGAAGTAACGGACATCGCTTTCTGCAGACTGCACTTACCGTCATCTCTGAGAAGCATGTCGAGGTATTCTTTGTCAGCATAGAGTTCACCCAGGAGCTGCTTGGCCGTCTTTTTCTCGGCGTCAGTCTGCTCCGGCTTGGTGGGCCGCTTCTTCTTGTTCTCTTGCTGCTTGGCCATGGGCTTGCTGTAGCCCATCCTGGCTGGCTTCTTGCTTTTGGCCTGGCAGAAATCAATCATGGGGACAGTGAGCACATTCAAGCATTCATCAGATATTAAGATATATACAACAAAATGTTAAAGGGAAGGTAAACCCAAAGAGCAATGTGGATTAAGTGAAAGCAGCAATGTTAATAGAACACATCGGTGAAAGTTTGAAGAAAATCGGACAATTGATGCAAAAGTTATGAATTTTTAAAGTTTTGGTGTTGGAACCGCTGGATGAGGAGACTACTAGAGGTTATGACGTATGAGTGGACAACAATATAAAGGAAATATAAAGAAAATTTCACAAAAAATCATTTTTCATGAAAATTACAAATTCCATCAACTTGATACTGACATATGTTAAGGGTAGCAATTATTTCCCCTGTTTTCTGACAGCGGTTAGTCAAGTGCTCTTTCATGATGCTAGAAAAGTGAATTTTTGTTGAATTTCCTTTATATGTTCTTAGTATTGTTGTCCACTCATATGTCATAACCTCTAGTAGTCTCCTCATCCAGCGGTTCCAACACCAAAACTTTAAAAATTCATAACTTTTGCATTGATTGTCCGATTTTCCTCAAACTTTCACTGATGTGCTTTGCTAATGTTGCTGCTTTCACTCAATCCACATTGCTCTTTGGGTTTGCATTCCCTTTAAATCAGTTCTATCTTTCAATTCTCTAACAGAATACTTGCCTAATGAAATAGTAACACAGTACCAGTAAGTAGAACGAGCGATAAAAAAATTGCGAAGAAATTGTGAAGTATTTTGATATTCATTCTTGATATCATGAACAACATAATGGCTTTGCAACTGATTGACAAATTGCCCTACATTTTATGAATTTAAACATAATGGCTATTATAGTTTTAGACTGTTAACTTCATCACAGTCTAAGTTCTATGTCTGAAACACACAAGATTAACTGACGCTTACCTCATCTTGTTTTGTGAAGAATGATAGATCTCCTTTGTTTTCTAGCTTGACTTTTGATGGACCTGGGAATAGATGGAAATAAAAAACAAAATTTGCATTACTCCTACTTGCCACAAAAACAATGCACAGTATGCTCTTCTCAAAAATTATTTCCTGTACCTGAAGTGGACATGATATAATGTTCCTTTGGAGCTAGTCAAACTCTTGCTGGGAGGTTGTGTGTTAAAATGCTTGATTCTTCAGATTTTTTGGTCACAATATATGCATATTTGCTGTAATCACCATATATATTTCATGGGGTTTTGTTTTCACGAATTTTACACAGTAGGCTGCTACACATTTGTGAATTAAATAATGCACAAAAGTATTGACTCTGATCCAGGTATGTAATTATCATGTGACATACGCATACAACCCTGTGCATTTTTCTGCTCATTGCTGTACTCAAGGATTGTGAATCTAACCATTCATATAATTGTTAGGATCTGAGTTTCAACTGGCTAAAAATTAGACTGGCTAATACTTAACACCATATACAGTAATGGAGAACATTTGATGATGAGATATGTAATAACAGGAGACAGATAGGAAGAATCTAACAATTATGAAATGTGAAAAGCATCTCAGTTGCCATGTTTCCTTGATAAGTATTGCCCACAACTTGGAAGAATAATCCATACAAAGTCAATCGCGATTACATCTTCTTCTGCTTGATTATCTACCACAGACTGCACTCACTTCCTATTGAGTTATCAATGGCTTCTTGTGCTTTCTGGATGCCGAGACGAAACTCTTGCAGCTCGGGTCTCAGCTTGTTTCCACGGTGATAGAAGACCAGGCCCATCTCAAAGTCGCCCATCTGGTAGAGGGCCTCTGCCTTGTGGTACAGACCCTGTCAAGTGACCAAGTTCAAATCAAAATTCAAATTTAAATATTTATATTCAGAGTTTTCTGCATTGAACCCTGTCATGTGACCAGATGGACAGATTATATTTAGATTTAGGTCTTGCTTGCAGTGCTTTCATTCGCTGGCACCGTGGCACCATGGCTATTTTCAAATATTTCATGTGAAGGATGAGCTGCTATTAATCATAGTCAGGGAAATAAGACGGAATCAACTTTGTAAATATTTGTCAAAGGTATCTTGCATTCAGTGCACATACAAAAAGTTTGCATAGATAGGTATACTACTTGCTGTATAAAGTAAAATGAAACTTCAATGGAATACAAATGAACTTATTCAGGTGCTGGAAACATGGTGTTCTCTATTAAGAATGACAAAATATAATCATAGCAATTTCTGTAGAGCACATCTACCTATTTGCGTTGATAGATGTGCTCACGAGTCATGAATTGTTAATTTGACACAAATGTAAGAAAAAAGTTTCATGTATTGTTCAATGAGATACAAATACAGTGTATGGCCACATCGACAGACATCATCCACGTTATGCCTTACGGCTCACATGCCTACAACTGTCCAACGTAGCAAGAATTTGTTTCATACAAAGACTAGACACGCTAAAAGCTGGTAATGGACTCTACATGTAAATGACAAAAGGCCATTATTGAATACCTTGATGTATTTTTCATCATCCTCCAGTGCTGCTTCAGCATCCTTGAGGGCTGCCTTGGAGTCACCAAGCTGGAGATGACACTTTGAGCGGGCCACCAGGCAATTCTTGTCTGTCGGTTCTATTTCCAGGGCCTGGTAACAGATGAAGAATACAATGAATAGAATTAGAAATTATAGAATAATGATAATGTAATGACCACATTGGCAATGACATATTTGACAATGAAGAAATGTGCTGCATGCCATTACTGGCATACATAATTATTATTTTTTGTTTGTTTGTTTGTTTTTTAACTGTCAACAAGATCTCACTGTGCTCTCTGCAGAATAGTCTCTTCCGTCGTTTTGGCACTGTGAAACAGATCGAGCTTATTTCTCCATTCCTACATTGGTTCCATTGTCATAATCAATCAGAAGATTTATAACTGACATTGCTTTTGTTTGTTTTTTCTATACTCACAAATTGTGCAAGCAACGTGCTTCTCTCAAGTAAGTACAGTAGTCAATTAAATATTCCATATTGAATGAAAACTGTAAAATTTGAAAATTTTGCACAAGTAATTTTTTTGCATTGGGCCAGAGGAGATCAATTTAGTGTGTTTTTAATCCTGCAGAAACAAGATATTTAGTAGTGGTACATATTGGCATGCTTATGCTAGTACCTGGTCAAGCGAAATGCGCAAAATTTCCACTTTTACAGTACCATGCCATTATACACACACACGTGCAAACACATGGTTTTACTGTTCTGGGTTAGTATGCGTCCAGGAAAACTGTCTAGCTAAGGACTGTACCAACACAATATTCAGCTGTTCTGCAGCAAAAATTGTCACGCATGTGTTCAAAGATATCATGCAGCAGCTGATGAAACCAATAGTCATGAAACATTACATGAAGGTAAAAACATCTACTCATATTTTCTTGGGCATACCCTAGAGAGTGACCAAGTTGTTATGATCTTAATATGTTCATAATTTCACAACTCAACACAACTAACACAACTAAGTAAAACCCATTGTATACTTCATTTGTCAAATGAAGGTACAGGGTCAGGGATAACATTTTAGCACTCTCTGTTCTAAAAAACTGGGAGGCACATCACGCAGCACTACAGGATTTAGTGACTGGCTTTCACAGGGGCAGCCATGTTGTTTACATACTAAGTTATAGCCCTCCATTGCCCGCCTGTAGTCCCTCTTTCTCATGTGGTCTTCTGCTTCTCCGATGTAGGATTGTAGGAGCTTCAGTTGCTCCTCCCGCTCTAGCGCTGGATCCACATATTCATCCATCATGGATACGATCAAATTCACACAGATTCCTCGTCAAATTGAGTATTTTCTCTGTAGAGCCCTTGGTCTGTGCACTTCCACATATACGGCTACTGCAGACAGCATGCATCCATTTTGTTTCACCATTGATTTGTACACAAGCCCCTTTGCCCTCACTCAAGTCCTAGCAACAGAGCCTCATGCATATTTATCAGATTATGGCAAACAGCTGTGCATATTCATGATGCGAAAAAGAATAGGGACTGTCATGCAGGGACGAACAACATCAATAGATTGAAGGATAATCTCTCCCTTCCTATAGTCTTCACTTTCACCTACCAGCCCACAGCCGTCTGTCATGGAAAGTCGTATTGATCATGATTATCGAGAGGTATTGATTTGAAGGACGGGTAGACTTTTAAAAAGGGGTGGGAGGGCAAGTGTGAGAATAACAAACCTTTAAAAACCACAGTGCCAAAATACAGCTGGGGTATGTCCTGTGCAACATATACTCTTTAAACTTTGTAGGGTGCAGCTCTCTCTAAAAACAGAAATCCATACACTTTATCACTGTGGAATTAGCTTCTGATGTCATTCATTTGTCAAATATGCCATGCACTCTCAGCTAAAAAGGTTCAAAGTCATCACCTTCTTTGTTTAAAGGAAGAGTGTAATTGAGTAAGTACTTGCTTATTTGTTTTGGTTTTCCATCAAAATGAATGTTAACCTTCAAGGTTGCCTAAGATATAATTTTGTAAAAAATGAATTCCAATAAAAATAGGGGTCCATCTCAAAACATGAAACAATGGATGGAATATGGGACCCTGAATATATACGCTGGGCAAACTTGCATCCAGAATGGAGAGCTCACACTCCAAGTACAAAAGGTCATCATCATCATCATCAGCAGCAGCAGCATCTCTGGCCTAGGTTGTGAAGCTATGGTCACAAAGGTTCGTACGTACGATGCGTTTGTACAAATGTCACTGTTGGTACGAATTCTGGAGTTCGTACGGCCTTTTTCCAAGTGAACTTTGAAGAGAGGGGTTCATATGAAATTGAAAAAAATTTTGAACAAGACCATCAACTAGGCTACAAACTTACAAACAGTCTACGAACTCGGGTTTTGTATGGCCTTCTTACACTTAGGAAGATCTTACGAAATTGTCTGAAAATCATTCTTGTGATGGCATTCGTAGCAGTTCTTAATGGTATTTGACCAAGCCATCACTATGCCATGTCAGTCTCTCAGGCGTCAGCACTTACATTGTAAGTGTGCATAAGCAAGAGTCTCTTATTCTTAGCAGATGTTTTCTGTAACAAGGTTCACACGATAAAGACTCCCTGGGCTGTCACCAAGCCTTTGCCAAAGCCCTGCGAACTTGTGACCAGTTGTGCATTGTGTGGAGGAAAACACGGCTTGACTTGCTGAGTGAATAGAATCTCCGTTAACCGCTATGGCGTTACTGGCGTTAGGCATGCCATTGGCATTGACAATGTCTGAGCTGACTAGGGTCCTATTTCTACTACAAAAATCATAATTTGTAGATCTGATTCAGTAAGATTTTGCCCTTGGCCTTAGCCCCATACCCATACTCTTATTCTAAATTGGCCGAAGGGTCTGCATTGATAATAATAATCAGGTTATAAAAATATCATTCTCAATGTAACGTTAGAAGAGCTGGTCAAAAAAGCTCATTTCAGAATTTAAAATTTTAAGAAATAAATCCGTTCACACCGGCTGCGCGGGATAACAGCCTTCAGGCAGTGATTGCGCAGAACCCAACCAGAACCAGAACCAGGCCTATACAGTGCCTTACAAATATGATTGATCATGTTATGTCAACACACACAGACTCACCGTGGAGTAACTCTGCAGGGCCTTCTTGTACTCTCCTTGCTTAAAAAGGACGTCCCCTTCCGCCATGTAGATGGCGAAAGATTCCCTGGAAAGCGCTTCATCATGTTCCTCACCTACAATCATCTTGGAAGAGGCCAAAACTTTTTTGGTGAAAGGGAAATAATATTGATTTTATTCGGCCCTTCGGTCCTCCTTACACCTTCGATCGAACTTCGCCCATTCATAACACACACATGGAGCAACTTCGCATTCACAATACACTACCCACTGCACTGACTGTGTGACACCTGTACGTTTACCCTAGCAACGTTAGTGGGCATGCGCAATGTCAGCACAGCGGAGAGAGCCGAGCCTAGCAAAACAAAAATAGGTAGGGCGCCATCTTGCGCCTCGAACATTATAGCTGAAGCTGCTGCTGTCACTGCTGACCCACCTGACTCATCTCTGGAATAATACACCTGTTTATCCACTTATTAAATCTCTTATATAGTAGAGGTCAGGACATGATTTTTTTTCTTTCTCCTTCACTGCTCTCCACCATAGCTTTCTTATCTCACACGTTCTCACACGTTCATGGTAATTATCGTGGAGATGCAATTAATTACTAGGAATATTAAATAATGAGGTACGAGATAACTATGTTAGGGGAAATGAGGCTCTGGGGCCTGTCTTCTAAAGACTTGTGATAGAAATCAATCACAAGTTTTGTGAGAGCTGCAATGCAAGTTGCGATTGATTTGGGGACTTGTGATTAATTTGAAGATTTTATAAGACGGGGCCCTGGATGTTATCATGGATTCGAACCTTCACACCGGTGCGTTTATTTTGGGACAAGACGTCAGCTGTACCCACTGTACTTCTCTAGCCCCAGAACTAGACGGAAGTAATTTATGTCAGGGAGGTGGAAGTGAGAATTTCCATTTCGCTGGTATAAGTGTTACCTGTCGGGCAATATCATGTTAAAGTGGCGCTTCTGAATTGTGTGAAGCCATACCAAAGAAGATGTTTTTGTTGTTGAATGAGGTTCCATAAAATCGGATCTAATAATGAGACAACAATAAAAAAATATTTCAGAATTTCACTGACTATGGCCAGCGGAACCGGAGGGGAGGCCGTGGGAGCTTGGGCCCCACTCTTTTCGTGCACCATACAAAGGAATACATAAGGTGCCAATAATTTGGCCCCCATTTTTTCTAACCCGGAAGTACGCAAGTGACATTAAAAAGAAATTGATAGATCTTGAATAGTGGTCGCGGTAAGGCTATGATTTTCCCCTAGAGACCTTCCTTTTCTTTTTTCTTTCCTTCTTTTTTTTTATTGTCAACTGAAGAAACACGAAAGTGGAGGTGGAGAGATGAGCTGAGGACTTTTTTTTTGCTTGTTAGCTCAACCCCGTAAGTGCCCCCCCCCCCCACTTTTAAAAATGCTCCACCGGCCCTGCTGATGTTTGATATGAAAGTGTTTTCACACACAAGCAATCCAATAGGTATTATGTGAAGTTTAAATGTGGTGATTGTATTTTAGTAATTATTGTTTTCACAAGTCTATGAAATATCAAAATAAAGTTAAGCAATGTTCTACTCAAACACATGCAAAAAATTTAAACAACTTTCTTCTTTTCTTTTTGTTTTACAGGAAATAAGAATACCAACTATCGTGCGTTGAACTGCATAATGATGTGGTTAAATTTAACTGATTTTATTGTTACAGATGTTACTTACCAAAACATTGTTTCAGATGTTACTTACCAAAACATTGTTTTGGAATTCATTTATAGTGCTCGAATTAAATGGGAAACTGAGTCGTGAGTTAGTCATTTCGTAGAAACTTAAATTACTTGCATACATAATGTGACTGTTTAGCAACCTCTTGATTGGGGGGGGGGGGGATTCGTGATACTTCAGAGTCTCAAAATACTGTCTCCTCATTATGATCGATTTTGATAAGGAAAAAACTTCAACGGGTCTCTTCTTTTTTCTTTAATTCTTGCGTATAGACGTCAACGTGAATCACTACAAAAAAGACAAAACTATATAGAGCACGACTAACAACAACGTTCTAAAAAGATTTGTTAAAGTGCTCTTTATTTTCGATCCTGTGTGATATAATACTTATACAATATCCTTCTCTTTTCTAAATGGAATCTTTAACAAAGATATTTGGGACTTACAGAAGAAAAATTTTTTTTGGCACTCCAGGGGGGGGGGGGGAACGGGGTTACGATGATGATGATGATGATGTCGATGATGATTATGATTATAATGTATCTTTCATTTGAACCCTTGTAGCATATATGTTGCGTAACCTCTTCGCATCCGAAGGATCTTTCTCTTTCTCCTTCTTTCTCTATTCATGAATATCCCATGTTCCGCAGTTCCTTGTTTAAAATAGTCAACATTATTTACCCGGTATCTTTTCTTTTTTTTAACTTAATGACTGAAGAAGGACGAGTGGAAAGTATTATGAAGTTCACTACAAGGAAAATCGGATTATTCGGCTCAAGGATTAAACACTGTTAGGCTAGACGTCATTAAGAAGGGACTCTTTTTTTTTCGTTACAAAGCAAAATAGAAGAGGAAAGAATGAAATAAACCCTTCAACTCATTTTATCATGAGTCATCTATTACATGCCTACATGACGAGGCCGAGGGAAAACGTCTTAATCTTGTACAAACTTCGTCGATCCTCCCTGATGCTTCATTAAATTGGGTAATTGGACACTTCATGACAGCGACAAGTCATAGAGATGAATAAGGCGAAAGAGAACAATAGGCGATTGACGAAGATCAAAATAATGGGAATCGTGTCACAAAGAAAAGAGATCCAACGGATTTTCATGGCCGTTCCACTCACGGGCTGGCAGACCATTCATTCAATCGATCGATAAAGACACTTAAATTTATTAAAGGACAACAGCGCCTTCGCGAATTACGTTATACTCTATTAAGAAAAGCCGCTCTTTTGTGACGCTGTGACGCTGCTGCTGATCAATGTATTGGAGGCGGGGTGTGTGTGTGTGTGTGTGTGTGTGTGTGTGTGTGTGTGTGTGTGTGTGTGTGTGTTTGCTTGGGGGGGGGGGGGGGGTGGAGAATCGATGGGAATATAAGAAAAAAACATGAAGCATAGTCTGCAAACACAAACTTTATTGCATAATGCTGAGAGCTTATGTACGATTGTCTTCTCGAGAGACATCATGGAAAACGCGAAAACGTGTAGTATGCCAAAGATAGAACAACGAGATTGAGCGTAGCAAAGTTACTTAAGCAGTATAAGATTGATCGAGAAATAGGCAGGGGTTATCATTAATCGTCTTATGCAAATTCGAATTTATCATAATTATAGTTTTGTATGCATTAGTCTTTTTCATATGAATTTCATATGATTATAAGTGACTATCACAAATGGTAGCCTGTAGGCCTACATGCCTTCTCCCAAGGTCTTGAAATAGGTGGAGAATGGTCCATTATGTTGTACGAGACAGAACTCTGTTGTAAAAAATTAATCGTAAAGGTTATCAGTACAAGGAAACTATAAGTATTCAGTAAAGTTAATTACCCTGACTCTTCACTACTGGGCAATGCTTTAGTTTTGTATATTCTGTGCAGAAATAAACACAAAATGTGATAAAGTTATTGTTTTATTTACCAGCATGATTACCATAAGTTGGTTCCGTCATCAAAGTTATTTTGCAGTTTCCATTGTTTAGGGGACTTAAAACTTTGATTACGTTGAATATTCATACAAAACACAATCCACTTTGTGTGTTGTATTACCCATCATGTATCATCTGTGCAACTGTCTCTATTCTTTAGTCTAATTTATTGACAGAGTATATATTTTGAACTGTATTTTGATTACCTAATGCTCTTTTATCCAGTATCATGTACATCGGTGTATTGCACATTCTTGTGGAATGTCAAAAACAAATAATGAAACTCAAAATTTAAAGAAATAAATTCCATAACATTAATTAACTATATTTTCGAGTTCAAATTCTCACTCAATCAAATAAAAACAAAAGAAATAGTGAGTGTTATCAGAATAAAAGTTAAGAAATAGCTTCACAACTAATGTTCATGATCTTTTTAGAACAACGAAATATCACCTTGACTAAAAAGTTCCCTTACAAAATACATTTTGGTATATACTATTTAACCTAACATCTCTGTAACAGTTGATCGACACAGATCCTTACAAATATTATATCTTATACATAATCTAAATCATACTTATAAAATTAGTATACTGTAGTACTGAACATTTTACTCCGGTTACATCACAAAGTGTTGTAGATTCCCATTTAGAAAGGACGACACGTGGAATGTATTACTTTTGGAACGAATCATACGATTTCCTCAATACAGTCAGAAATGATTTCACTATACTCTTGGATAACATATTAGTAGATCATATACTATTCCCCGGTATTAGCGTATAAACGACTTGATGTTATCTTGCTGCAATTTTTTTTGAAGTGATCAACGACAAATTGATATCTTAACTCTTCTCACTAATACTTATAGGGCCTGGTATACTCATTGGCAGCCATACCGGTATACTCACAATCTGCCACAGGCCTTTATTATTAAATGTCGTTTTTACCTATGGAGTTAAACACTGCCATCTTCATTTCTTCCGATGTAAATTCTCTCGGGCATACAACTGCCTGTCTTTTAATTGGGTCTCATAAAAAATACTAACTTAACTAACGCTGTGATGCTCCTACGGCGTTCCAAGAATGCAATTTAGGCCTACATCGTGATATTATAGCATTGCATTGAATGATAACAAACAAATTGC
Source organism: Diadema antillarum (assembly GCF_040938485.1). Classification (NCBI taxonomy): domain Eukaryota; kingdom Metazoa; phylum Echinodermata; class Echinoidea; order Diadematoida; family Diadematidae; genus Diadema; species Diadema antillarum. Next base: position 338,162 of record NW_027271945.1, on the reverse strand, counting down.
AACGATGAATTAAAAAAAAGAAGAAATGACTGCGCCAAAAGCTTATGTATGAATGATTAAAATCCATCTTTTTAATATTACACAAGAGGCCTTCAATTGAAGACTAGCAGACGAGCTCGGTAAGCGCACCTGGTCCTGAGCTCACAGTATTTTACAAGACAATAGCTATGACCTTCGATGTTTTGCTTGCAATAACGCTATACAGATTGAATTGCTTTTCAGATAACATTATAATATCCATGTGCAAACTTACATGAAATTCTCGTAAAAGGACATCATACAAAAAAAAAAAACAGCAGATCGGTAAATCCCTCGTATACTGAATACGATGGATGTTTACGGGGTGTAATATTTGGCCTTCTGCAATACTGTGATGAAAAGCATTGTTTGTTGATAGGCGTATAGACAGCGAAGGGAGAGGAGACGAAACTGAGTTGTAATTGAAGATACGTTTCAGTTCAGCGAGGCGTAAACCCAGCATTGTTACCGAACACCATTAGTCAGTAGCAAGTGACGCGGATGTGCAATATTGAATAGAAAGAAACGGACGCCAAGAAGTGATACCTAATAGCCATGGTTAGAACCCCTTCTTGTCACCTCTGTGACGAAGATAAACAGTGAAATGTGATCCGAAGGAGTCCGAAATTTTCAATATCGGCGCAGGACGTGTATCACTTGCTATGGCGATCGTTGTATGTACTGCACACAGTTTTCCGCAGTGATGAACTGCACAGTGTTGTGAAATATTTGAGCGTACGTAGAAACGGAGCGGACTACGGACGCTGCACACTCGGAGACGGAACGGGAGGCGGGGTTGGCAAGCCAGCGGGTGAAGATAATTATTCTCGACCTACACCGGTGAAGCTGAGCGTAATCAGTTTCCAAGGACTTGCTGGTCAAAATTGACGCGAAAACCTCGAGCATTTCATCTGCATCTATTGTCACTGAGCGGAGCTGCGTACGAGTTTCGGTATATAGTTTCCCAGAGGCATACATTTCCATCTCCATTTTTACAGTAAGTATAATATATGTGCAGTACGTGGAGATATATAATAACTCTGCGTTGACCATGCACATGATTGTACGTTATCGAAAGTCAGTGCATAATACGTGTATAGTACCTTTACCCCAACGATTTTGATATATATGTAGTATATTGTCTCACTGAAATGTACGCGACATAATTATATTGCAGTGTATTTTTCCAAGATGTGGTATTATATACCTGTGTCTTGTGTCAGTACATAGCTCGTCAACATGGACAATGTGCCCTTGCTACATAACGAGTAAGATTAATCTTCTGTCTGACGTCTGTATAAGTCCCAATACGTTTGAATACACAATGGTTTGTTTTGAAGGTTGTATGTATCACGACAAAAATTGAATCTAGCCTCCTTTCATCCGTATTTCAATAGTTTGTAGTATATATAGGCTTATAAGAGTTATAACAGTTATTTTGTAAACCAATCATGAAAGTGGAAATAAATGAAATGAACGAAAGCTATGCTATGAAATACGTTATGAAGTGTACGTTTCACGTCTATCAGTCGATCACAGCAGCGTCTGTCAAGCTCACATCCACATTTGTAAGCCTATGACATTCGTGGTTGAACTTGTATTGGCGCAGTGTGCTGCTTTCAAAGGCAATGGTGTCACTCGTAGAATTGCCCTTTGTTCTCTCAATTTGTATGAGTTTGTTTGCGAAACCCAGCCGTCGGGATGACATGATTTTCGATTGATATCTATCTATAAAAGTATTTCTATAAGCTAAAAGAATGACAGCACGTCGTGTCGCATACACTCCCCGTGGGTGTTTTAAGCCTATACTCTTGATACAAAAACATTGTTTGTGACGAAAATCGTTACAAATTACTTCTAGCTTCGTACTTTTGTTTGGAGCCGGAACAACATGGGCCTGGGTATCGAGCCATCGAACATAAATGCATGGGTACTATACAATATTATGTTCCATAGCTGTTCCAATACGCAGATCTGTATCCTTACTTTGCTTGGCTCCTATTTAGTTTATGAGAAAAATAATTATTAGCTGTACGTAAATATACTAACGTTGTATTTAAAATTTCTAGGAGTTCAATCAGTTTCAGACCCGACGCCAATCGATAAATTTTCCATTGAAAAATAAAATGTATTCAGCCAGCCTACTGACGTGTCGAAAAGATAAGATCTAAAGGTATTGATCTGCAGTTGGATGTATTTAAATGTACATGGAGTTGTAAGCATAATGCAGAATATTTACATTGTATGCAGACCGAAACAGAGGTGTAATGGGGGATTATAGGTAGATAAATAAAAAGATGGATAGATAGGTTGATACATGTCGATATAGAAAGGGAGAGGGAGAGAGAGGGGGAGGGAGAGTGGATGTAACTAAGGCTGGAGTATGATAATACCCATCAATCTAATAACTCAATACAACGTACAGTTGTAAAAGATCTGCATTCAGGTCTAGCTATCAGATGTTTTATTCCAAAAGTTTCCCTAACATTGCGGCATGTTTATAGCATCTATAATTCTCATAGGGAGGGAAATTTACAGAATTGAAACCCAGTCATCTTCCCCAACAACAAACAACAACAGCAACCACAAAAAATACAAGAAAATCAAAAGAACGATGTTCGACTTTCGATTCTAAAACTAAAAGTTTGAAATATATAGTGACAATATCCAGTCATTTTATATTATAATATTACCGGTAATGTATGCGATTTGTCAGACGGAAGTGAATACTTTACAACTCTTGTCATTAACGTTGGGACGGGGATTCCCTAGCGGTATTCATTTCAATACATTGCCATTAAATATTTCTTCTGCGGTTCTGCTTCAGTTGTCTCCCTTTCTTTCGTATCTTAGATTCTTTTTTGAAGGAATGTTTCATTCGATCTTTTCACGCAAAAGTGTGGAAATATGGCGGTTGGTTTTGACGTTTCCTCCGTGTATGTTCTCCTCAGAGAGAGAGAGAGAGAGAGAGAGAGAGAGTTCAACCGTTCTCAAGTTTACTTCCAAATACAGAATGTTCTTTGAACCTTAACCGTGTCTTACCAGTATTTTTCCCCTGTTGCACTCCACCAGAGGACAGAGCACAAAGTCGGAAACGTTCAAGATCTAGGTTTCTAGACGACCAATTCTATGAGAGTATAATCGACATCATTCTGTGTCAAGTCGAAGTGAATGGTGAATAGGGTCATTCATCACTCCACGAAGTACCCAACAATGCTGGGTACATTTTGTACCTTTTGTCGTTGTCAGGCGTCTTGAATCCTGTGGCACAAAAGGTTGAAATGAGTGCTTAATCGTGGTCATGAATAAGTCGCAATGGCTTGTTATACTGAGAACATAGAACTGCTTGTTGCGAAAGTCTGTCGTTAGGTGGTGCAGAGGACGCCCCATTGTACGCTATAAAGTCCTAGATGTCGTTGTATACTCGAAAATGACAAGATGTATGCCAGCTAGTCTATACTGTAATAACATAATGTAGAATGGAATAATTTACTGAGCCTGTATGTATGCACAACTTCCCTCGATATTTGCCTCTTTCTCGGTGTGGGAGAAACTTTCTTGTTGTTGTTAGATTTCGTGTTTTGTTGCTGTTTTCTTGTTATGATCCGTTTGTCAGTATTCACATCTTGTATACTGCAATCTCAATCACGTGCCTATAGTCTGAGCTACACAAAACTTCATAAAGATCTCTTGATATTATGCTCTGAAAAAAAAAATGGTGGGCCTCGTTATGACGGCTTCCCTGCCTATTGATCAGTTACGCATTCGAGATTCCAGAAAAATCCGACGTATTGACGAAGACGTACTAGTGCTCTTTAAGGGCCACTGGGAGTCTTTTGTGTGGCCTTTTAAGAGGTAAAGGTTGACAAATCATCGATTTTTTTTTCTCTGCGTTTGAGTGAAAGGCAATGGGAGATAAGTTGTAGGTATTCGACGTGCGAACCAATTTGAGTGCCGGTGATGTAATGCAATTGTAACTAGAATTGTCCACCAGATAAAGATAGAACCACTTATACTGTCGCTTTCATGCTTTCCATAATCACTCCGTTCAGACAACAACCTGTGAGCAGAGGGCAACGTATTGCAGGTCGTATTACGTTTATATCTGGTCATATCGTCTTTCACACAATTTGCTACAAGTCGTCTGCGAATTCGAGCAAAGCTCAGAGTGTCCTCATTACGCGTCGCTCGGTGTAAAGTGCATGGTGAGAAATATGCAAGGCCGCTCGAGCTCGTTGCTAGCGGTTTCGACTTTCGTTTAATTGGTTGCCATGACAACGAAATGCTAACAGCATGCCTGACAGCGTCTTTGTTGTGGAGGGATCGAGGGCTTTGTTGTATTTCACATAAAGCTCCGATCCAGTGTACTCAGTAGGCCTACTCAGCGGGAAATATCAACAGTATAGGCTGTATTGTTATTTCCGTGTCTGCCAATATTGACTCTTGCGTTTAGCTATTGTGGCTCATCCATAACGAGAGAGCACGGTACATTGCCTATAACTGACTTCTGTTGATTTGAAATGCCTGATTAGTGACTCGTGATGACACAGTCTACCCATAAGCCTGTATCATCGTATAGCCAGTGAGGAATATCTAATGAACATGTACAGTGAAACAGGGGCGGATCCAGGAATTCCGTAAAGAGGGGGCGTGTTTACAAAATTAAAGGGGGGGGGGGCGCACGCACCCCTCCCCCATTTTTTCTTTTTATTTCTTTTGTTTCAACAAAAAATAAAGGGGGGGGGGGGCGTGCGCCGGTTGCGGTCCTCCCTGGATCCGCCCCTGGTGAAAGGACTCAAGTGAAGAAAATAAGTGACTGTTTATTCATTTAAAATGAGGGCATCTCAGCATAAAATAATTCGGTAATTGTTGCCAGTGTTATGTGGCCAGCTGTCAGTACTACATTTGTACATGTACAATAAATAACTTTGATTATACGAGTTGCTTTGTAACTGAAGAGGAGGATAAACTCTCTTTTGCAAAACGTCTTTTGGTTTCCGTGAACTAAAACGTGAATGCATTATGTGTGCACGTCACGAGCCCGACACCCACGAGTCATTACAGCCCACGAGTGCGACACTAGGCAAACAAGGCCCACGAGTGCCATACTAGGCAAACAAGACACACAAGTCCTACACCAGGCAAAAAAAGGTCTACAAATTTGTATTGAGTCCGATATTTAGTCTGGAAAGCAGACCACCTAAATCCACGGAATAAATAACTAATTAGGATATAATATCACGTGCTCGATTGACATCATTCTTATTATGATGACATGACACTAAATGAATTTCCGGCGGCTACTGGGTGCGGAGTTACAACTGCAGGGATAGATGCCAAGCCGTTGTTAAATCTTAATCTGTGAGACTTTGGAAGCGGCGATTAAGGGAAATAAAGCAAGCCGTCAGGGACGTTTATCAGCTCCGCACTTGAACTTTGGATCGGAAACAAAGTATGGGTATGTGGTATGGGCAAGCCCTCACCCAAAATAAGGTCAAACTATTTGATAATTTTAATTTGGGGAATTTTACTGAAGGAAGTACACACTTAACGAATGTAATCATTCCCACCCCATTCCATACCACCTTTTATCAGAACAGTTATTTATATTTATATCTTATTATTCTGTTATTTTGTGTTGTGTGCACTAAACTAAAATGACTGTCATGTGCGTTGGACTGTAGGAAACCTGAAGAGATTTTAAAAGTTCGACATGTTTCACCAGGGGGTGTTTCATCAATGAGTTCGTCGGAGGTTTTCACCGACAAATTTGCTATCAGCCAATCAGACACAAGCATTTCAGTAGCTGTTTACAATTGTCAGTGTAAATCACTGACAAAAAGTTTCATGAAACGGTACCCAGGTTTACCACTAAGTCATGCAGATATTATGATGTTTGACGTTGATTATCAATAATGAATGCATATTATTACTTTTACTCTCTTTTTAACATATTTCAGGTGAATAGCTTCAGTGTGGAGACTGTCGACTGACGACCAAACATGGCGGCAGAGACGGATCCAGCCAGCCCAGAGCACGACATCCACAGCGTCCAGTTCATGGAGGAATTCACGACTTGTCCGCTGTGTGAGCGCGACTTCGAGGATGCCCGCATGTTGCCATGCCTACACACTTACTGCAAGAGCTGCATCGAGAAGCAGCAAAAACAAAATGGCGGACTGTTCAAGTGCGACCTCTGCCGAGACGGAACGTCGGTGAAGATGAAAGCTGGAGAGCTCCCGATCAACGCGATGGTGGCGAAGATGAAGTCGCTGCTGCTCGGTGATCAAGGGGAGTCGAGCACGGAATCGGAGTCGGACACCAGCGTGACGGAGAAGACGTGCACGTCGTGCGAAAAAGGGAACACCGCCACTAGTCGCTGTCAAGACTGTCGAGAGTTTATGTGTAAGACGTGTTTTCGGGCGCACCAAAGTATCAAGGTCCTGCGTGATCACACCATCCTTACTATGGAGGAATGGCAGAAGTTAAAACAAAAGGACCCACAGGTGGACGAGACAGACGGCGTAACCAAGTTGTGTGGAGAGCACAAAGAACCAGTCTCGTTATTCTGTGACAAATGCAGTGCGTTAGCTTGTAGTGATTGTGTGGTGTTGTACCACAAGGGGCAGAATCATCGTTGTCTGGCGATCAAAGATGCTGCCGTTGCCAGGAAACAACAACTGGAAAATACGATCAGCGAGGCGCAGCAGACGGCCGCCAAGTTTCGCGGTGCTTGGGAAATCCTCGAGAAGACTCGTGGAGAGCTGAAAGGGAGCGCCGAACAGCTCCGGACGGAGATCAAGGACGCCATCAAAGGCGAAAAGGACGATTTAGAAGATCGCCAGAATCGCTACATGGGAAACGTCGACATCGCTGAAAAGAAAAATGACGGCAAAATTGAAGGTTTGATTGATAAGGTTGAAATGGCGCTGGAAAAGCTTGTGACTGCATTTGAGCTTGGTGAAAGTGTTTTAGACTTCGGTGATGATTACCACCTCCTGTCTCTTGACCTCCCGTTGCGATCGAGGCTGGATGTCCTGAAGAAGCTCCAGCCCACGCTACCGACGGAGGACCTGAGCATCATCGACCTGGTGGAGATCACGGGGGAGGAGGGGGTAGAGCAGGAGGAGGAAGATGGTCCAAAGAGTGAGTCCACGGAGTCAGCGGATGATGAGAGTGAAGACTTGGGACCCGTCTGGGAGCTGGCGACAACCATTGGATCTGCAGGCTCAAAGGAAGGTCAGTTTGATTGGTGCCGAGGTGTGTCCGTGTCCTTGGATGGACACACCGTCGTCGCTGACTGGGGCAACGATCGAGTGCAGGTACTCGACCGCGATGGCAAGTTCCTCTGCCTCCTGAACTCGGACAAGAAGCCGGACGGCAAGCTGTCCATGCCGCAGGATGTCGCCTGTCTCCCCGACGGGCGATTCGTTGCCGTGGACAAGTCGAAGTTTGTTCGCATGTACGACCCGCAAGGACGATTTTACCTCCGCTTCGAGACATCCAGCAAAGACGAGGATGTGAAGATGTTGGAAGTCGAGCTCTCGTGCGTGACAGTCGATCGCCGGAGTCGCATTCTTGTCGGCGACTGCAAACGCAACGTCATCACTTTCCACTACACGGACGGCACTCTGCTGAAGACCCTCCCCGTCGTCGGGCCCAGCCACATCGCCACCGATCTCCTCGACCGCATCGTCGTCAGCTGCCCCCGGAAGCAGAAGATCCGCATCATGACGAAGGACGGGAAGCTGCTCATGGCGGTAGACTCCTTCGGCGAGAAGGGTAAACTGAAGCCCAGCGGGGTCTGCTGCGACAGCGACAACAACATCTACGTGGTCCACAAGGAGCGGGGAGGGGAGAAGGGGGTCCACATGTACAACAACAAAGGCAGGTACGTCGCCTGCGTCGCCACAGCATTCCGAGAGCCATTCGACGTATGTCTTTCCGCCGAGGGGTACGTGGTCGTGTCCGACGAGGACACGGTGAAAGTTTTTCGTCGAAAGACTAAAGACAAGAACTCATAGGTGGGAAAAAATTGAGTATTTGTCATGGATGACTACGTGGATCTTTTTCGAAAGATGTGCAAAGTTTGGAAATGTCACCAGCTACAAAGTGCTTATATTCACTGTAAAAATATCGGTGTTAGATTTAACACCATGGGTGTTAAATTTAACACCGATCAAGTGTTAATAGAGGACCACACCCACAGGTGTAGAAATGTATTGTGATGGTGTTGAGAAGTGTTCACCTGGCACTTCGTGGTGTTAATTTGACACTGTATCTGGTGATATTTTGACACTGTACTGGTGTTAATTCAAAAATGCCACCGCATGGTGTTGATTTGATATTGCTGGTGTTAATATCAATGGTATAACACCCGTCCAGCTTCAGTAGGATACCACACCAACTTGTGTTAATGTGGTGTAAATGTGTTTACACATTTAAAAAAAAATCAGGTATCATCGGAAAATTCTTGATCGTCTTGTTTAAGTTCAAAATCAACAAGAAGTGCAGTTACTAAGAAACTCTTCAAAAAAAGTTTTATATTTTGAAATGACACCTGGAGGTGTTAACTTAACACCATAAATAAGCACCAAAAATTTAACCCCAGCTCGGTGTTTCATATTTAACACCGGACTTTTTGCAGTGTATTATCGTATTCGGAAACGGTATAGATTAATGGCATTTTGTGGGAAGAGAGTTGACGTGTGTTGGTGGCTTGCACTTAGGAATGATAATTCACCAAAGTCCTAGCTCATTAGCATTTAGTCATGTTGACTTTTGGTAGCGACGCTGTTATACATGTAGATTCTTAGACACTTTTACAAAACTGCCCGTATTGTACTACTGGTGGCGACATCAAAATTTTGATACACTGCTTTTTATGGCATCGAGTTGTTGTCTTGTCATCTTAACTGCAATCATTCCACATCCATCAACACTCTATTACATGGATCTATCTAATCCGTAACCTGGCTATTGCTGTTTCTGATATCTATTCATAAAAATGTCCATTTAACACCAATGCCAGGCTGGTTGACATCGCTTGAGAAACGTGAAAGAAACCAGGGGGGCGTTTCATCAACGTGTTCGTCGGAGGTTTTCATCGACATATTTGCTATCAGCCAGTCAGACGCAAGGATTTCAGTAGCTTTTAACAGTTGTCGGTGTAAATCACCGACAAAAAGTTTCATGAAACGGTCCCCAGGTTGGAACATTTACTACAAATGTATTTGCATCAAAGTAAATCAAATAAGGCTTCCCTAACTTCAATAGAGTTTCCGTGCAGCGTGCTGGCTGTAAACCTTTTAACATGATGTGACATTGGTAAAGCTCATATCCGTTTGCCTGCAGTGTTGATAGTGATACACTTTAAAGTGTTAAAAAGGGAGAGTGGTTATACAAGGTATAACACAATAGAGTGGGAGTAGAGGTATTATCCTTCCCGTGGGTTGAACTCCAGTCTAAATGAATGTTACATACGTTAGATTGACTGCTGTATTTTGCGAGGTATACGAACAATCATCAACTAATCAGCAATTCATCGTATTGTTACAGACCCAGTTATATACTGATATATGTTCTATGAGATTCAAAGAATGTCTTGGAAATTAGTCAAAGGGTCACATATTTCTCTGAAATATTATTTCGATAAATTTTCATTCCATTTATTTGCATGCATATCGCGTCATATAACACTACAGAGTATTCTTATGTACGTATTCAAACTACTCTTGTTTCTATTATTTATTTATCTTAGGGTAGGCCCTATCTGCAAGTAAAATGCATATCCGTAGTGCAATGTTGAGGACGTTTTATCATGTCTGGACATCTTTAAAAGCGAGTAAAATTGATTTCATACGAATGCGAAGACAGTCCTGTAAACTCTGATGTGAAGTTAGCGTGGTGAAAATCAGTTCATTGTGTCAATACTAATAGCTCTATGGAAGGCGCAAGAACTGAGTACACTAGTTTATTTATTTCATCGTGACATAACCTCAGTAAAAAGGTTTCAGTGTCCAGCTGAAATTAAAGATATCCATTGCCTAAAAATTGGTGGTGCATGTGGTTGCATGCATGTCATATTGAATGAGCAGTTTTATGAAAATATCGTTAGTTAATGAAAGTAATCTAAAATACTGATCAGAAAGTCCATATTAAAGTATACTCTTTGGATTCTATTTACAGTATCGCAAATAAAACTTTTTGCAGCGAAATAAGGACCCACCGTCCCTAAACATTGAATAATATCTATAAGAAAAAGATGATCACAGATATCTCGTAATGTTTCGTTAGAGGTAAAATTGAACATTTTTCTTTCTCTAGAGCATTGAACCTAGAATGTTTCGTTAACAAAGTTCTCAGTTCGATCTGAAAAGTTAGTATCCCTCACATTACAATACATTACCTCATGTTTATGGTCAAAATACGGTACAAAACAGAGGGCGCCGTAACGCATTTTGTATTCAGCATTCAGGTTCAGGTAGCGTCTCTATACGCCTACTATACTAGTATAATTATGTGGGGACTCTGTTCTGGCATGGGGGGGGGGGGGGCGTTGAAATGAAGTAGATGTACTTTGTACTACAAATGTATTAGTCGGAAATAAAACTCTAAAGAGACGGTTGCTGGCATGAGGCACATGGTCGCTACCCTTAGGTGTTGGGAAACGTGCAGGTATATGTAATTAACTATTATACTGGTCAATGATGGCTGTGTTCCTCGTCGCATTCCTCACAATGGCTGGAAATGTAAAGGTACAGCTGTGCTACCTACGTGATGCGTAATATAGCCCCAACACGTTATGTAAAATTCTTAATGTCCTCTGAAGAAACATTATAGATAAAAGGCGTTATGTTGAGATGGTAATGCGCAGTTACAGTACTCAGAATTGCCACAGTGCATGGTTGTCCTTATTTTGCTAACTCTGTTTTGTGCCAGTGTATGACCATGCAGTTTCCAATTACCCGACGACAAATCAAGTTGCTGTTTGTCCCCCTTATTTCAACAAGTTGATGAGATGGTCTAACAGAAAGAGAGCTAAGTACACTGTAAAAACATCGGTGTTAGATTTAACACCACGGGTGTTAAATCTAACACCGATCAAACTTCAATAGAGGACCACACCCACAGGTGTAGAAAATGCACTGTGATGGTGTTGAAAAGTGTTCATCTGACACTTAGTGGTGTTAATTTGACACTGTACCTGGTGTTATTTTGACACTGTACTGGTGTTAATTCAAAAATGACACCACATGGTGTTGATTTGATATTTGTTGGTGTTAATATCAATGGTTTAACACCCGTCCAGCTTCAATAAGCGAGCACACCAGCTGGTGTTACTGCGGTGTATATTTATTTTCACATTTTTTTTTTCAAAAATCTAGTATTCTAATGTAAAATTCTTGATCGTCTTGTTTAAATTAAAAATCAACAAGAAGTGCAGTTACTAAGAAACTCTTCAAAAAACAGTTTTATAATTGGAAATGACACCCGGAGGTGTTAATTTAACACCATAAATGAGCACCGAAAATTTAACACCAGCTCGATGTTCACTATTTAACACCGGACTTTTTGCAGTGTAAGGTGGAGAACAAAATAAGGTTAGGATTAGCACGTAACGGGAAGGTATGATGCAGCTTCTTTTTTTTAGTTATTATTTTTTATTTAGATATCGCTATATATCGTGATTTTGATTAGTTGACTGGAGAACCTTACTGAACATTGACTGAGCTTCATCATGTATTTTCGAAGTGGAAAACCGCAGTTACATCGATGGCTAAAAATGTATCATAAAGGATGACATGTCGTTCAGCAATCCAAAGAGATCAGTGCGAAATATTGGACATTGTCAAAGTGTGAATCAAAGTACGCAAATATTTAAGACCAATAGCCCAGGAGTACGAGTGTGTAAGCATATATTACAAGGTCGATAACCCATCATGTGCCTTTGAAATATAAGCAGATATAATTTTTTTTTTATTGACTGTTTGATATCAACTGTTAGGTAGCCGTACTGTTTGATTAATAGTTTATGGTCATCGATATCTTGTTTTTACTAGTATCTGTAAATGGTGCATTGTCTCTTTATCAAGACATCTGAATTTATTGTATAGCATATAAGATAGTATACCAACCCAAGACAAGCTAGTACTAGTACAGGTATATATGTGTTTCATTATAGGCCTATACACAAACGTAGATGGCGCATTGAGAATTGACGCTACTGACACAAGTATGCAGTGATACAGAGGTGTGGACATTGTGTCTATATTACATCAATCTTGTAATTTTAGAGCTGCTAATTATTTATAGCTGAGAAAAAGAAAAACAACTATCAGCGGCTTCCTTATTACGCTTGTAACTAAGCGCAGCCTCTTTCAGAATAATGGATAACAGATTATAAGATATTCTGTAAATACAAGCAAAATAATTAGTGATGGAGATGCAAATGTATGCATAATGTAACACCCATGAATAATTATAATGATTGTTATGTAAAATATGTGTTGAAAGTTTCAAACTAAGATTATTTATTATAATAAGTACGCGTATAAACTACCTAACAATGCAAATCGAACAAAAATCCTGCCATGAGTAATTCACTCTAATCATTTTGTTTCATGTGATTACACATTCCTGATTTTTTTTTATGTGTATTATTCATAAGTGAATGAAAATGGAGGCCAAATGAAATATTTCAATCGTATTTATGTGTGTACAAATAATATTTATTGACGAATGTTCTTCGCAGTAAACACTGTTTAAGCTCAAGTGATTTTTTATTGCATGTCAATTTATTCCGTGATGGATGATGGCTCATTTTAACGCATTGAACATTATTTCTTTCTCTCTTTATCCGTTTTCTAAAATAGCCCCACTCTCCTCACACACACACACACACACATACACACACACACACACACATCTATCTATCTATCCATCTATCTATATATAATTATATATATATATATACATATAATATATAATTATATATACGTATATTTGCGGATGAACCTGCAGTCAACCGCGTGAACTTCTGTCTGTCTATATATATCTATATATATGTGTGTGTGTGTGTGTGTGTGTGTGTGAATAGCTACCGCCATTTTGATCAGTGTCTATAGGCTGTGCTTTATCTTTGCTGTTGCAGAAAGTAAAGTATTTATAACATTCTTGCATAATCATATCACCATGCCAGGTCGTTTGTAGGGAGAGACTGAGAAAGGTCAGCCGATTCCGAACCCGAAGCATAAAATCGTTAAAAATCCACTGAAATAATTTTAGCCAGTGTCACCTAGAAATAGGGTGAACCCTGTCAATGAGTGTCACTTAATTCTTTTTTGTCCATGAGATATTTTGTGTGAAATTTGTGCACATTTTTTTTTTTACTCAATGGTTCACACAAAGTTTTAAAGGGGTGGTATAGTTTTGGTTGAGATGGAGAATCAGGTTTTAAAGGGATAGTACAGTATTGGTGGAGATGAGAATTGGGCTGCAAACCTTTTGCGAGATACCAAAAAAACACTTATGATATAGTACAGAGAATACCACTTTAAGAGGAATTCAAAGTTTATTTGATGAAAATCGGGTCTGGAATGACTGAAACATCCAAAAACAAAGTAAAACAAAGCGATCGTAATAAAGTGTGGGTCCCACACTTCATTAAAATCGCTCTTTTTTGGATATCTCAGCCATTTCAAAACCAATTTTCATCAAATAAACGTTGAATTCCTCATAGAATTACATGCTCTGTCATAATTATTTCATAAGAGGTTTCTCATTACCTCACCAAAAAATGTTAGAAACCTGAAATTAGGTCTCAACCACAACTGTACGATCCCTTTAACCCTTTTTTACGAGATGCATGTAATTCGAAACCACTCAGGTGACATATTAGAGAGCATCAAAGTTTATCAGATGAAAATCGGTTTTGAAATGGCTGAGTTATAAAAAAAACTAAGTAAAACAAAGTGGTCTTAATTTTTGTTAAAATCTCTTTGTGTCTGGATATCTCAGCCATTTCAAAACCGACTGTCATCAAATAAACTTTAAATTCCTCTTAGAACGGTATACGTTTTAATAATTCATACAAGTGGGGACCAGGTTTCTTATTGTCTCGCAAAAAGTTAAAATCTGAATCCCCATCTCAACCAAAACTTTACTATCCCTTTAACCATCATTGCTGCAAGACGGTAATAATGATGTCATAATGCTATACAATGTACCCGTTAAAGGAGAACTTCAGACGATTTGTAAGCACTTTCCAGCGAAAGTACAAAAGTACAAGATTATTGAAACTTGACCAGACTGCTTTGAAACGCTTTCTTTGTCCACAGGTGTGATAGAATAAGAAAATATCATTTTTCAATTTCATTTTTCTGAAAATATACTTGAATCGTCCATTAAAATCCTGAAGGCTTAACGAAAAAATGTTCTCCCAAAGTATGCGAGCAATATACAAACACGTTTGTGTGTGAGGGTGTGTGTGTGCGAGAGTGTGTATATTAAGTGTATAGCTTACATGCACTATTGTGTGATTTTTTTTTTTCACTCATTCCCTGGGTACACACGGTTCAGCCAATAGTGACTGCAGGTTGTATTTTGTAGCTTAAAATAGAAGAAAAAAAAGCACACTCAAACAAACATAGTTACTCACGTTGTCCATAACAGTGAGCATGATATGCAAGAATACTGAGTACATTGCATTATAGTTTGGGAAACTTTAATGCACCATCTTTACATTTTATGAGAATTTAGCAGGACATTGCATACGCGGAGATTATGTATACTGCACGTGCTGCTTGAGTGAATTTCTGTGCTATTTTCAGCGCAAGGACAAAGTGCAACACTTAAAAAAAAAAAAATAAAATAAAATGAAAAAAAAAATCACAGTGACGCAGGAGAGGCAGAATATTTTGTTCTCATGCGGAATAAAATATAAATAGCGTTTGAAAAAGAAAAAGAAAAAAAAAAATAACGTCACGGACAGGATTCGAACCTGTGCGGGGAAACCCCATTGGATTTCGAGTCCAACGCCTTAACCACTCGGCCACCGGGACTACATGCCAGCGAGGCGGTAATAATAAATATATTCTATAGTTTGCAGAAACCTCATACAAAAAGGGTCATTCCATGGTTAGTTTAGGGTATAAGTACAGATGTCTTTATCAAAACCTTCTGGAAATGGATGAGTTTCTTATTTTTGTTAGCACAATATCTATTTCAACCAGGCATACGCTATTCATGTCCGAATACGTACTGTACAGAGTTCAGTGGCTTCCGAATTCCGCATTCATCCGATGACAAAAAGTGGCTTAGCGCCCTCTCCGTTATCATTTAGCCAATGATTTGTATTCTCGGCACGGATTCTCGGACGACGTTACACATCGTGTTTTTAATAATCCTCCTCCGTCCGAGAGATCGGTCTGCATGGTATTCTTGTCGTCACGCATAATCATTTTCAGCGGAGACTACGTCTGGCTTATCTGCGGGAAAATTAAAAAAAATGGTTAACCCCCCTCAGGACAGACAGATTTTTCTGTCTAGAACGTGTGATGAGGCGTTTGGGCGTACATCATAATCATGCAAAGAACGAATGATTCTTATCGATGGTTTCAGCATAATTAATGAATGAAATGTAAAATCCTTGATTGGAATTCAGTCCAGACTATAATATTTTCATGTTGTATTCTTATGGCATTATACATGTATAGTTTAACAATCCCTATCGCAGTGCGAAATTCAAGACTTACTACTTTAATTAATTGGCCCATGACTAGAAGCACTGACACCTTACCCTCAGTGATATTATAGGTTGCCTAACGACCAAACCAGACTTGAGGTCCGTTTCAGTTTTTCACTCTTATGAGAAAAATTCCCTTATATAAAACACATTTATGGGAGAGGATGAAATGGATTCGAAAGTGTCATATATTATTATGAGCAACTTTGGCCATTCTGAGGTTTATGTAAAAACTTATGTGATGACTTTATGAAACTGACCCCACTAGATCCATAGGCAGGAAAATGCAAAGCTCTCGTTCCTTTTCAGTAGGCCTAATGAAATCTACACTACGTTGTCAGATAAAGCAACTGTATTCAAGTTCCCCACTTTTTTTTTTTTTTTTTTTTTTTTTTTTTTTTTTGTGGTGAAGCAACCTGGACAATAAAGGTTTGGACAATGTCGAACTGCCCAAATCCCGCATAGGCGTATATGAAAAATGCTTTTAAAAAACCCCCAGTGATCAACATTCATATTCACGAACCATCAATTTAACTATTCGACTCCCTACCACATCCCCCAAAACAACCAAAGAGGAACACAAATAGAAAGACGTGTTTTCCTGTTTAATTCATTATAGGCCTAGTAAGTTCTATGTAGGCCCTATAAGGTCCTATAGCCAGACCAACAAGACTAAATGCACCAAAGAAATCAATACTGGCAACATATAATAACAATATTCCTTATATACTTTTTTTTCTCTCAATATATCGCTTATTAGGCCTAATTATGCTTCAAATACAGTCATATTAGAAGACATAAATATGAACCACACAGAAGATAATGATTAGTGACCCTATACCAGTCAAACATTTAAGTTTCAAATGACAAAAAAAAAAACAAACAAAACCCATGACAACTTAGAGCAGGAAAAGTAAGCCACTCGAGATGCACGCCATTTATTGAATGCAATATGACGCATTTATAACAATTCTTGATGAGACGGAGTCCAGTCTGTCATTATTTGAAGAGTTTATTCGCAAAAACCGATAAGTCCATTTTTGAAGATTTTGAAGTACGATATCTGTCATAAAGTACAAAATAATACCTTTTAAATGATATACTGGTCACTACATAATAAACAGTTTTATAAAGGTACATTTCTGAAGTTATAGTCAAAAGAAGCTAACATTTTCTTATTGTTCTCTTTATTTTTCTTGACCTTTAATTGCAAATATCTCCATTTGGCAAAGATGGACTTATCGGTTTTTGCAAACAAACTCTTCATTTTCGTCTATCATGATGAATTTCATAGTGCACACAAATTCAGTAGTCATAATATGTTTGTGTTTGCATCATTATTATTATGTGACATTTTTTTTTTAGTCTACAGAAAGGCCCTCTCGCAGCCATTGGGGTATATACCCAAACGAGAAAATATTAATTCCCCCTTTTTCTTACATTCAGGTATAACCTTTTCAAATGATTTTGATCAGATAATCAGAAAATCATGCAACATTATGTTATAGAATATTATTGTAGAATTTCATTTCTTACAAATCTAGTTGTTATCGTTTCTTTGCAACTTGCACATTAAAGTGACTAACTCTTCGTCCTTCTCTTTTGTTTGAAACTATTCCATCAAAACAGGATTGTTGAATTTAAATTCTGAAAATACAAAAACTCTCTCTAGTGGAAGCACGGGGATAACCTTGGCCTTGTATTCAGACCGCCTCCCCTCACTCCGTATTTTAATTTAAAATCATTGATGTTTCAGGGGTGGATGGATTTTATGTGCAATCTTGATACTCAATGACTAATGCATCTTCTTCTTTGTTAAAACTGACATTTATTTTTCTAATCATTCTAACAAATGTGCACCAGATCCTTAAACTCCAATTCCTAAAAATGCAAAAGCTCACATGTTTGTTTGTTTGTGTCTTTGTGTGTGTGTGTGTGTGGGGGGGGGGGGGGGGAGGATTTCCCCTTCCCACTCCCTCGCCCGCCTCCTTCCCCTATATAGACTGAACGTCTTGCGACCCCCCCCCCCCAAAAAAAAAAAAAAAATCCTCCTTGACAAAGGGCATTTATTGTTGGGAGCTTATGATAAAAATCACAGGCCTAATTGAAGGAACATCATTTACCATTGACCTTGACCCCCGTGACGGATATACAATAACGCAGTCCAACCACCCTGAAAGGTTCCGCGGCCCCTGCGTATTATAAACATTAGAATCAATTGCACACTATTCACACAATGAATAGATCAAATTAAATCACTATACTTCTCCTGGTCAGACATTGTGTTAAAATTCTGATTCCTAATTATAACAAGCTACATTAAAATCGATGATTCTCTTATGTCAAACAAAACTAGTTGAGTTATACCCGTATTGAGTTTATTAAAGTTAATATAAAACAACCGGATAAATTAATACCTTAGAAGATATATTGGGTAAAAAAAAAACCAGTCCTGTCTAAAATTTGCGTTTACTTGACAAGTACATTTTGTACATCAATTACATTATGTGCACAGAGCCCTATGAAGTATACCAACAGCTTTCTACGAATAACTTTTGACGAGAGTACACCCGGTCGATGAACTTCGATGAACGACAAAAATAAGAACGGATATATTTTGTAAAGTAACAACCTTCCTACATTTCCTAATGAGTGGCATGCCATGCGAAAAAGTGCACAAAAGGCCAAAATATGAACCCTAAAGAGCGTCAGTGAACTTTGGGGTCAAGGAATATCCGTTCATAGTATCGTAGAGTCCATGTGCGTTTCTCCTGGCTTTCATATTTAAAGAATATACTTTTATCTAAAATGGTAATACTCTCAGCCTCGTATTTTAGCATCAAATGTTACATTGATTAATAACCTGTTTCTGGTTGATGATATCATGGTAAGTTATTTCCGCAAATAATAGATTATTTGTATAGGGGCAGTAGTCTCTGCCAGATTCAGTAGGAAAATGTTATGTTTTCAACAGTCTCAGAGATGCAAGTGTGGGTAATCACAGTCTCAGAGATTACGTGTGGGTAATCGAATGTGTGTATGAACGTGCTGTCCTTGTCATATTTTCCCGGTACACGTGGTTCAGTGAGCAGTGTCCGGGCACTAGCATTGGTATTCTATATTTTTTCCCAACCGGTGTATCTCAAAATAATATATATTGTTATAGAATAGTATATCATTTACTCATTATTTATCTAGCGATCCACGTCCGACAAGCTTTGCTTTTTAGTGGATCACTATTTTCCATAATCGAATTTATTTTCCACTCGCCCACGAAGTATTAATACAGTGTTTTTCCTAAATATTGTACATGTTATATGTTGTTCTATAATTTGTCTCGTATACATGAATCTTTTGCAAACGTTTGAACAATATTATTTCATCACATGTATACTTTGTACTATGTTTTTTGATTTTCGATGATTGGAAATAAACTATGATTGAATTGAATTGATGCAAGTTTCAAGTCCGGAGCTTATATTCACGTTTGCTTACACCCATAACCACTATTATACGGTGAATTCATATTTGCTTCTTTGCTTTCACTAAAATCAGTGTTTCAAAACATACGTAGAAAATCATAAAGATCGGACGGACAAAAATATCTAGAGTAAACATCCTTCTGTGATAATAATGATAATGATAATGATGATAATAATAATGACAATAATAATAATAACAATAATAATAATGATAATAATGATAATAATAATGATAATTATTATTGTTATTATAATGATAATAATAATAATAATGTCTTATTTACCCAGAGTATAGCCTCTTCAGTGTTACCAGTGCTCTACCAGAGGGCCCTGCTATTACTGGTATTTGTATCCATTTATACACCTGGGTCGAGAGGGACATGGTGGGTAAAACATCTTGTCCAAGGACGTAAGCACTGGGCGGGGTTCGAACTCGGGTCCTCCGATCGGGAGTCTGGGGTCTTATCCACTATATATATGCCGCAGCGCCCCCAGCGTGATGAGGAGGAAAGGAACAGAAAGTGAGTAAACAGACGAGGGAACCTTGTTAAACTATGTAAAATGATAAAAAAACATTCAGAATTCCCAGATTCAGCATTTCGTATGAAATATTGAAGACGAACGCAACCTTACTTAGATTACATGTAGATAGAAGGTTGATGAGAGTGAATGTTGATATCGGCGTCTTTCATGTCATTGAATGACTTGCGTTGTTCAATTACTTCCCCTTTTTTTGGAAATAAGATAAACAAGGAAACGCGTATCTTTCGCAAAAAAATAAATAAATAAATATTGTATCAAACTAAGCGTACTCTTTAGGTTGAAGGGACTGCAGTGACTAAGAGCATGCAGGATCCTTATACACGGTTACAGTTCGTTATCCCGAAGGTTCATTAACCCCGAAAATGAGGCAGCATGACAAGGTTCGTTCTTTCAAACGTTCGTTTATCCGAAGATTGGAATGAGGTTAATTATTCCTAAAGGTTCGGTAATCCGAAGTTTTTTTTTTATTCCGAATGTTCGTTAATCCAAAAATGAAAAAAAAAATGCTAGTTATTCCGAAGATTTGTTATTCCGGCAACGAAAGAAAAGTTTGTATTTCGTTTGTTCATACGCATCTTCTTGTCTTTTTCGGATTAACGAACCTGGTTCCATATTTGAATGAACGCGAACCTTCAAAATGATATACTCTTATAATTATACTTCATAATTGTACTTCATGCTACTCTTATTATCAATTTCTAGACAAATATAAAACAATAATCATGAAATGTACACTTTGTTTTTTGTTACGGTTTCTGTGAACAAAATAATGGAAACAAATCTCAGTTAAAAATTGAACTTGGAATGACGAACTTTTTTTTCATTTTCGAATTAACGAACTTTCGGAATAACGAACATCACCCTATACACCACCCTGTGTATACTATACATATCATTGCGACCTCGTGGATGAGATGATGAGGACCAACCACACAAGCGTCTTTTTCTGACACTCGACAATATCAAAGCCACATGATCATCAATTTACTTAGGAGGAATCCACAAACCCTGACTTCATTCCTCAAGGTGCGATCTCTTAGTCTAAAAACTTGTCACCTTATGGGTTAAACATGATTACACGAATTTGCATATTATATACATATTCATTTTAATTTCGTAAGCCATATACACACCAATGATAAATTGGCGTGGTAATGGCAACATCTCCTTATATCCAAAGTTTGTTGAAACTCTATTTCTCGTGAACATGAGTGGTATTATGAGACTCATTCGTTGATGAGATAGTACTTCTTTGATGCAGATAGTCGTAAAGAGTTTCATGTGGTTTCACTCCTTCAAACAAGAGGTCGTATATCCACTCACAACCGTATGGCCCTGTCAGAACGAGTGCATGATAGTCAACGGTCATACTCACATAGTTGACATTTTGCTGATAGGGTCAGCAGACTCACCATGATGGGGATGGGATTTAAAGGGGAAATCCAGTCCAAATATAAGTTAGTCTGATAAGAAAGAGTAACATATTACGAGTTCAATGGTATAATTTTGATCGAAATCGGATGAAAAATAAGGAAGTTATGACATTTTGAAGTTTCGTGTTTTTTTTTGGTTTTTTTTTGTTTTGTTTTATTTTATTTTATTTTATTTATTTATTTATTATTATTATTATTATTATTTTTTTTTTTTTTTTGGGGGGGGGGACAGTTCTTGAACAGTCAATATGAAAATGCAAATGGCAAAGTGAGCATGTCATCCCCTCACAACTTACCATAAATATATAATTTGTACATAAAACTTTGAAATTTCCAGTTTTCATTCCAACGCATGCAATATTGCCAGAAGCTCAAATCCTCGTATATCTAACTGATCTTTATTCTGAAGTTATTGAACCAGGAATAACATCATGTTTCAGATTTCAATGACAGAAACATTGAATTTTCGTAATTTTTTTGTACACGATCAATGGAATATAAAGTAGAGGGTATGACATGGTTAGATTAATAATTTGCACATTCATATCCACTGTGCAAGAACTGTTTTGCAGAAATTAGCAAGTCAATTTTCTTTTCCCGTTGAACTCGTAAGATTTTACTCTTTGTTTTATCAGACTAACTTATTTTGGGACTGGATTTCCCCTTTAAATCCCATCCCCATCATGGTGAGTCCGCTGACCCGATCAGCAAAATGTCAGCTATGTGAGTATGACCGTTGACTATCATGCGCTCGTTCTGACAGGGCCATACGGTTGTGAGTGGATATACGACCTCTTGTTTGAAGGAGTGAAACCGCATGAACGTATAGCCAGCGGTCGGTCAAGGCTCTATACAGTGCACATAAAAAGGTAATCCAACTTTAGCGGGCTACTATTTCATAATTGTCAGCTATGTTGAGCGCAAGGTTGGTTGTGAGGAGAGGGGAACTCTTCCTCTTTCCATTGGTACCTAATTATGTCGACATATGCCATGCATGAGTGAACACATGGGCTTTAAAGACAACAATGACAAACTGTACTTTTTCCAAGTTTGAGTGTGAAGGAAAAATGAATGTCTCACTGAATGGATGAGATCTGTCAGTTAAAGTGGTCAAATTAGCAGGCCAGCCTGCACGACTGCATGTTTGTGTTTAGGGTTTCTTTAACTTTTTATAGTCCATAATCTTCGACGTGGCCACGTTGTCGATAACTTGGTCACTCCTACAAAGGCTAACCCATTTTCTCTTTTCTTATTTAAGACATGGTATGTCGCTGGGAGATCTGTGTTAAATATGAACAGAGAAAATGGACTAAAATATGTGGGTTGGCCTTTGTGGGAGTGACCAAGTTATTGGACAGGTGGCCATTAAGGTTATGGACGGTAATGATTGAGGGAAAAAAAGCCCTTAAAATAAACCCTAAACACAAACCTGCATTCGTACTGGCTGGGCTATATTTGGCCACTTTCACTGACAG
Organism: Diadema antillarum; assembly: GCF_040938485.1. NCBI lineage: Eukaryota > Metazoa > Echinodermata > Echinoidea > Diadematoida > Diadematidae > Diadema > Diadema antillarum. The sequence goes on along the minus strand of NW_027271945.1, from coordinate 315,466 downwards.
ACCTCTTCCATTCAGAGAGACAATTCATTGTTCCTTCATGTGTCACTCAAACTTGGAAAAGTGCACCTTTTCATCAGTCATGCATGACATTTGTCAACATAATTAGGTACCAATGGAAAGGAGAAGAGTTAGTGAGGTGTGAATTTTCTTCAATTTGTCTCCCTCTAACAAATGAAATTATAAGATCGTAACTGCTGATCTGTAATTTATCAAACATGTAGGAAAAAAGGAACCGCGGGACTCGAACCTGTCATCTACTGCATTACGGGCAGCGACAATCATCCCTGGTTGCCGGCAGTGACACGATGAACTTGGAACAAATACCCAAGCTCCGAAATTCCGATATTGTGATGTTAAGTAGTTCAAGTATTTGTTCCAAGTTCATCGTTCATCGCGTCCCTTGGTTCCTTTTTTTCCGACATGTTTGTTAAATTACAGATCAGTATTTGCGATCTTTCAAATCTTATTTGTTAGAGGGAGACAAACTGAAGAAAATTCAAACCTAAACCTCCACCCCTCTAAATACTGATTATTCTCTTCTCCCCCCCCCCCCAAAAAAAAAGTTGTTCTTTCTTCACAACTAACATTGTACTCTCCATAGCTGACAATTATGAATTACACGAAATAATAATATAATAATAATAATAGCTGGTTTTTATATAGCGCATTTCACACTTAAGTGTCTCAATGCGCTTTACAGACTATTATTACCCCGGTCACTGGATACATGATTTCCAACCAGCACTAAACAGTGCTCATTCTCCACTCCCTGGGGAGCATTCCAGCCAGTCGCAGCCATTTTACAGGCGCGCACATGCTGATCAACCAACATAAGCTTTCTCATCCTACCGGGTACCCATTTATACTCCTGGGTGGAGAGCAGCAATGTGGATAAAGTGCCTTGCTGAAGGGCAAACGTGTCGGGCTTGGCATGGGCTCGAACCCACCATACCACGCTCATGTCGTTCACAGACGAGCGCTCTTATCCACTCAGCCACGACACCTCCAGCTAATAGCCTTTAAAAGTTGAATTACCTTTTTTGATACGCACTATAGGCTCAAGCTTTTTCAAAATGACTCTTATGAAAAAGTAAGGTATGGTAGCTCATTAGGAATGATATGAAATCAGAATTTGTTTAACGACATTGAAGCATGGAGAGATCACGTGTGTGGAAACTCATTTATACACGTGACAGCGAAGATCACAATCAATCCCCAATGAAAGGTGGAGATAGAATATAAAGGCTGGGCTTGATCATGCGTGTCAATCATCATAGATCATTATATGACTGCATTGGTGTGCTGCCTCTCAATGAGCTCCGTTTGATCGCAGGATATTCATAGCTCTCCATGTATCAGTCAGATGCCGAAGCTCCATCGCTCAAGCTCTCGTCATATTATATCGCTTTTTGTTTCTGAAAGTCACGAACCAAGTTCACAACGATCATCATGACCCGTTGCAAAGGTGAGTTGCACTAGGATTATACATGTCGCCATCATTGTAAGAATATTCTCGGGAACATTGGAAGGAAAGTGCATCACCACTAAAATATTTCGGCTTGAAGTAATTGAATTAAAGAAAGAAACTATCACTCAATAGAGTGATATAGATAGACATAAATAGACATAGAAGTTCCATTAAAATCTGAGACAAAATAATCAGTTGCACTATTATAAAGCTTCCCGTATTTTCATGGATAACCCAAACGAAAGTTGATATTATTAAAATATCGTATCCATGTTTTGTTGAAACTTAATGTGATTCAAAGTTCCTTGAAATATTATGTACTCATGTCACAATGTGAGAGTAGAAAATTTGGCCATTTGCATCAGGTTTTTACTAATGACATCAAAGGGGTTGATGTTGCCAATTTATTAGCATCACCTCCTTATTGGCCAACCAATGGAGATGTAACACAATGAAAATAGAAAATACATGTAAATGATATATATATATATATATATATATATATATATATATATATATATATATTTTGTTTTGATTCTACAACCACGAAGGAACTTGTTCAGCCTCGTGTTATATGTCAGATTACTGTAATAGTTTATTGTTCAGTACCTCGGCCTCACAACTACATAAACTCCAAACAATCCATAACGCAGCTGCAAGATTGATTACCCGCACGAAGAAGAATTCTCACATAACCCCCATTTTGAAGCAGCTATACATTGGTTCCCCATCCAAAGACGTATAGTTGTAAAGATATTGTTAGTGCATTCAATGGCACCAGAATGATATCAGTGAGTCCTTGGTCTGGTATACTCCCACTCTGACTCTCAGATCTGCTCACAAAAAATCTCCTCCAATGTCTTGTCATTGCAACTAAGTTTTATGTTGAACAATTTTTTTTTTTTTTTTTTTTTGCTTATGCTGTTCCTTCACTGTGGAACAATATTCCGCTTTATATAAAGGAAGCTTCCACAGTGTTAACGGTGAAAACAATTCTTCAGACATTTCTAATTTAAAAGTATTTTGAATAAGTTTTAGTCTTGCAAACTGCAACATCTATGGTGAATACAGTACATTGTCTTTTTCCATTTTCAGCGCTTTCCCTTAAAGCGCATAGAGACAATACGGTAGTTTATGCGCTATAAAAACCCACGTGTTATCATTACTTTTATTATTATTATTATTATTATCATCATAATCTTCATCATCATCATTTTTTCTTTTTTTTTGTTCCTTCCTCTTATTTCATTTTATGTCAGTTGACATTGGTTTCTTTGATTTTGTTTCATATATTTGTTTGTAGTTTCATGAAGTCATTATTCGTTTTCTTATGTATTTCCGAGGGTCCCATATCGTACAAGCTTGGCTTTTTAGTGGGACCCTCCATTTCCATTCCCATCCTTGTACTGTGCATATGCATATACCTTATAAATGCAATTACGTTGTTACTCAGGAAATCAAAGATATTTTGTTAATGTACGTTTTGAAATTATTACAAATATGTTCTGTTAATGCATTGTATATAATTATAATCATTAAAAAAAAGAAATTAAAGTTGAATTGAATTGAATCATCATCATCATCATCATTATCACTGTTGTTGGCGTTTTGTTGCAAACAATCATCTTCAAAAGAAATGCATGATACATTATAATACATGTACACATATACGATTCGACAAGCTGTCAAGTTTAGGCCCTGTCACATCTTTCCGGACAAGCGTTACTTTTTTTCGGGTAAATCGGACTTGCGTGCGCATCTCTGGGCAACTACGGGCGAGATACGTGCTAGGTACAGTCAGGTGCGGGCCAGCTGCGGGGAGCTCCCGATAGCAAATCTCTTTTTTTTTCCCCCGCAAGTCAACCCGCAAGACATGGTGCGACAAGGCCTTGAGCATGCTCAAAACTTGCTCCGGAAGAGTCGCCGGGGTTTAGAAGTACACGCAAAACAGCAGTAGGGGGCCCTTAAGGTGCGATCACACATCGCCGGTTTAGATGGCGGTTCATGGCGGTTCTCAAACCGCCGTGAACCGTGTCCCAATGATGGCGGAAAGCACTTTGACTACGTTCTCAACACGTTTAGAACACGGCGCAAACGCGGATTGACGCGGTAGTAACACGGATCTCCCCGGAAGGTGGAGGAGTCCATACCAAGCCCATGTAGTTGGATGCAATCAGAGCCCTTTCACTTGTCCTCAATGGGTTTCAACAAGGAGCGTTTTACTTTGTTAGGTAAACACAATTTTAAAGAAATTATGAAATGTTGTAGCCCCCTGTGTTTTACAGATTGATATAAGTGATGCAACAAGTAATTATCTTCAAGTTTCAACGTGCTTTTTCTCTTTCTCTTTTAATTTTCAAAATATTTGTATTAACTGTCATTAAAAAGACATACATATCAAAGCAGAATCCAACATAGTTTCCAAAGTTTCCTGTTCATTTGCAGGTTTATTTATCAAGTGATGTACAAGTACTTGCTTGTTTCAACATCTCTCTTTTTTAATTAAATTTTCACATAATTATTTCGCGTATTGAATTTAAGATCTTGTTGCTTGTTTATCCATGTTTTCACAAAATTGCTCCTTCTTACCTTTCAGAGCTCCTTGTGAAATATGAGCCTCTGAGAGTTCCTAAATCGTAAGGGGAATCTGTATGTGATACCCTCGATCCATTACAACAAACTACTATGGCAAACGTGGTTTATGCCGCCCCAGAACTGTAGAACAGCACCCCAAGTGATAAAACATGCAAGTTCCATCAATAAGTCCAAAATGCTTTTAAAAACTTATCTGTTAAAATAGTTACATAGTGATTGTAGATGATGATTTATGCAGCATGTTGATGTTTCTGAAATTACCTTTTCCTGTTTATCTTTTTGTTCCCCCTTTAAAGCGCATAGAGACCTTGCCAAAGGTATTATGCGCTATATAAGAACGGCAATGATGATAATATAATGATAACATCTTAAACAACAGTCAATAAAAAGACATAAATGTGTACATTATACATTATCAAAGAAGCATAATTTTATACAGTATGTGTGCATAGTTTCCTCTTTACTTACAGGTTCACGTAACATAATAATGGTGTTTTTTTTTTTCAAGTTTCAACATTGCTTTTCCCTCTACTCTCTTAAGTTTCGACATATCTGTATCAACAAGTCTTGCAAAAAGGCATACATAATCACGAAAGCAGAACCCAACATATTTACATAAGTTTTCTGTGTATAACTTAGGCCTATCAGGTTCACGTTGCTGGCCATCTTAAAAGCTGTTAAGCTTTAATAAAATTATGAACTTACCTTTCAATGTAAATGATAGTATTCAACATACCTAACAACTTTTTTAACATTACACTTTATTTGTTACTGTTTATGTGTTAAAGAAATAAGGAAACTATAGCATTCAATATATTTACCCGATCTTGCATTATGAGTTCATCTTTGCTTTTTTTTTCTCAATTTTTTATTGCTCCGCCACGAAGTGTCGCCGGAGCCATCATTCTCTTTTAAGTTCATTGTTTCTTTTCGCTTAAAAATTATGGCGGTGTTAACACGGTATTATCACGGACCTTGCGGTGCAAACACGGAGGATACCGTTCTGTACACGATGAACGGCGATGTGAACACGGTCCATTTTAAACCGCCAAGACCGCCACGAAAAATTAAGCATGTTTAATTTTTCTGGCGGTTCCCCGCGGTTTCCCGCGGTTCTCGGGGTTCATTGCGGATGAGTGACGGATGACCAGGGTTTGTATACGGTGTAAACACGGTCTTTGGCGGAGCACGGCGATTTGCTGAACCGCCATGAACCGCCATCTAAACCGGCGATGTGTGATTGCACCTTTAGCGGAAGTACCTAGCAGGCAACTCCCACGCAGGTACTTCGCAGTCCCCGTATGTCGCTCGTAACTGAAAACGGATTGGTTTCGAAGCTCTCACGCAGGTAACACGGAAACACGCAGGTATAGCACGCGTCATACCAGATAAGACGCAATTGCGAAAATCGCCAACATGCTTGTCCTCAAACAGAAAATTCTGATATACTACGTCTAGAAAATTCGCAACAAGCCCGGATAGGTGTGACAGGGCCTTTAAGCTGATAAACATGCCGTATCTGCCTGCATTATCTGGGATGTTTGGACCTCAGAAAGTCATGAACTTCAGTTCAAAGTTTCATGGTGCTACATGTGCTTCTTTTGGAGAAATTTTAAGCGTGGCTGGGAACGTGATTGTGCATTACGTGCTGTAGAGCTCAGCCACCATGATAGTCGTTCACCGGAGAGCAAACATGAATGACGATTCCAATCAATCAAATTTTCTTGACACACTACCACGGTTCAGTGATGTTTTATATACAGTCACACATGTTGCAAAACGTGACGAACTCTACACTTGACTACACTTTAAACACTACATGTGCTATTCATTTTTAGGTCTTTCTAAAAAAATGAAGTACTGTACACTCAGCGTGAGTCGTAAATCGACAAAACTCCTCCACAAAATAATGGTAAGCATTAGAATTAAAGTAAAGTTAGCATCAGCATAACCTATAGCCTGAACACTAATTGATAGGTAGGCCTATTACAAATACGTTAACAGCTTGGTTAAATCGGCGTGACAAAGTCGATAAGATCATGAAAAGTTTATCTTTGGTGGATCGTTCGTCTTACTAGTATCATCAAATTTCCTTCTTTTTTTTCCTTTTTTGGTGCCCCGACAAAGTAAAAGGAAAAATACAAGAGAAACAAAAGAAGAAAAAAATATGGATAATAATTTTATCAAACATTGCGATAATATAACTATGATAATCATGTAAAACTGGGCAAAATGTGCTTCAAATACCAAATATCATGGCTAAATGTAAGAAAGGAAAACACTGGCAGGCATGATAAAGGGCTTCAAATTCCACGTCATAATAACTTTAGCATATTCACCTCTGAATGGAGACATAAAAGCGTGATTCTCCACGTCACTATACATTCATGAAATGATTGTGTATACTTAACATTAGGGTTCATTACTTATCTTTTTTTTCCATTTTTCGATATTTTGTGTAATGTTATATCGTCTATATCACTTCAGTCAATGTTCATTACAACATTATTTGTTACCCCAAGGTTCCACAATTATGTTCTCTTTTCAATTTTACTTTGTTTTGATTATATGTAACCTTATCCTCTGTTACCAATGAAAGTGAAATGTTTATGTTCTTTTTGAAAAATGAAATAAAGTTTGAATTGAATTGAATTGAATTGAATCTTATTGGATACATACTTAAAAAAAGAAATGGTGTGTATAGGTCCTTGTGGTGACCCGATCGGGCCACCAAGACATATCATTTCTAAACGATTCTCAAAAGGTGGCCCTTATCTATGATTTTGGGGCCCCGGGCAAATCCGGACACCAAACTATCAATTTTTTAAGCCCCCTCCCATAAATAACAATATTGAAAATAAATAACATTATAGAGCATCAAATTAACGCAACAGAACATGAAAATCATGTGAAAACTGGCAGGAATGAGGAAGTGTAAGAAAAATCTACCAGGTAGGCATATTCTGAGTGAGAAGTAAGAAAGCATAAACGCTGGAATTTATGATTAATTGAAATATTACAATAAGTATAAACCATGATAACTGTGTGAAAATAGGTAGATAATTATGTCAAAGGGCTTCAAATACCTTCGACTAAGTTAACTTAGTGTAACATGCAATACTGAAGTGAGGCTTAACTATGATTGTTTCCAAACCACATATTTGTGAAATTATTATATTCAAAGTAGTGGTACAACTACTCCTATTTTTAGATAGATAGAATTTGGTCGTGAGAAAATGATCTGGCTAAAATTTGGCTGGAAAATAGACTGAGTTCGGCCGTGAACTCGGTCACGACCGAATGAACTAGCGACGAGCTTGCAACCCTGGTCGCAGCATAGTATAGCTGAAATTCATGCAATTATCAAGCACTGAGCGGCAAATCACATTACAAAAATTCCGGTGTTAAATATGAACCAACGAGCTGGTGTTAAATTTCCGGTGCTCATTCATGGTGTTAAATTAACACCTCCGGGTGCCGGTTCAATATATTTAAAATGGTTTCTTAGTTACGGTTCTTGTTGATTTTGAACTTTAACAAGACGATCAAAAATTTTCCAATAAAGCACTTGATTTAAAAAAAAGTGTCAACACATTTACACCACAGTAACACCAGTTGATGTTGTTTCTGCTGTAGCTGAACGGGTGTCATACCCTTGACATTAACGCCAGCAATATTCAAATCAACATCATACGGTGTCATTGTTGAATCAACACGAGCACAGGTTAAAAAAACATCACACTGTAAAAACATCGGTGTTAGCTTTAACACCATGGGTGTTAAATCTAACACTGATCAAGTGTTAATAGAGGACCACACCCACAGGTGTAGAAAATGTATTGTGATGGTGTTGAAAAGTGTTCACCTGGCACTTCGTGGTGTTAATTTTGACACTGTATCTGGTGATATTTTTGACGCTGTGCTGGTGTTAATTCAATGATGACACCGTATGGACGTGTTGATTTGATATTGCTGGTGCTAATGTCAATGGTATAACACCCGTCCAGCTTCAATAGGAGACCACACCAACTGGTGTTACTGTGGTGTAAATGTGTTTACACATTTTTTTTTTTTTTAAAATCAAGTACTTTATCGGAAAATTCTTGGTCGTCTTGTTGAAGTTCAAAATCAACATGGAGTGCAGTTACGAAGAAGCTCTTCAAAAAACAATTTTGTATTTTGAAATGACACCCGGAGGTGTTAATCTAACACCATAAATGAGCACCGAAAATTTAACACCAGCTCGGGGTTTCATATTTAACACCGGGACTTTTGTAGAGCACCAGCTGCAGTGTATATTAACACCACGAAGTGCCAGGTGAACACCTTTCAATACTATCACAACATACTTTTCACACCTGTGGGTGTGGTCCTCTGTCGACCCTTGATTTAACATCCATGGTGTTTAATCTACCACCGATATTTTGCAGTGCATTCTTCACTTTCAAGGGCGAGAAAGCACATAAAAAACAATATAAACACTGTACACATAACATTTTGTGGCCTAACCTCCAAATTATATGATTTTCAAAGCTAATGGTGGCCCCAGATCTAAAGGGATTAGCGTAGGAAACTTCGACATTCTCTAACTTTGCTTTATCATTTCAGGTTCAATTTTGATGAAACCTTGACTCTAGTGTCCCTATGCCGTCTTTTATCCATTAGAGCCAACTCAAACGTACTTTTACGTATCTATAGGTTGGGTTCGCAGTTATGATGTCGTCGACACGGATGAATACTGTCAGAGTGCATGTATCTCGGTCATACGTACTCTTGAATCCATCAGCCGCATACATATATAAAACGAGTATGATAGCATTTGTGACGTAAATGTCCCCCCCCCCCCAAAAAAAAAAGTGTTACGATAGAGTAGGCTTATTGTTTGGCTCTAAAAAACGCGATCATTCACCCTTTATTTTTTTTTTCTAGCATTAACATGAAATAGGTCGACTTTTCAGGCACCCACGCAGGCTCTACAGGAAGATGGAAGTGGCAAAGATGCCTTTTACAGTCATCTGGCCATGACAATTGTGCTTGACTCGTTTGTTCCAGGAGGATACACACGCTCTTATCGAATTTGGAGATCAGAGCCGAGGCCTACATACAGGATGATCATTAGGCCTGTACAGCAATATCTCCAAAAAAAAAAGTCATATATGCAAGAGCATTGTAATGACGCATGGCGTTATCGTTATGGAACACAATGTCTAACCCATTAAATATGAACCCGTGCAGAATCCCAGCACACCCACACCCACATACAAACATGTATATAATGTAACATTAACATTATTAATGTTTACGTTATATTATATGTATACATATCATTACGCATGTATGATATATTATTTATATAGATACATATACATATATAATATAAACATATATAATTATATAAATATATACTAACATGTTGAGAATTCACGTGTTGGCTCCAATATAACGAGGAATCAAGAAATAAACTAGTAACGCATTTTTTTTTGCCAATAAAGAATAAGTTTAACTTTTTCTTTATAGGCAAAAAAATGCATTACTAGTTTATTTCTTGATTCTTCGTTTTATGTATATATGTATATATATATATATATATATATATATATATGTATATATATGTATGTATGTATATATATATGTATATATTTATACATATATATATGTATATATAGGCCTATATATAAATTTGATTATATAAATACATATATATATAATATATATGTATATATATATATATAAACATATATATATATATATATATATATGCGCTATACATTTAGATATAGATTGAATATTTTTCAAGTGAAGGTCTAATGATGAGAGATTGTGAGAATGTGAGATTTATTGCATGGAATCATTAATGACGAAAAGGCACACAGGTAGTAAAACTGTTTTGCAGAAATGATCAAAACTTCAAAATTTCATGATTTCCTTGTTTTTAATTCGATTTCAGTCAAATTGTTACTGTTGAACTCGTAAGATTTTACTTTTTTTTATCAGACCAACTTACTTTTGGACTGGATTTTCCCTACTCCTTTTCGCAGGTCTCATCTCTACGCGAATGCTCTTTGCCGTCATGTCTTTCATTGGAATCTCGTGTCTGTACATTATGCGCATCAATATGAGCGTTGTCATGACGATCATAGCACGGACCAATCACAGCGAGCTTTCAGGGAATGACGTCATAAACTCCTCCCATGGGGTGTGTCCTGACCCTTCGTCACAGGAGGGTTTTAATAAAACTGAAATGTCACATTCCCAGGTAAATGAAATTCTGCAACATTCTCTTTCTTCTTTCGTTCTAGTCCAGATGGACAAATCATAAATAAACCATGGAATGAAATTTACGAACAGCAAAATTTCAAAAGAAAAGCTCCAAGAAACATGAATAATGTTACCGTCTTAACTGATGGGCAGGTCGGATGCTCAGGACATACTTTTTCTTTTAATACAGATACGCACACTTGCACGACATTCAAAGGTGCACATGCAAAACACGTGTACTAATACTTGTATGTACTTGTATTTGCTGTAATCTTTTTTTAATTTCTGTAATCTGTAAAAACAAAAGATATAGATTATTGTGTCAAATCATATACGTAACCGATGTTTTGATCATAACTTCAGTCCCTCCACATTCGTTATTTATTTAAAAATCAAAACTTCACTATCGAAGAAAATCAGGAAATCAGGAAATCTCCAATTGTAACAGTCTTCAAATTACGACTCAAAACAGATTTTTTTTTTCATTTCAATGTCTATTATCACTTTAAAACATGAAGAATATATACAAGAATATACGTCTAGAGAGTTTGCGCTTTATGAATTTATAATATTGATTATCATTACTATCGAAGGGAGTGATTATTGTTAGCTCGTTTTGGAATACAATTTTAATATTGATGAAATAAAACCAAAGATCCCAAAGATTAAACAGGGCAAGCCTGTATGAAATGATAAATCTTTCAAACATCGTGCACCCAACCCAGCAAGCCAAGTTTCAATGGAGTAGCCACCTACAAGAACTCCTCCTCGGTGCCTACTTCATCGGCCAGACCATCGGCACGATACCTTCCGGCTGGCTCTCCGATCGCTTCGGGGGAAAGTGGTTGATGGGAGTCGGTGCGGGTGTGTCAGCTCTCATGAACCTCGCCGCTCCGCTGGCAGTGGAAGTCAGCGTGCCCTTATTCTTCCTCACGAGGTTCATCTCCGGAATAGCTGAGGTAAGGAGAACTTCTTCCACAACCACAGGGGGTTGGGGACGAGGGGGGTGGGGGAGGAGGCCTGGGGCTCGGCCCCCACTCTTTTGCACCCGTACATAGGAATACATAGGGTGTCACCACTTTGGGCCCCCTACTTTTTTACCCCGGAAGTGCAGTAGAAAAAATATCATTCCTTTGAGCCTCGTTTTGCGCTGAAGACCTGTGTGTGTTTTTGTTTGTTTGTTTTTGTTTTTTTTTTGCTTGTTAGCTCACGAAACCCGGAATTCCTCCCCCCCCCCCAACACACACACACACTTTGGAAAACCTGGCACCGGCGGTGTTAGTTAGTTAGTTAGTTAGATAGTTAGTTAGTTAGTTTGTTTGTTTTTCATTTCATTTAAGATAAAATCTATAGTAATTATGTGTGACAATACGCTAAAATTTAAATCTAAGCAAGCGTGACAGCAACCAAAGTTCCCTTCCTCATTGATAAACAAACTTAAACGAAACCATAGCCCAAACATAAATATGGATTGAGTTAAAGCAGCAGTCATTATAGTGGAACACATCGGTGGAACTTTACATCTATCTTTTGGTGGCCCGATCGGACAAGGAAGATTTAAAATGGAGTTTCACGTTTGCTTTTATTTCGGGCCACTTCGTTCCATAATTTCAAAATAAAAGATTTTAATGGCCTGAACGGGATACCAGGTAAAAACGTACTATGTCGAACCCTGCATTTTTACATTTATCTAACAGTGATATGACTTGCGAATTCGAGATATTGATAATAAGGGCTATTGGCATGCACCCAGTTGAAGAAGATCACTCACTCGTAACACGTAACTTCCATATATCTCGTAACTCGTAACTTCCATAAACCTCGTAATATGGATATATATATATAGATACATACATATATATTTTTTCTTTTGAATATACAGACGACGTCTTTTCCGGCAGCTAACACGCTGGTCACCAAGTGGGCACCTGAAAACGAAAGAACCAAGATCATGCTCTTCATCACGTCAGGTATCACAGCATTGTTTCTAAATCAAATGATCAGTTTCTACACTTACTGCATCTTTTACATTTCCGCTCTCCCTTACGCTCTATCACCACCCTCCCCCCCTAATTTCGTCTTTTGAAGTCAGATTACTTAGTCTGATAATAAATCATAATATCGCATGGTCTTATGTATCCAGTGTAGTCGCTTTAACGTCCTCTGAAACTGTGTATCATCTAGAAAAAACAATTAACTTATCACATAATAAGGAACTAAAAGCAGTTTAAAAAAAGAAAACCAAAAAGTGGCGTCACGTGACCAATCTCATGAATATACCTGATGACGTATAATAGAAAGTCGAAATCAGGTTCAGCATCTGCTAGCTTTCGACAAGCTGCATGCAGCGCAAGTAGCTGAGGCGTGAGCATGACATGTGGTGTAAGAGCATGCACGTATAAATAATAAGTCATGTAGACGATCAAAAAGCATTGCGAGCCCAGCGATAGCGGCATAGGCCATATATCGCTGGACGAGAAATTGCCGCAACATCGTCGCGACATTGCCGCGGCTCATACTCTTTCACCAAGATGGTGACTCCAAGGCGACAAGGCTGTAGAGACGTCGCGGACAAAATAAGTCGTCTTGGAAATGCATACTAGATCAGCTGGAGACTGGAAAAGCGATGGATCGATTCAGTCGTCTCCGCATTTATACGTCACCACAAATAAATAATTTGTAAAAGTGCGCCCCAGGCGGTGAAACTATCATAGCCATGTCTCCAAGATCATTCAAGATAATCTATTCGATGCATTTTTCATCTATTTCTTCCGCGGCTCAATGAAAATTCCAAAAAAGAAAATTGCAAAAACCTTTCCAATTCATATAAAACAGTATAAAAGTCCAAAACCCAAGAAATAAGAGCAAAATATCAGGAATAACTAACCGTATAATCATTTTATGACCTTCGGAACTTTTCGGCCATTTCGGAATAACGAACATCTCCTCTTTTCCCTTTACCCACCATGAACAGGGTCGGCACTCGGGTGTGCATGCGGGCTAACCCTCTCTGGACTTGTGTGCTCGCAGCTCGGCTGGGAGGCGTCGTTCTACATTTTCGGTAAGGTGATGGTGTCGTCAGATGATTTCAAATCGTCGTTTATATATCGGATAATGTGAATGTATGAATATATGAATTTACAAATATATGAATATATAAATTCACAAATAAATATATTTATATATTTGTGTATATAATCATATAAATATGAATATACGTCTGCCCGTAGCTATAAGCGGGGCTCGTCATTAGCAGTTTCGCTATATCCAGATTTTGTTTTAACCCAACAAATGAACAATAAAAAACATAGACCGGATAATATTGAGGCCTGAATTTTACTTCGTTGTAACCGGAATTTCCTATTCACCGTGTCAGCTATAACGGGAGTGCATTGTACCCACAGGCAAAAAAAGTTCAACACTCTCTACCAGCCATACTGGCAAGAACACAGTGTCCCAAAGTGTGAGAAACAGTGTGAACATAAAGTGAACACATTGCGAACTCAGTGTGAACACAGTGTGAAATGTCTTCACACTGTTAAATTCGAGCGCTTTAACAGTGTAGACCTACCCGTACATTGTGAATCATCAATTCCCAGTGTGGCACAGAACATTGCCATGTGAACACTGTGAAAACCAAACCACAGTGTGCAATCATTTCCACACTGTTCAATTCGAGCTTTTTCACATAGCCGACTATGTGACCACACAGTGAACACACTGGGACACCGCGTTCTTTCCAGTAGGGAGAACTGATTTTTTTTTTTCCCGCGGCTTAACATGCCTTTAAAAAGTACAACAACACGACGGGATAAAACTGTCATCGATCTCAAATACTCTCTCTTAGGAGATTTATGAATGGTGCTCTCTCTTTCTTTAAATGACACAGACATATCATGATGTGCTATGAGTTGGAGTTCACATATGGGGCAATGTACTTTGATTTGTTCTCGGCGTGGTATACTTCGGAAATTTTGTGGATATCTATATTTTTGTGCGGGGGTTGCGTTGTCTTCTATGTTTTCGTTTTTGCTTGCATCAGTGGTTTTCTTCACAGGCAATCTTTTGTTAGTAGAACGGTTAACTCTATGCATGCCAGGGACTTTGGACAGTGTGCAAAAAGCAATGGTGTTTTCTGTGCCAATCAGCACTCGAAGTACACAAAGGGTTAATCATTCTCAAGTTCGATTTTGGTATGGATGTAAACAGACTCAGAGGAGCAAATTCGACACAATATGAGGAGCAAATCCGACAGAGGAGCAAATCCGACACAATATGACAATGCAACGCTTTGCATTTATGTTTTTCCCTTGTTTGGATTCTGTATAGGATCCCTGAGTTTGGCTTGGGCTCTTCTTTGGTCTGTTGTCGTCTATGAGGAACCGAGTGATCATCCATGCATATCGAGGAAAGAGAGGGAGCTCATTGAAACGCAACGCATTCGTGCCTGTGACAAAAAGGTTTATATTTGCTCATTTGATTTTTACCAGCAAAAAGTGTTGTCTCAACATTTACATTTTCACACGTAAGTCTGCATACGTATGTGAAGAGGTAACTTACACATAATATGACATACACATACACTATTGAGAACACTTATTAATTATTATGCGAATAGAATCTGAATGTTCAAATTAATCATTCTTGCGTCGAGTTGCCTTCATTGCAACTTATTGATAAACTGCCCTTAATCGACGTAAACTTGTCAGTCAGTTGCAATAAGCTAAAGAAATCTACGCAAGAATCGTCAATTCGAATAAATACGCAGTAGGCCTATACCCGTTGCTATTATTATAGGGATCAGAACCATTACCGGCTAGCGTACTAGTATATAGAGCGGAAGCTGTGTAATAGTCAAGCACAGTGGATGACACCTGTCTAGCAATCAGGCCTTCTTTGGTTCGAGTCCAACGCGACTATTATGTATGCCCATGGATTTTGCTGTAGCTATACTATAAAAACCAAGAATAGTCGGTGTTTATTTAGATGATGGTCATTTTTTCAGTTAGCTGCAATAAAGTCTGAATAATCTTTTTTGGTATAGAGTCCAGAGAATGACTGTGACATATCGTTTGTCGATCCATAAAGTTACTTGTGTTGTACAACAGTGTCTGATGTTCCTGAAACTTTCGCGCGCGTCTTCCTTGTGGGAATTAGTTAAATAACCCTCACGTTGGACAATTAGGAATTTTAGTTGGATTTTGAAATTTGAAATTCATTCCAATATAATATCATGGGATTTCTACGACTACAATGGCATGGCTTTATACGCTCATGTGGCTTGAAAACTTACGACACCCAAATTAACACTTGTCACTGAATTAGACAGTGATTTCATTTTGCCGGTCAGAAACATGCACTTACACGCTAAAAACGGTTCAACAATTCACTCTGTAAAACTCTGTAAAGCAATAGGGTGATATCATATGCTATATACATATATACTTATATATGTATGTGTCTATATATATGTATATGTATATTTCAATTCAATTCAATTCAATCATAGTTTATTTCCAATCAACGAAAATCAAAAACATAGTACAATGTATACATGTCATTAAATGATATTGTTCAAACGCTTGCAAAAGATTCATGTAATATACGAGACAAATTATAGAACAACATATATGTACAATAATAAAGAGGAACACTGTACAAATACTACGTGGGCGAGCGGAAAATAAATTCGATCATGGAAAATAGTGATCCACTAAAAAGCAAAGCTTGTCGGACGTGGATCGCTAGATAAATAATGAGTGAATGATATACTATTCTATAACAATATACATGTAGTTATTTTGAGATACACAGGTCGGGAAAAAAATATAGAATACCAATGCTATAGTGCCCGGACACTGTTCATTGAACCACGTGTACCGGGGAAATATGACAAGGACAATACATTCGTACACACATTCAATTACCCACACGCATATACACTGTTGGACGCGAGACAGTACCGAGAGGAGAGAAGACGGTAACAATATACAAGTCTACGAAGAACAATAGACGGGAAAGGAAAAGGAGAGAAGAAAGAAGAGAGGTCTGCACACAGAACACGCCAAGTGCTGCGACATCAGGACAGGTGAAAGCTCAAACATAAATTATAGCAATTTAAATTATCTAAGATTATAAGTAGAAAGTAAATGTTTTTTGAGTTTATATTTAAATGTGACAAATTTG
Source organism: Diadema antillarum (assembly GCF_040938485.1). NCBI lineage: Eukaryota > Metazoa > Echinodermata > Echinoidea > Diadematoida > Diadematidae > Diadema > Diadema antillarum. The sequence continues at coordinate 298,959 of NW_027271945.1, read as the reverse complement.
GGGGAATCTTTTAAACTATTATCTAAATTATTCCAAAGTCTGGGTCCGGTATAAAGAAATGTATTTTGGGCATGTGCGGTTCTCATTAACGGAAGATGGAATTCGTCGGATCGTCGCGTGGGATAGTTATGAACATGACTGTTTCGATGAAATAAATCGTGGAATATTTTAGGTAAAAAGGTACTATTGTAATTAAACATAAACTGACCAAGTTGAAACACATACAAATCATTTACTTTTAATATTTTATGGTCAGAAAACAAAGCATCTGTATGTTCTCGGGTATGTAAATTAAAAACAATTCTAAGCGCTTTCTTTTGCAATAAAAGAAGTTTATCAAGTAACATCTGATATGTATTACCCCAAGCAAGAATCCCGTAGTTTAAATAAGGGAGTATCAAACTAGAATAAAGAGTTAATAATGCAGATGAAGGAAGATAATATTTCAATCTATTCATTACGCCAATGTTACGTGAAATAATTTTACATATGTTATCAATATGATTCCTCCATGAAAGCTTGTTATCAACGCAAACACCAAGAAATTTAAAAGAAGAAACTTCTTCTAAGGGAGTAGTATCAAATGTTATATTGCCTGGGAGGCTATCTAAAGAATTACTAAATATCATATCATATATACATTATAAATTATATCATGACACAAATTCATTGATTTTTTTTTCTTTGTCTCGTTTTTTTTTCTGTTTTTTTTTCTTCCGTGACCCATCCAGACGTCATCGATACCTCTGTGTTCCATTTTCATCTCGCCGAGGGCGGCAGCATATAGCATCTGCATGTTGACCCTGGCGGGAATGGTATCGTTGACTCTCATGACAAACATTCCTCTCTTTCTGAAGCGCGTACTCAGACTCGACATATTCAACGTAAGTCCGACCTAGAAATAGATTGAAATAGATTATTGCTTCCTATTTGATAAAGCACTCAGTTTCTTCTCGAAGCTTGTTGAAGTTGCCCCGGCCTTTGATAATTATGTTTGCTTGTTGCACTCACTTGTAACTCATTGTTGCAATTCAAACAGAATGTTAGTACAAATCTCACCGCAGTAAAGTGGTCCAAAGACAGAAAGTATTTGCGTGGGGAAGAAAAAGATATTTCATGTCTCAAATCTCAAGCCTGGGAATGTATTTCGAAGCATTTTTTTCACTACTTGTCCAGTGTTCGTGATATGGGATAAGGTTTGTTATTCCGCAGGCTTGCTAATCTGTAAGTGAAATCAGGTTCGTTATTTCGGAGGTTAGTTTACTCGAAAATAAACAAGAATGTGCGTACTGACAGACCCTCGAAATTACGAACCTTTTTCATTTCTTTTTGTGAACTTGTTTGTAGACCCGGAGACCAGAATTGCCTGTGAATTGACTCTTCGGCAGAATCCTTTTCATTGTTTTGTACTGACTGCACTAACAACATTTCCTCTTTAGAAAACACCATTCACAGGGATTAATTAGATAATCTTTACATTGCGGATACTTATCTGAGTAAATTTATGAACCAGTATGTGTGATTGTACAAAAATAATGACCTTTTTTGCTCATGTGCGAAGTGGAACGTAGTTCCGATTCGGCACGCGTTTCTTTTTCTTTTTCAATTTGCACCCTCACAAGGCCGGTATAGCGCGAAACATTCTTATTCTCCATCCTAATCATTATAGATCCTGAAACTCTGTACTCAGTATAACTAATTTATAGTTGTTCAAATGTAAAAATCTGAAAATCATCTGTAGGTCTTCTTTGATCGCGGAAGTCCATGCAAACTGCCTCACGTAAAGGCTCGCATACCTACAACGCCATCAACGATGAAATATTAGCATGTTTTGTCATTGACTGTACTGTGTTTACAAGAAAGCAGGACGAAGACCGTCCAGGCAGTGGATTAAGTGGCACAGTGAGCAGGCTTGTAGACATGCCGTACCATGTTCTATTGTTGTTTTTAGAACTTTTAAAACTGATAAGTCTTTTCAAGCACAACGCTCAAGAAACATCGCAAGCATACCTCCTCTGAGAGAAAGTCCGTTTTTACTGTTGTAATCATCATCATCATCATCATCATCATCATCATCATCATCATTGTCATTGTCACTATTGCTGTCCTTATATACAATCGTCATTATAGTATACTGTCAAATATTGTGGCTGATAATCCTATAGATCGGCCTGATGGGGGCGCTACCTTACTATCTGTTTTGGCTGCTCATGCTGCTTGCATCCTGCTTTTCGGATTTCGTGATACATAGGAACTACCTCACCAAAACTCAGACAAGAAAATTGATGATAAATACAGGTAAGATTGAAATTCAGTATATTGTACAGACAGTACACTCAATTTCATTTCTTTCTTTCTTTCATTTTTCAAGATGACGTCAGTATTAAGCGGTTGATATTTCAGTTTGCCTCACCTCTTTTTTTTGTACTTAGATGCATGGAAGTGCTTGTGTGTTGTAACTGTATTGCCTATATGATGCGGTTTTTGGAACTCTCGAGAAGTAAGTAGTAATCTGCCATTTTGTGAAGTTATTCATTCATTTATACATTTTAGCGCAGTACCCTGTACTGCACAAAAACACATTGGTGAAAGTAATCTCTGTAGTGCTTTGTAGAAGAAAATTTTGTTGTAATAATGAGCTCAGCAGTGTTACAGTAGTGCAGCATCATAACATCAGCACTTGCGTTGCCAGGGAAAGTTCACTTTGTGCACTTATCTAACATCCTACTCGTTGTCTTTAGGCGCCGTAATCGCAGCGGGCTCGCTGATCGCCATCTCGCACGCCGGATGCAACCACCGTTTCGTCGTGGCCCTGATGACGACCGGCATGGGCGGCGTCGGTATCGCTTACTCTGGGATTTTTGCCAACCCGTCTGACTTGGCTCCCGCCTTCGCCGGCACGGTGTGCGCCGTCGGCAACCTGCTCTCTGTCGCCTCCGGGTTTGCTGGTCCAGTCTTCGTCGGTTTCATGACAGAGGATCAGGTAAGAGTCACGGACGCGATGCCATTCATCGGATGTAAGAGGTTCGAATCCCAACCCAGCAGTAGCTTGCATTTGGCAGGGCACTTTATCTTCATTGCCAAGACGTGCAATGGAGATTTCAAGGCGTCAGTCCGCTGTATATAGCATATCCTACAGCTGTATATGTACATGAAAGAACCCTCTCGTAAAGAGTATAGAGATATCCGCTGAAATTATCAAACACACAAAAACTCGGGTGGTGAAGCCTATGGGTCACAGTCGCCAAGTTGATTTTTTCGCTCCCTTTCCAAGCTTTGAAACCGCAAAAAAAAAAAGAATAATGATAATCTTTAAGATTTGCCAATGAAATATCCCATATGTGCAAAAAATTGAGTACATCCGTTTGAAGGAAGTTTTGGGTTAAACACCCTACATTTTTTTTTAACCTACTGGGGACTATACGCTTGATTCAGGCTTTATATCTTGAGGTGGCGTTTGGTATCCGAGAAGGGTAAGCCATATTAAAGCTCAAGCCTCGACACCTCAAACCCCCCCCCCCCCCTTTTATCGAAGCCCAACCTGTCGTCTTTCAAGCATAGACAGTATTGTTCTGCTAGTCTATAGAGCTTTAGAAAATACTTTTTGAGCGAGTTATCAGAAATGCGAGTTTCATTTACTGTATAATGCGCGTGATTCGTATCTTTATCTGATGTTCACACGTAATGCGCCTGCATAATAAGTATTCTTCTCCGGTATTTTTGGGAGAGGTGCTAGTTTTATTTGAACTACATTACTCCGCAACATAAGGCCTTATTTTATGACAACAATAGTTGAATTACTCGAGAAAAAAAAGGATGATTAGTTGATGAAACAAAGTATTTTGCTTTCTAGCACCTCATACTTTGATAAGGCATTTCGTTTTAAGACATTTTCCTGTTATTCTGGTTCAATAAAACAATGCATTATCATGTTTATAGAGAGACATAAAAACAGATGTTTTATCATGATTCTCACTATCTGATTAGGACATCCATGTAGCAGATGAAACATAATAGGCCTATTGCATTTAAAATTTTCCATACCTGATAGGTCTACTTCTCCCGTAGACTGTTACATGTATGCAATGATTTGCGACATTGGCACACTACCATTCAGCAAGTTAACAATCAAAAGTGTATCTGAAGTATGAATTAAAAAAAAATCGTATATTCGGTTTGTATAAAAGTCTTCATATAGGACCTATGCTTATCATTATTTTTGAAGTCGGACCCAAACGGCTGGCGGACAGTGTTCTACACGACAGCGGGTTTCTGCCTCGCGGGGGCGTGCTTCTTCCAGATCTTCGGCTCCGGCGAGGTGCAGTCATGGGCGATGACCAGGGACGAGGTCGATGATGAAGAGAAGAAGAACAAGGTCGACGACGCGTTCAATGTTCAGCCAGTTATTAAGGACCTTGTAGCACAAAAAGTTGCGAAAGATGTGATCGTTTAATTTTCTGATATTTTTGATCGCGTTCTACTATACATCAAACAGCTGTTAGAGTAATGTTACAGTAACTCAGCACTAAAAGTTGATAGTACTGTAAGCAGTTTCGATTTATAACGAGAAAAATTCCATCCTGACTATCATTCGGAGACAATGATGTAGAGTTGTAATATAAGAAACCTCGAATGCACATGCTACATTTGTAGAACATATGAAATTTATGTACCCGTTAACGCCTGTTGTATAATGTGTACCTATTCTTGATCATTATATGAGTGGTATTTCTGTTATTATATTAATGTGGCATTTTATTTCTACATTCCTTTAGACGCACATTAGAAGAGTGATTACTGATTGCATGTCTTGCAGACGCTGCATCAATGTGGCATTTTCATCTTTACATTCCTGAGGCTACGGTCACAACTCAGAGCGGTGACCGACCGATTTGTAGCCTGTTCGGTCGCCGCTGAAATTTTAACTCCGCTTTTAAACTTCAGCGGCGACTGGCCGATGCCCTGGAAATCAGCGGTGCCTGGTAGATCAACTGTCGGTGTCCGACCGAAACTGGCCAGAAACTCGCCGACCGGTCGTCCAGCAGGCTGATTTTTGAGGTTGTGACCGTAGCCTAAAAAGTGGATACTGATTGGATATCTTCTGAACATTGCATACGTTTGCAATGTGACATATTTGTCATTTTACCATATAAAATTGTCCTTGGTCTTCCGGACTTATCGACATGCTATAGGGAACGATGTCATGACCTAGCCCTCGTGCTCTCGTTCGCGTTCATTGTTACAAATCTTGAGCTATAAAGTTATCTGGTCTGCCGAGAGGGCGACGACGGGAAGCGATCTCTTGCCCATACCGCATTTCCATTATGTGTGTACGTGTGTGTGTGTGTGTGTATGTCTTGTAAATTTAATACTAGTAATAGTTCTATAGGTGTACACAACTACGGATAACTTTGTACTTATCACGTCCTTACAGTAAAACCAAGCTAGGTAAACTTAGGTATGTTTTGTTTGGTTTGGTTTTTCAATTGACAAAGTATAATCATTCTTGAAAAGCTGAGACAATGTATTTCATCTTGAGAAATGAAATAAATTAAAGAAAAAAAAAAACCATGAACCTCTTTCTCACTATCTCTCCTCTTTCTGTCTCTCGGTGTAATATATATATATATATATATATATATATATATATATATATATATACAGCTGCAATTGATGAGGAAATTCAAGTTAGTGAGATGCCGCGTCCACAAAACAAAGTGTATTAGGATGAAAGACTTCAGTCTAAAGCAAGGATAATGTCACACAAGATTAGCGTTTAAAGTTTATTTTCAGAATCAAAACGCATGTTACAGGTGCCGCGAATCACTGCCAGATCTCGGCACGTATTCAGTCAGCAACATATACGTGTAGTACGAACAAGGAATACTGAATAAGAGAACTCAAATACAACACACACAAGAATTAAGACGTGAAATACCAGGAATCTTCATAAATATGAGGAATCTAGTGTGAATTCTAATATGAGGAATCTATATTGATATAAGCCATGTCGACGTACACTTTTCGGAATGTCGACTTGGCGAGATAATGTATATAGCCATGTGGATATGCAACCATTTTAGAAGTCATCTTGGCGAGATAATGTATATATCCATGTGGACATGGCTGTATACGTTATCTCATATGTTTCTTTTTAAAGAATCACTTGGGTGGTTCACGATATACAAGCATTGAATTCCTGATTTATTCTGTGTTAAGAAAAATGAGAAAGAAAATAAATGGTCTAAACTGACATGTATTCATTTCAGAAGTCATCTAGGCGAGATAATGTACAACACCATGTCGACATACATTTCTTAGGAAGTCAATTTGGCATGATAATTCAGGTCGCCATGTCGACATATTATAGTTGATAATTCGACATGGTAAGTTACATATCTTGATTATAGAAATATCTAATTGACTTGACAAAATATAGTAGAATAAATCTTAAGAGTTTCAGTAGATAACAGAGATAACACAGAGTATTTATTACTTGAATTCTACCGACAACAGTCCTTGACACTGCGTATTGTATATAACAAATACGACATGGTCTTCGTGAGGGGAAAGCCGCGAGCGACCAGATTATTTGTGAAGACCGAAAGTATACTTTACTCCTAATGTCACAGAAACAAAGAGTTTCAAAGCAATTGGAAGTTTCATTGGTGTAAATGAAAGACGGATATGTGCCGAATGTACAGAATTTCAGGACGAACCGCAGTGACGAATAGAGAAAAGACACAAGAAAATGAAAGTCGAACATCGAAATAAGAGCAAGGACACAGGAAAGGTTGAAAGCAAGGGTGAAAGGTCGAAAACAGGGATACGCAAGATAGCATTGCAGTTAACATGCCTGCACAAAAAAAATGCAAAACGACATAACGTACACAATAAGAGATCAGAATCAGTAATTTACATATATATATATATATATATATATATATATATATATATATGTATATATATATATATATATATATGTATATACATATAGTGAGTGTGAAATGTGTGTCTTCAGCTACTAAACCCCTGGGTCGTCGCATCTTATAGTTGCGTATGACGAGAGTGAAGAAGAGGCAATAGACGTAGCTTTTGAATCCTCACAATTTGATTTTGCTTCTCGAGCTGTCGGGCCCTGCCCTTTATCAAGAGATGTGGGATGCACAGTTCACATTTGGCCTAATAGCAAGCCGGCAATAAATTGGTGACCGGTTGCGGGAAATCGAGACATTTGCGATGATAGGTGGAGGTAAGCGTGCTAATCGAACTGAATTGGAAAGTTTGTTAACTCAATCATCCCATTTGGGGCATGCGAGTTCAAAAGGAACATACGCCTATATACAAAATAGTACACATGATATTTCACATGTTATGATAACATATACACAAACATAATGATTGTGTACAGAAACGTTACAGCCACCGCCTGCAAGCTCTAAAACACGAACTCATAAATACAATATACAAAATGTTCTGATACCATAATACAGCCTATACTAAGTAAATCATCCTAATAATCGTATTTACACACAAAGAATAAAAGTCATTAGACTGTATTTATGTGAAACTGCTGTGATGTAGGCTCTAAATGATCAATCACTTATCGGAACCGACAACCTATCATTCTAAGACAATGGTTAAGAGTGTGCCGTATTAATCAACGAAGACAAGAAAACAATAAAAAAGAGAGAAAGAGTAAAAAAGGATAAATACGCTGGAAACAGATGTTTCCACAAGACAGGTCCCCATCTCTCAGGTATGAAACATGTCTCCAAAAGGCACTGCCTCACCTTTGGACAGTCTCCTCGTGGTAAGTATTGTATGTATGGGATGTTCCTGCGTGTGTGTGTGTGTTTTCAACTTCTATGGGTATCTAGGCGCATACCAGCACCAACGGACCAACATATGACCAAGACGCTCGGAGCTCTCAGATTAACAGTCCAACTCGTTAAGGCCCTCCGAAACTCGCTTTGACGTTGTCCGTTAAGTGGTTTCCCTTTTTCTCGGTCTCAGTCATAAAGTACAGAATAATACCTTTCTAATGATATATTGGTCACAACATATAAAGGTACATTTTTGAAGTTACGGTCAAAAGAAGCAAAAATTTTCTTATTATTCTCTTTAATTGTCTTGACCTTTAATCGCAAATATCTCCATTTGGCAAATATGGACTTATCGGTTTTTGCGAACAAACTCTTCATTTGCTCTTTCGTCAGTAGCCATCCTCATGCCTCTCCCCGCTCATTTTATTATCATTATTATTCATTCAGCTTTCGATCACAAATATATAATACATATTTTAATTGATTGAATAGATGTCTTCGTTTCTTTTACTTCTTTTGCCCTTTGTACCATGGTATTTTATCTTTCATATAGTTTTGTCACTAGTACTTTGTGTTCTATCTTCCTTGCGAAACGTATTCACATCGGTACTTTTTTTTCCTGGAACCCGGGGTTAAAAGCTTTGCTTTTCGTTCATATTTCACATGTTATTGAGAATTGTCTTGTATGTACATTTGTTGACACACATGCTAGTCATGATCCACTTCTTATATTTGTTTCTTGTTTGTTTGTATTTTCTTTTTCTTTTTTTTTTTGGGGGGGGGGTGAAGTGTAACTATATGTATGACAAAGATGTCAAGTGAGATATGAAAATAAATGTGTTTGAAGTATTCACTGTGGCTCGAGTGTAAGATCGGTGGAGTATAAATTATTCAATTAAATCAAATTCAGTTGCCAATGCCGTCTTCTTTCACCTCTATCTTTTCCCGCCCTCAGTGGTCCTGCTGCTGCATTACAGTTTCGTATGAGAAACTTTGATCCTTCATTATTGTGTTTTTGTAAACTGGGTTTATTCGCCTTTTATGTCTTGACTTCGCTTCTCCTGGAGTTTCTCCTCCACCTGCCTGGTGCATCTCATCTTGCCCTTCCTGGTCCTCTAGAGAAACCACCTCCTCGAACGTACAACGTATTCCAATCTCCGCCTGTTTCATCGGGTTCGTTTGGAGCCAGTAAACCTTCCTGCCTTAATGAATCATCACCTGCACCGTGTCTTCTCGCACATCCTCCTCTGATGCAGTCGTGTCTGTGAGGGACATTGAAGTAGACGGAAGTAAAAAATATGAATGAACAGGCAGTACTTTATCGAAGAGGTAAAGTCCTGTTTCCAAAACCTATAAGGTGTCCAGGGTTTGCAGTCCAGACGTGTTTTTTTTTTAATTGTTTGGTCAATACAGCACTCAACGCTTCACCGATACACACCATATGATGATTCGAAAAAAAAAACAAACATAAAAACTTGTTTCTTAACGCTCGCGTTAATGTTCAATAACTGATACACTTTGTCTTGAGGACGCGGCATTTCGAAGAGAGTATGACCGGTACAAATGATTAAAGTAAGAACAACCACACTTGGAATTGCCACACTTAGTTTATCAAAGCGGTTGCCTCAAACAAAGTTTTGTCCGACTCCATCGACCCATTTGGCCAGTTGGTTTGCTGCTTCAGCTTCCGTATGGTGCTAAAAGTGTGCAATCTCATCTCTTTGAACTTTAAGCGTGAAGTGACAAATCCCGATTGTCAAGAATAATCATTCGTAATGCCCATATTTGGCACATACCACTAACAATGTGGTAATTAATTAAAAAAAGGTGTACCAATCCTGTCCCACATCTACCTGGTATTTGAAATGTTCGAAAGATCACGAGATGATCTATTATGATGTATAGTAAGCTTTCAATAGGGTGCCTCTGTGAAGAAATGCTTAATATCACCGAAACAATTGTTGAAACGACCTTGGATATTCTAACGGAAGTTTTGAGTTAAAGCTTCTTACGGATATCTACTGGTAGGTGAATTGAACTGTAGATATTTCCAACAATTTTGTTTTAGTGTATATTGTATGTATTCCCAGAAATGAGCAGGACACTCGTCGTTTAGCGCTCAACCTTTTATTATGGCCTATTACTGTTCAGACTTGATCAATATCCTCCCGCCACTTTTCGAACAGAAGATGGAAGTGAGAAAAAAAAGGAGACATGGAATAGGAGGGTAAAACTCTCAATAGATTAGGATGACAAGGGGAAATGGTTTTGTAGTAGCTGTAAGATACTACAAAAATAAAAAAAAAACCAATTAATATATCATAGGGTACTGCCTCTTTATCGCTCTACTCATTCTGTTCTATGGCAAAGACAGTATGGTTATTCAAAGAGAATTGCTGATAAGGAGGTTGCAACGAGAAGAGATGTTCCAGTATTGTGTATTCAGTGTTTTACGGAGGGCACGATTCTTTATCCGTTGTTCCCATTTCGCTATCTTAATAAGTTACATGAGCTTACCTATTAGGCCGTATAGAATAAGACCTGACGATAATACGTATTTTAAAAGCAGACTCACACACTTATCAGACATACTGAGACACACAATGTGTTTTAACTGATGAGAAAAGATCATCAAAAAAGATACTTGTGAATCAAATGCAAATCTGTGTCTCACCTTCTAACTTGTCACCGAGGAGCTCGTTTAATGGCTTTCTATTGATGATAATGTTCTCTGTCTGCAGCGTGTACAAGATGAAGAAAAAACAACCAAAAAAACAAACAAACATGCGAATATCAATATCTATAAACAGCGTATCTACTTTCATGCTATTAAAATATATCGAATCTAAGTTTTTCTCAAAGGCAAACTCTGCATGGTAACATTTTCCATTTCGTATATCCTTGCTCCTGAATGACACAGGCAGGTGTTTTGTTTGTTTGTTTTTTTGCTTGCTTGTTTAACTTTGACAAATTTGGACTCATTAGACTTTGACCGATTTGCGAACTAACAGGAAAGAGGAAATGGCAAATTATGATGTAAATACTTGTAGAAAATGATTTTTTGTTCATTTTTTTCTGATAAATCATGAAATGTGTTCAGCTTCTACTTCTTTCTTTCAGAAGAACGGACATCAGAAAGTAGACCCTCTTCTGGTGTGCAAAGACTTCTACGGCATGCGCTCTCAAGCTAGTGAGTACAACATTTTCCTTTCTTTTTCAACTGCTTTAACTACTACGTAAATATCAATATTTCAGATTTACTTTACAGCTTGTGGCCATGGAAGCAAATTTCTTGAAGAATGCCTCAGGCAGGTTTTCGCATTTAATATTAGCAGAATCAAGTTTGGGTATCTTGCACAGAAATTCAGCAAAGTTTTCTGCAGATGCTACCGACTCTGAAGTCCAGCGTCTTCGGAGCACGACCGAAAGATTGCAAATCTGAAAAGAAAAACAAAAAATGCACACTTTCAGGTATACTTCACTTCGTTTAGCCTATCTTCGCCATGTATTTTGTTTATATCTACGTGATAAAACCCACTGAAATATTGAAAGATAATTATTTTACATCACAGCTTTAAGGAAGCTCATATCATTTATCGAAATGAGGCACACGATATGAGGCCATGATATCTAACATTTTGAAGTAAGATTGTTTTGCAATAGCAAAAGACAACGAAATCTAAATTGCTTGTCAATGACTGTTGCTAATCATGAAGCCTAAACTGAATTAGCAGTTTGACAGATAGCAAGAAAGGGTTATTCTGCTTCTATCGTCTCTCTTTACCGTACTCTGTGATTCAATGATTGAACGAGAATGCTCGAAAACTAATGGGAACTCATTCAGGTCGAATTTGGGAAAAAGAACAGAAGCCAGGAATTACAGAAGAGAAATTAACAGAATCTTCATAGTTGACACAGACAACCTGTCAAATTACCATATATTGCTATTTCGCTTCACAACTAATGTATTGTCTTTTCATCCAAATATTTGGTTCAAATGATAGGCTGTATACACGCATTAAGACAAACTCTGACGAGAACTATTTAACGATTAACTTACACAATCTTTTCTTTATTTGATTTTCTATCAACCTCCATCTCATCGAGTCACAATTTTATGAAAAATCGGAAAGTCTTTGAATCAGATTTGCATGTAAATGCTTGTTTCATGACATTATTCATCCATTGATGAATACCTATATATGCCGCAATCAAAATCGTGGCAACTCACAGAGGCCTCTTTATAGAATTTCGAGTTTGGGAAGTCTTAGGGACAACTCAATGAGTGGATTTCTGAGACTAGTAAGTGTCATTTCTTATTTTTCGTTTTGTTTCATCTTTTCGTTTATGTTTTCTAGTGAGCTGCTGCTTTAGAAAGAGGAAAATGTTCACATTTCCATGATCTCTGATTTTATTCGGGTAACTTGACGATCTTCACATATTCTATGTGATATGCAGTCGAACAACAACATACTTAGGACTGCGTTTATTGTGCATGTGTGTGTGTGTGTGTGTGTGTGTGTGTGTGTGCGTGTGTGTGTGTGCATGTGTGTGTTTTCATTTTAACAACATCTCCTTTACACGAACGTCCACATTTAACACACATACATAATTAACGAACAAGACAATTCAATTTCAAATACCCTGCAGGATGACGCTAGTTTCGCAGCTGTTTTGAAGAAATCATCTTTAATCAAAAAGTAACAGTCCATACGGAAAGTCGAAAGATGGGGCACAGTACACAACCACTGGGCCATTTTTTCCCCTACTGAGGAAGCGTGTATGGAGGCATTCCAGTTGCCAATGATCAACTTCAGTTCTCGTATCTGTAGAAACACAAAACGACCAATCAGAGTTCAGAGTATCGGTCAAAGAAGAAAAAGAAATCCACATTTTGCTTATAGTATTAATAAATTGGTCTAACAACGAGCTCAAACACGATCAGGTGAATCAATATTGATAGCAAATTGCTGTGAGTCTCAAAAGAGTTCATCCAGCTGGTAGATCTCCGTTAGAAGCATTTTTTTAAAATATATTTTTTGTTGTTGTTCACCCGGACTTCAAGACAGCCAACTTCATATCCGATTCTACGCACAGTCAATACCAGCCTGACGAATAGGTCTGCAGCACACAGTAGCCGACACAGTTAGTAGACAGTAGCCAACAGTAATAGACAGTTTTATCTATTGCCGATTAAGGCTATAGATAAAACATGACTTTCTAATTCGAGGATTGTGAAGTGAGAAAAAAAAAATCGCTTCCCCCTTCGAGAGTAGGTATAGAAAACATGAAATACGGAAAAGAACGTGAATATCATTGGTCAAGTGCACTTCTATTAAAAAGATAAAATGTAATAGAGTATATGTGTATATGAGACTCGAGTAGACACAGTTCTACAATGTGTATACCGGTAGTGAAAAGGATGCTAATTCAAAGGCAATCTCAAGGGAAGTGCCCAACCTACTCCCACCCTTATACATTTGCTTACAAAATGTGCATTACATCCGATGAAAATACAATGTATTGGTCTAAGCGTACATACTTTGTCAAGAGTCGTTCAGACAGTACTGCAAAGACACGTTAATTTTAAAGAAATGTAATGGAGTTAATATACTGGAGACATTGCTGTACAATTGCTCTACCGTATGTCCCCCCAAAAAAATTACAACAAAAATTACAATTACGAACTTTTTGTGCGGATTTATTGCTGTTTTCAATTCAATTTTTACATCGGACTTCTAATAAAAGAGGGGCCCACACTCTACAAGCTCTGTCTTTTTAGTGGGTCCCTCCGGTTTTTTTTTTCACACAGTGCATAATTTATATTGAAAACTATTTCACTTTCGTTATCTTAGCAACTATTGCAATGTATCGCTACTGTTAGGGTTTTTTTGCTATTATTGTTGTTTTCTCTGACAATTGTATGCATTGATTTTGTCACTTAAGAAAGTGAGATTTATGTTTGTGTTATATATTGTGGAAAAAAACGAATAAATATGAACTTGAACTTGAACTTGAACCCCTCAAATACCATGTCCCCATGGAAAACTTGTATTATGCCAACGCGAATAGATTAGTGGTATCGTAAGCGTACCACACGATTTTCCTCAAACTCTCACTGAGTGTTTAACAAGCATGCCTGCAGTCACTAATATTTACCTTTGGGAACTTCTATGATGTCGCTCATTTTCATATTTGGCTGCGATATGCTTGATATGAGTACATAGTATTATAATGCAAATCGTATAAGACAGTGTCTTCAAACATACTACAGTTGTTCAGTCATCCCTGAAACAGATTTATAACAGAGTTGCAAAGAGAAAACAGCTCAACAAACAATGTTATGTGGTAACAGACTGAGCATCATTGGCATGATGGGTGAATGTACAAAGGGAGCCATACTCATTAAAAACATTACGTGAAATGATATGCTTATTTTGTAAAGGAAAATACGTTTCGATCAGGGACGAGTGGCAAGTTCAATATGTAAACAAACAAACAAAAAAAGAATTATTTAAACATTTACGAGTCATACATCTATACATAAACTAGTCCAAAGTGACATACCTTACAGGATGATGCCGAGTTGGTGGCTGTTGAGAAAAATTTGTCATCCAAGTATGGGCATGTTAGACTGAATGTTGACAGCTTTGGCATAGTAAATACCCATTGGGCCAAGTCACCTTCCATCGCCGACCTATCATGAGAACCATCATCCCAGCTGTCAAAAAACACTTTCAGCTCTTCAATCTGGAGAAAAACAGAACGACAACCAGACAAACAATTCAAAAGAAGAGATAGATACAAATTGAATAAATTCTAGTATAAGAGTAATGATTGGTTGAATGTCTGTACAGAAGACCACTGTTGATCAAAGAGCCTAGAATAAGTCTCGTGATATACAGTGCTTATAAAGGTAATCCGATTTCGGAGGGCTACTATTCTATAATTGTCAGCTATGGAGAGCTCAATGTTGTGAGGAAAGAAGAACTCTTCCGTTTTTCCATTGTTACCTAATTATGTTAACAAACGTCATGACTGAGCACATATGAACTTTCAAGACGACTATGACAAATTGCACTTTTTCCAAGAATGAGTGTCTCATGAAGGAATAATGCATGAGATGCATGGATGAGATCTGTCAATGAAAGTGTCCAAATAAACAGGCCAGCCTGTGCGAATGCACGTTTGTGTTCAGGTTTGTGTTCAGAGTTTCTTCTAACATTTTATGATCCAAAACCTTTTAACATATTTGCCTGTCCAAAAACCTGATCACTCCCACAAAGGCCAACTCACACAAATCCATTTTCTATGTTCATATTCAACACATACGTGTACGTAGCTGGCAGCCACAAACCATGTCTTGAATGTGGAGAGAGGAAAACGAATAATGGGTTAATCATGCGCATATACTCTTAAAACACCCGAGTCAGAACTGACCCGGAACCACTGGCGTAGCCAGGGGGGGTGGGGGGGGGGGGCGATGGGGGCGATCGCCCCCCCCCCCCCCCCCCTAAGATTTGGACCGGGGATTTGGGAGGCGGAAAAAAAATGCGTGTATACTGTATACGCATGCACATGAAGCGGGTCTCCTTTGCAACCTTCATCAAATAAGATATTTTTTGAATATTTCACTCAAAGTGTGCACCAGATCGTTGAATTTCAATTCAAAATATGCAAAATCTCTCGTGCTTGGGAGGGGGATACCCCTCCCAAACCCTCTCCCTCTGTGCCTCTTTCCCTAGCTTAGTACACTTTTTAGATTTACAAAAAATTATGAATAATTCTGAGTGCACAAGACTTATCACTTACATTCCGAAAACTCAAGGTTCCCTCATGTATAAGGGGAATTTCCCATTTTAATCGACCCTTTCCTCCCTCAGCCCCCCATCAGTTTTGTGTGTGTGTGTGTGTGTGTGTGTGTGTGTGATTTCCCAAATGTTGATTCCATCAAAAATGCGTAGATGAGATATCTCAATTTCAACCTTAACAAGGCAAAAGCTCGATCGGAAGGGAAGGATGGGGATAACACTCGCCCACGCCTTCTCCCTGCTCCCCCGCCCCTCCCCCCCCCCCCCCTTTCGCCATGCATAGAAGTATAGACTGTGGCTATACCTAGATCACTTTATTTCAATTCTAAAAACGCAAAAGCTCCGCGAGCGGGAGGAGGAATCCCCCTTCCTCTAAGCTCTACCTCACTAGACTTTATACATACACACAGATGGTGCACATTCGGAATAAGAGCTAAATTCCGTGATTTTATCACTTCGATGAAAAAGTATTGCACCAAAAATTTGCAACAGATCGCTGAATTTCAGGTCTGAAAACGCAAAATCACCTTCGTGTGGGAGGGGATATGCCCCTATCTACACCCTAGTGTACATGCTTTTTCTGTTTGACTGCTGAACAGACAGTGTTCATGATATTCAGTGTAAGAATTAATACAAGAAGATTATTTAAATGATACCATTTTATAGGCAAATTGTTCAATAATAATCTACACTAAATTATACTGCAACTTTAAACAAGTGGGACTGTTTCACGTCGACAAAACGCGCAAAAAAAAAACATGCATCAAATTGCACCATTTGCAACATCAAAATGCAAAAAGTTCTCACCGTGGGAGGGGGGACACCCCCTCCCACACCCTCCCCTCCCCCTTCGCTCTCTCCGCTCTCTCGGGTTCAGTCGCGTTCATGATATTCAGTGAAAAGAATTAATACAAGAAGTGTATTTAAATTATACCATTATATAGGCAAATTGTTCAATGATAATCTACATCAAAATATACTGCAACCTTAAACAAGTGGGACTGTTTCAACTCGTTAAAACACGCAAAAACATGCATCAAATTGCACCATTTGCAACATCAAAATGCAAAAAGTTCTTACCGTGGGAGGGGGACACCCCCTCCCACAGCCTCCCCTCCCCCCTCGCTCGCTCCACTCGCTCGGGTTCAGTTGCGTTCATGATATTCAGTGGAAAGAAGTAATACAAGAAGTGTATTTTAATTATACCATATTATAGGCAAATTGTTCAATGATAATCTACATCAAAATATACTGCAACCTTAAACAAGTGGGACTGTTTCAACTCGTTAAAACACGCAAAAACATGCATCAAATTGCACCATTTGCAACATCAAAATGCAAAAAGTTCTCACCGTGGGAGGGGGACACACCCTCCCACACCCTCCCCTCCCCCTTCACTCGCTCCGCTCGCTCGGGTTCAGTCGCGTTCATGATATTCAGTGAAAAGAATTACTACAAGAAGTGTATTTAACCTATAGCATTTTATAGGCAAACTGTTCAATAATAATCTACATCAAAATAAACTGCTACCTTAAACAAGTGGGACTGTTTCACGTCGATAAAACGCGCAAAAACATGCATCAAATTGCACCATTTACAACATCAAAATGCAAAAAGTTCTTACCGTGGGAGGGGGGACACCCCCCTCCCACACCCTCCAAAGATCTCATACAATCAGGGACTGATGATGATAGAATAAAATATACACAAACACAAATAGAACGGTACATACATTACTACATTGTAACTACATATATTATACCATATTATCACACATTGTTCAAAGGTTTGAAGCACAAAAAAGATCAAATAGAAAGGATTTCGGTTTTAACTAAATTGAACTTAAAAACGGGTAAAGAGGAAATTTGACGCAAATCATTGGGTAAGTTGTTATACGCTGATGCACCTCTGTATGAAAAAGATCTCTTACAATAATTAGTTTTTGGCCGAGGTAACTGTAAATCGTTTTGATTACGGAGAGAGTATGGTGATGTCTTGTACTTAAAAATATCTTTCATATATTCGGGGGCCATGTTATTCATAATCTTATACATAAATGAAAGCAGATGAATTTTTTGTCTATTGATTACTGTATTCCACCCTAAGCTATAATGAACATCACTGGTAGTAATATGGGAATAAGGGTTAACTTTTAAAATCAGTCTCCCGGCTCTATTTTGCATCTTCTGAAGTTGGGAAAGAGAGTTACCGTTGGTGGATTGCCACACTACATCACCATAATCAAAATGAGGTAACACAATAGAATTATATATCAGTTTCAATTCAGTCATATTAACAAACTGTCTCAAACGACCCATATAACTAATCATTTTACTTAACTTGTTGCATAGTTGTTCAATGTGAACATCCCATAATAACTTGTTATCTACAAAGATTCCCAGATATTTAAAACTTTTTACCTGAAATAATTGTTTACCCCTAAGTTTAACATGCAAATACTCTTGCTTTTTTAACATATTATTTGTACCAAGTAACATACAAACAGTTTTATCAAAATTGATTTTTAAATTGTTATCAGCCATCCATGATTCCATACATACAAACTCTTTTTGCAAAACATTTTCTACAAATTTCGGGTTTTTATGTGAGTAATAAATAACCGTGTCATCGGCATATAAATGGGTCCTGCAGTCAGAAAAAACCGAATTGATATCATTGATAAATATACTAAACAACAATGGTCCTAACAAGGATCCTTGTGGCACTCCGCTAGTTAATATTCTTTCATCCCAAAGGGTATTATTGATTGACGTTCTTATTCTTCGGTTCGAGAGATAACTCTCGAACCACTCAAGTTCTATGCCATTTACCCCCATGTTTTCAAGTTTAGATAGAAGGATCATGTGATCAACCATATCAAAAGCTTTTTGCAAATCAACAAAGATGGCGCCAACGTATTCACCCTTATCAATAGAGCGGTGCCAGTCGTCCGTGACGGTAGCAAGTGCAGTAATAGTAGAGTGCTTGGGACGGAATCCTGACTGGTTTCTGCTAAGCAAAGAATGCAAGTTTAGATAATCAAGTAACTGTTTTTGAACAACTCTCTCCATGACTTTAGAAGCACAGGACAATAATGAAATGGGTCTGTAATTACTACAATCCAGCTTATCCCCTTTTTTATATATCGGTACAATTTTAGCTATTTTCCATTTATCAGGCACTATCCCTTCAACTAGGGATTTATTTATAATGTAAGTGAACGGCTCTACTATTTCTGAAATTGACTCTTGCAATATACATAGAAAGTTCATCTAATCCAAACGACTTCTTTGCTTCCATTAACCTCACATACTTCAAAACATCTAACTGAGATACAAAACAAAAATTAGATTGTTTATCAGACCTTTCCCGATTATGCGACTTTTGAAAAAAACAATTCTTTTTCCTTTGCTTATCTCCACCACTTACCACATTTGCAAAATAATCATTAAATGTATTTGCTATAACCTGTGAATTTTCTTGAGGGAATGCACAATCAGTAACTTTACTCTTGCCCATTAATGATCGCAGTGTTTTCCAGGATTCATTTCTACTTGTTGCATTTGAAAATTGTTGACATATATATTTAGGTTTTGCTTTTCTTATTTCATTTGTTACTCTATTTTTCAGACGTTTATAACTTTGCCATAAATCATTGTCCCTTCTAATTTTTACCTTTGATTTAACTTTATCTGTCTGTTTCATTAATGACATAATTATGCTATTCATCCATGGCGAGGGAGTTTTTCGTACTCGTCTCGTCTTAACAGGCATATGTTTATTAACAACCTTCATCAACATACTTTCCCATATATCAACTGAATCATTTATATCACTGAATTCTTCTACCTTCTTCCAATTTTGTTTACGTAAGTCAGACTTGAAAGCTTCCATGTCAACGTTTCGTGATTTCCTGAAAGTTACATACGTCTCACTTTGTGATGTATGTTTGCATTTCCATACCATATAACTGATATAGTAATCACTCATGCCGTTCTGAATTACACCGTATAATTTCACTTTGTCTGAAAAATTCGTGAGCATGTGATCAACGAGTGTTCTTGATCTTTCAGTCACTCTTGTATACATTTCATTATTAACCTGTTGCAAACAATATACACTATTAATTTGATTATAAACCTTAATATTTCTTTCGGGTGTTTTCTTCTTAATATCACAATTTATATCGCCCATAATAACCAGTTGGCTATCAAAACTACTCACAAAATTTAAAAAATCCTCATAATGATTAAAGAGATCAATATTTGAGTTTGGAGGTCTGTACCAATTCAAAAACATTATTGGTTTGGAGTTTTTCAGACAGATCTTGATGCACAGTGCTTCCAGGTTGACAAGTGAATCATGGGTAACCAAGGTGAAAGGAATAGATTCATGAACATAAACAGCGACACCGCCTCCATTTCTGTCTCTGTCTCTCCGAATTAAAGAATAATGGGGAACACCGATTTCATTGTCTGAAATAAAAGAGTCAAGTCTAGTTTCATTTAGGGCAAATACATGTATTTCATTCTCAATCATAATTTGTTTAATTTCCTCATGATATTTCACAAGGCTAACTATATTCAAATGAACAAACTTAATTCCCTTCTCAGAAAGTTGTTCATACCTAAGGGATGGATCTCTCTTTTCACCAGAGTCAACAGACTTATCTAATAAATTGCTGTCAGGAAGAGTTTCCGAGTTGAGTTCAATGAAATTCGGAAGATGTTGAAAAGTACATCTATTACACTCCCAGTTCAAAAATAATTCATTGGGATCATTGTATCTACTCACGGGGATTCCTGAACATGATATGTGCACCCATTTCTGACATGAGGTACATTGGAGTGCTTTCTGGTTATTTCTAACACATCTTGTACAAAGAACACATGGAAATAGTTGTACCATTTGAAAATGTATACAAAAAAAAATGTATTGAATGCAGTACCAACACAAGATCTAAAGAAAGATCTAAAGAAAAATAAAAATGTAAATGTAAAGAAATAAAAGAAAAAAAGCTACTTCAGTCAAAAGGGTATAGGAATGATATATAATTGCAATCACAGCACTATTCTAGGATAACTAAATACAAATACAATGTAACCGAAGGCGGCAGTAAAACAGCGTTATTTTCATCTGTATGACACAAAATAGATCCCTATCTCCTCATTCACAATAAAACTATTGTGCCCTTGTGACGAACCAGCAGGAAAGAAACAATAAGATAAAAAACAGGGAAGGGAAGCGAAAAGTCGCTCATAGAACAAAGATTTCTGGTGTAGGGTAGTCACGACACAGCATGAATTTTGATAGGCCTGCTCAAATTTGTACGGGAATGCCACATGGCTATTTCACATCAGTGGAGAGGGCACAAGCTCTAAACAAAAAAGGGGGAGAAAAAAGTTGTGTTCAGAACTTTGTAACACTGTAGTGACAATATATTAACCTAGTTCAATTATGCACCAGTCGACACTCCCTGTCCATTCATAATAGACATGCGTAACATAAAGATGAGAAGAGAGTAGAGGGATGACAAGGTACACATCGGCGAACAAGCTCACAGTGTTTGCAGCTCAGCAGTTTGAAGGTTCTGCTGACTGAAGGAAGACAAATTGACTATTATCTTCATTCCATTGATCTTGACACAAAACAAACCAAGTATGTGAGATAACAGGTAAACTCGCTGGCACTCGTTGGATTATAGCGGTAAGTACAGCAACCCAGAACGGGATGAAAGAAGCCAATTCCCGCAATAATGCCTATCTCACACCTCGCGACACTGAATTCAATTGACCTAATCCGAAGATTGTAATTTGACAATGTGGGACTTTTTCGTCAACGTGAGGCGATGTCCACCGTTGGTTAGCACACGAATGCGGCCATCTTGGGTCCAGATGCTTTTACATTTACTTCTGAACTTTGACTTGATTTCTCTGAACAGGTCCGATCTCAGCTTGGTCAGGCTTTCCTGAACGTAGATGGGATCCCCTTGTAGATCTCTCAGGAGCCTTCGGGCTTGATATACACGGTCCCTGACGTCATAGCTGGTGAACTTCACGATGATTCCACGTGACCTGCCCTTCTTGGCGCCGAGACGATGCGATCTGTCGATGTCGCCATTTTGAAGCTTCACTTTCAATTTTTCCTCGCAAATTTGTTTCACAATGTCGTTTGTGTGTTCACCCTCATGCTCACTGACACCATGAAATACAAGGCAATTTCTCCGAGAGTACTGTTCTGCCTCCTCTTGCTGCTCTTTCATTTGCTCAATCTCTCTCTCCAATCTTGCTATCTTATCACTTTTCGACTTCATTTCAAAGTCAAAGCTCTCTTTCAAGTTTTCACCAACTTTCTCTGTGATAATTGACGTGAGTTCTTCAACAAGCAATGATTTGATTTTACTCACAAGACCCCAACGGACCCAGTTCCGGGTCAGTTCTGACTCGGGATTTTTTAGAGTGTACATCCTATGGCCATTACCGTTAGATTACCATAAGATCTCTCTTTACATTTTTCTTTACCTTCTTTCCTACTCAATTCGCACTTTCGATGTATGATAACTGATATCTTTCAATACATACTATCGTATTTGTTTATTAAGTATTCTTTAAAAGCAGCGTCGTCCCATTCAGTGCCACAAAGGCCTGCTTTACAAGGGAACCTGCCTTGATAAAGATCTAAATGTTCGGATAAACAGCTGAACAAATATGGCTACAGCTATACACGGCAACAAACTGATGACAGACTGCTGACATACAAAGAAATACTCACCAAATGTTACGAAAGAAGTGGTTATCATGAATTGTCAAAAAACAAACAACAAACAAGCAAACAAACCCGTAGTCAACTTAGAAACGGTCGGGAGTTTCATCAACAAACCAAAATTAACAGACAAATATTAAAAAGAAAAACCTCAAACCTACGTTTCAGTCTCAGATGCCTATTAGCGATGTAGTCGAACGTAACTTACCTGGCAGGAAGATGCTGAGGCGCCGGCTGTTGAAAGAAATTTACCGTCAAGGTAGGGGCATGTCACAGAGAAGCAGGAAATATTTGGCATATAGAATACCCATTTGGCCAAATCACCTCCAATTGAAGATTGAAGTTGAGAGCGTTCATTCCATTTGTCCAAAACCAAACTCAGCTTTTCAATCTGAGAAACAAGAAACATTAATTAAATCAGTCACACATATTAAACTTTTAGGATGTGCATTAGAATTCCACAGATGAGATCGTCTAGTTTTGAGCAATCTGAAAATTCATGTTGAACTCTAGTAATATGTCGGATACACTTTACTTGTCTATTTAAACTGGATCACTTCAAAGCCACGCTCAAAACTCACATTTTCAACGGGCATTCAATTGCTAACTGCCTTGGAGGAGTATGCGACTTTGAATGTTTCTAAAACAGAATGGCGCCATACAAATGCTGTGGATCATCATCATTATCATCATCAACTGATAAAACACAGAAAAACAAAGTCAATCCCGTCAAGCAAGACTTGCTTGACGGGACTGACTTTGTTTTTCTGTGCCAAGATGTGCAACAATGTAAGCTCTGTGTGGTTAACGTGTTTCAAAGTGAATTCTATCTGAAAGCAGATTTTATCGATTTTCCGATTAATTCCGCAAAAATAAAACTGTTATAGTCTTCACGTATATTACATTAAATTGAATGTGAAATACAGCCCGGACATGCCTAGTCGAGTAATTTTCATTCTAAGTTAATTAGTTTTTTTTAATAATTATTTCTATTAATTGATTCTTATTCCCACATCATAGTGTCTCTATACCATTGTATATTGCTCATCCTTGTAAATGCGGATGATGAAAAATAATTGCCATCATAATTACATAATAACCTTCCTTATAGAGATGATGGGCATTGTGAATGTAGACATGAATCAATTGTCTTCCCTCATTGGACTTATGGGTTTCGAACTTGTGGGATGATCCCAAGTTCATCCGGAGTCATCCCACGAGACCGACACCGACGAGTCATACAGGTCACAAGTCAGAGACATTAAAACAGCAGCAGCAGCAGCAACAGCAACGGCAACAACAACAACAGACGTCTATGAGTCATCCAGCTCACAAGTCATACAGCCCATGAGTTTGACACTAGGCAAATTAGTCCCCTGAGTTTGACACTAGGTAAAACAGCCCACGAGTTCGACAGATACAATACGGGGCTTATTGCGTCAGCCTCGTGGGTCTTGTCTGCGTAGTGTCGAACTCATGGACTGCATGACTAGTGGGTTGTATGATTCATGGGTGTCAAACTCATGACCTGCATCCGTTCATCCGGCCTTCCTCCAACACTGTACGCCAATGATTATGTGCTCATGTATGTCACAATATAAAACAGCTTCTTCTAATTTGTATTACAGGAAACAAAAACAAGCAAAGTAAAATGATGCTAATGATTCACGTGTGTCTAGTGCAAACAGTTGCAACTAAAACTAAGAATGGTAAGAAAAGGGAGAAAGGAAGAGAAGAAATGATACGAAGGGATAGATACAAACTATACTATAGATTATATCAGAAAATATTAACATATTTTGGATATTCAAGCTCACTCTGTCTAGCAAAATTGCACGTGTTATTGAACTATCGTGGCAGATGTTACCTGACAGGTCGTAGCCTTCTTTCCGATGATCTTGTAGAAGTCAGTGTGAAATTGTGAATAAAATATTGTTACTTCGCGCAGCACCCCGCTGGAACATATTCCTTCCGCCAGGTCACGCGATACAACTCTTCCGCATTTAACACGGTCAAAAGATAGCGATCGCTAATGAAAGGAACAAAAATAGATTGATAGATAGAATTCAACAGTGAGAATTCATACTTAGTGTGATTAAAGTAAACAGTTGAAATTCGTGATAGTGGTTCGCTAAAAATGTAGGTGGGGCTCTTTTGGGAACTCATTGGAATATACGACACGGCATGTTATGTCATAATCGACATCTTACAGAATGCTTGGGGAAAGGAAAGAACGATTGCTTCATTTCGTCTATTGGGCTATAGCGGTGAGGGTATAACACATGACTTCATCTACATGACACTGTATGACTGTGGGTTCCAAATAATAGGCATTCCATGCAGAGCACGCAATTTGGCGTCCAGACCGAGACACAAAGGAAATTATCGAAAATCGGTATGATTTCACCAGAGCGTGAAACAGTTGTACTTTTCTTCCCATTACATTCAGCTGCTCTGTCATGCCAATACAATCGTTTGTCTCGATCAAACGTTTTAAGATTGACAAGCTCGTAGAATGACGTGATATGAGTTATTTATTTGCTTAAGACTTCATACATGAAATGGTGACAGTTTCAAATCAAATCGGAGGCTATTTCATCAGCTGCATAATGATATGAAATAATTTTAAACCTATTCAAGTAAGTATCAATTGAATAGTAAACTTCTCCAAAAATTTATCATCTCAGAACGATTACTCATAATCTGCGTAGGGATTCATAACGCCTGAATGGCAATAGCAATAGAGGTTGAAGATTTCGCACCCAATCAAACACGGCGGAAGACCAGCATAAACTAAAATACTACATTGACATTCATATATATATATATATATATATATTTTTTTTTTAAGTCGATATGCAAGCTGTGACACTCACCACTTGGTTATGGTGTACCAAAAACACAACTCCTGACTTTGAATGTTCTGACGTACTCTGTGATAGTTCGTATTTCTTCCATCGTTTTCCCACTGCTCTGGCGGCCTCCGGAGTTTCACATTCAAACGCAACGTCGGTACAGAAATTATAGTCATCATACTCATAAATGTAACTATAATTATAATAATCATCGCGATCATCATCCATCAATTCATCACGGTTTGAACAATCTATCAAGTCGTGAATGATATCAGGTCCAAGTTCTTTCTTTAAAGCAGAAGCGAAGTAGAATAGGTGACGGAACTCCTGATATCGAGAGAGAAGTATCTTTTTCATCTGGTCGTACTTGTCACGATCATTTGCAATGCATACTCCTGCAACATATTCTTGGAACAATTTATGAGGAAACGAAACCGTTGAAACAACGACAGATGGAATGTTGACATCGCCCCGACGCTTTCTATTGATGACATTTCTTTCTAATGTCAAAATCCCGATTCTGCAGCATGTGTTCATGGCATCATAACAATCTTCGAATTCTTCTTCACGAAATGAAAGATTCCTTTCTAATAAACCTTTCAGCGCAACCTCACTGATATGTAGGATTGCCCTATCGGCTTCCTCCAAAAGCTCGTCAGCCTTCTGAGTCTGTACATTTCCACATCCCTTTAACGAGTAGTGTCCCTTCAGAAATGATATCATTTCGCCAAAGAGTTGGGAGAAAGACTTTAATTTTTGCATTTCTTCTCTTCTCCCTTCATTGAAGTTGTTCCACATGAGGCATAACAATGCACAGTAGATCGGAAACGGGGCCATGCTCAACCAGATGACATCATTCTCCTCCATGAAATTGATCAAGCTGTCTGCAAGGGCGTCTTTCTGTCCAACCCGAAAGTAACTTTTGATGTACTCAATAACATTTTCCTTTTTAAATCCTTCCATGCTTATGAAACTGCAATCTTTGACAAAACTGGCCAGCGTGAATTCATGACTTCTCCACGGTCTTGTGGTCACAATTACCTTGCATGACTTGTATTGCTTTAATCTTAGAATGCGAATGACTTCATTGCTGCTCTTTTCCTCTGTCTTAAATTTAAACTCATCAAAACCATCAAATACTAGTAAAATTTTACTTGGATTTTTTGAGATGAAGTCGTCCATCTGGTCTGGTGTTGCTGCATTTGAATCAGACAGATATCTATCCACTATATTACCGATACTTTTGTCGTCAGTTACATCCCGAAGAGGAATTACGATCACCATGTCCAGATCCTGGAGAATCCTTCCCTGAGACCAGTCCCAGGCGATCTTAGCACAAAGTGTTGTTTTACCGACACCTCCTTCGCCTTGGATCAGAAGGCGCTTTGGAAGATTTCCATTTTCATCATTGAACATCAGATCCTTGTAAGTTATTTCTCTTTTAATCTTGTTGCCTTTCTCTAGCAGACTCAAATTTGTGTAGATTTCATCCAAGTTAACACGTTCCATCAAGTTGAATGGATTGACTGTGACTTTGCGTAGTGAAAGACGATAATACTTTTTCAGCTCTTTTTTGCATTGTTGTACCTGTTTCTCTGTAAGTGACAGTGCTGACAGTTGGAAGGCAAGCAAAACACAAAATGTGAAAATCAGTGCATTTCCTATGTAATGTATAGGGAGAGAGAGAGAGAGGGAGAGAAAGAGATACGAATAACTAAATTTGACATGACTTTATTGTAATAAAGATACTCAGTCCGTCTCTACTAAACGGGAGATTCGTAGTCCCTGGTAACTTTAAAGTCAAAACTTTCGTACCAAATGGGCTACATTGTGGATAATGTCTCTAGAAACTAATCATTTCAAGCCCCTAGCACTGACATGGTAATGACGAAAATGTGCATTACATTTACATGAAAATCTCGAAATAAAACTTTACACCATGATTCAGAGACTAAACTTTGAGACTAATCTCAATGTATGATGAAACCCAATTTGGCATACAAAACATCGACAGCTCAATCTTAATGAGAAAATAATTTTCATTATTTCAAAGTTTCTCATACTCAGCATGCTTTCTTCTTCCCCATCAGATGGCTTTGGTTTGTCTGGTCTTCGCCAGCACGGATTCCAGCCACATCCTGTGGACACAATATAAACAATTTCAATAAAAGCAATAATGATTATATATATATATATATATAACTGTATATAAAACACAGTCGAAAGCTTGGGAGAATAAAAGGCCAGAGTGAACATTACTGCAACGTCTGTGAGTCACTCCTCCGTCACACACACACACACACACATATATATATATATATATATATATATATATATATATATATATATATATTCATGAAGAGCTTATTTCCGACAGCCGCTAAATCCATCGAAAAAATGATGGATTTAGCGCCTTTTGTAAGCAAGCTCTTCAAATACGTAGCCTATATATTCAAAGTAAAATAGATATAAAATAGTAAAACCTGTCTACAGCGGCCAAACAAGAGAGGCGGGGGGGGGGGGGGCTCACCCCTGGGTGGGGGTCTGCTGTTACTTACAGCACATGGCAGGTGGCCGGTAAAGAAAGGTTTTGACGTCATTTTCAATTGACTGAAGTGCACCCTCAACCCTACAGACAAGCACACAAACACAAACATACGCACACACACACACACACACAGTACTATCAATTGTACTACATGAGCTCCTACATAGTTGATCACTGTCAGCTATATTGCAGTTCACGCACTCCCCTATGTATATATATATATATATATATATATATATATATATATATATAAACTCTTCCAAAAAAGTTTGGAAATCTGACTTCAGTTGTAAATTTCTCCACTTTGTAAGTACTATACAATACATGCTTGATATCAGTGGAAAGAGTATTACAATTCTCTTTAAAATGATATCCTACGCATTATGATTATGCTATCAAGTAAAAAACTGTAATCAAAAGTGTCTGATAAGGTCTGCATTGAAAAGTTGCAAAACGAACAAGAACTGTCCTTATGAATGAGAATGAGAGTACATAAAGAACATGTTCTTTTGTGTTATGTCTTTTGTTCTCAACTGGTCAGCCATGAAGGTAAATTTGAATAGACATCTTAACTTTACATTCAAGTCTTCAGTGGTGGAATGCCAGGCAATTTTGATAGCTCGTCAAGTTTTATGGTTTTACATCATGCCAGCTGTAAGCAATGTTCAAAAACCACGCCATAGGGCCACATAGAGCGAGACACGTGCGCAACTTTCTCGAGAGAGAGAGGGCATCATTAGAAATGGACTGGCCTTCATGCAGCCCCGACCTCAACCTCATAGAACATTTTTTTCTTTTGGGATCAACTTGGTCAAGCTGTGGGGAAGAGGGTCACAAATGCAACGACATAGGCAGGACTCCGTCACATACTGGTTGACACTAATCAACAGCATGAGGACACCGTGCCAGACGGTGGTGGTGCAAGCACTTGGCTCGTCCACCAGATGCTGAGCCCCGATCATGTTCATTGACAATATAAAGACAAAGTAAACATAAAGCAAAAACAAAATTACGACAAAATGAACACAAAATAAAGATGAAACTCCAATAAAATCAAGACCATGCCATTATCCTCTTTGTGTCCTTGTTGCGGTTACTGTGGCGAGGTTCTGTGAGATGAAATGGTTTGAGTCATAATTGTTTGTGTGTGTGTGTGTGTGTGTGTGTGTGTGTGTGTGTGTGTGTGTTTATCGGTTTGGTTGAACGCATACATGTTTCACTCCATAAAAATGCTGATGTTACAGTAAATGAACACCAAAGAAAACATTGGGAACTCACTCATCACGAAGAAACTGCATTACGGACGTCAAAAACTGGGCCATTTTGCAACTTTTCAATTCTGACTTTACTTCATACTTGTAAGCACTGCACCTCCATGTATACGATAATCATAACAAGTATTGTATCACTTTAAAGAGAATTAAACAATCGTTGTGTGGTACTAAGCACAAATGAATCATTACTAAAGAAAGATGAAAAATGATTGATCAAACTCAGATTTCCAAACTTTTTTTTGAAGGGCTTATATATATAATATTCCCTGGTCTGTAGTATACGCCGATCTAGAAGGGCGCAAATTGCAAATTGCAAATTGCGAACTTGAAGTCCCATTCGAGACAAACAACGATGTGTCCCATGTAATAAAAGTAAAGTAAAGAAGTATCAGTGAAAACCTAACATGCAAGGGCTTTGAGCCCTCTTCTTTTACCGTTGAGATCGGAGCAGGGTGTCAATTAACTCTTGAAAACATATTACATCTGAATGGCCTGCTGCAAAGATAGTTCAATCCAACCAAAGTGCCACCATATTCCATCAAACCATTAGCAACATGCAACATTGTCCTGCTTCCCAATATTTTACGCAAAAAAAAAAAGAAGACAGACTTGAGGGACATTAAATATTAAGGCATGTAGAATGTAGGTTTGTAAGACATTTAGAAATGCAATATGTACATTTGTATTTTGGATAATATAACGATGATTAGATTGGCACTTAACATGTAGAAAATTTGAAACAGATATATCCTGGGGAAATATGATTTATTGGATAGACACTTACGCACTTGAAAATGTAATGTGTATCCTTGGTAAATACAGACATTTTTTTTGTTGTTGTTGAATTGACCCTTAAATCTAAACACTTAGAAAATGCATGTAAATGTATACTTGAAAATGTACAATGATTTGTTGGATTGCTATCTGTTAGTTTTTCTAATCACCAAATTTTGTTGTTCGTATTACCATATAAGTTGGTCAGTGTTCGTTGTGTGAGTATGTCATTACCTGTCATTTGTCCAAAATAGAACCACAAGGACGTGGTGTAATGTTAACATGTTCTTTGTTTTTGTTCGAAATAAATACATGATTACACAATATATAATCAAGTATGGGGTGATTCAACATCTTTCGTATAGGGTTTTGATGAAATGAAAACATAAATTTTCGAATAAAGAAAATTGCATTCAATAACGTTGCCTGAAAACCGCTCCTGATATTTATGCCCCCAGGCTTTGGGCCTTTACCGTATTCACGGCTGTCAACCTAATCAACACAATCACCCCCCCCCCCCTTCCACATAGATTTCTCTCATCGTTCACCCATCGGAAGCTAAGTTTATTGCTTCCGGCCACCAATCGAAGCGTATCGGATCGCAATCTGATGAATCCGAATTGTGTTTGACGACTATCAGGTGAGTGTCAGACATGTCGGGTGGTGATCTGATGAGGCAAGATTGTCCGATGAAGATCACGAGCGACATGTCTGACATTCAAGTCGGATTCATCAGACTGCGATCCGATATACCTCGGTGGGTAGCCGGAACCAACAGACTTTCCTTCCGATGAATGAATGATGAGGAAAAAAAATGTAGAGTGGGGATATAACCACGTATACAAGGACGGGGGAGACTCGTACAGAGCCACGCACAGACATGTTGACGGCCGAGAACAAGACAAAAGGTCGAAAGCTCTGTATCTACTTTATTCGTACATCTATTATGTATGAATATAATATATAATTATGTTTGTGTTTAAGAACCAAACCTACCAAGAAAAATAAAATAAAATGAATGAAAAAAAGGTAAGATACACAAAATATCCAAAAAGAATGCAAACCTTTTTTGGGTAGATAGTCCGGGTGGTACTTTTGCAGAAACGTTCCAACAAGGCAAAATAGAATGGATAGGGCTAAAGGTACACCAACGACAAGACCGATTATCAGACCGGCATTGACACGACTTCCTGAATTTTGGTATGACAAATGTAAAACACGTCTTTCATTCATTTATTACTTGATTTATGTGACATAACACAGGTCGATAAGTACCTGTGATTTACGACAGTAATATTTTGCGTTGCGCCAAAGGAGTAGGAAGTTGACTGTATTAATGGCATAAGCATTATATAAATGCATGAGTCGTTACACTGCAAATGGAATTTGTTCAGAGACAATCTACATACAGTTGCAAAGCTAATATAGACATAACTGTACTTTACTCAGCATATTGAAGAAGTTGCTTCATGTATGCACTACATTTTAATTGCGAACTTACGGACGTTTATTTAACTATGTGGTCAAGCAAATACACATTCAAGATTGTCCACTCACTTTCAAATTCAGAATGGAAACATTTGTTGAAGTATTGTTGCTTTTAAACATAGATATTTAGAGAAGTGATTAAAAAGCTGACTATATACTTTTAATTTTCTGAAACATAAAAATGACACTATTTTTCCACAAAACCTGTTAAAGCCAGAAGAATGATTTCTCGTGTGGACGTTCCATTCAGAGCGTCTCCAGTAGCCGCGCACACGAAGGTTTTCCCTGTTCCATGTTTGGCCGAAACATTGATTGTCTCGATCCTCTCGTACGTGTCATCAGATAGTGTTGTCTGTCGCGAAACTATCGTATTTAGTCTTTCTCCAGATTCTTTTATAGTCCATGACATGGAAATATTAGGCTTAAATCCACTCGCGACACAAGTAAGGTTGAAGAGAGGGGTGTTGGAGGGAGTTCGGTATGTACACCGGCTTTGATAAGACCAGGAAGATAAGACGCATTCCGCGATCGTATGTTTTGATACCATCGCTAGGGAAAGAGGAGATGACATATGAGATGATTCACTCATTTATATGCAAACTCGAATATTTTACACAGAGAATAACTCGGGAAGTTTTTTCCAAACTTCACAATCTTTATTTCTTAAATGGGAAGAGAGTGATATATTTCCGATATCAATGTTTGATATTTTACAAATATGAAAGTTTAGAACATGATAAACGATCAAGGTGAGAACTTGACAAGTGTAAAAGAATATGCTGGGAATTTATGCTTTGTTTTCTGCGTGATTGTTAAAGCTGCACATTGAATATTGAATATAACGGTACTTGAACAGTCCAAATTCTACAACAGCTATGAGTATCTTTTCAAAACAGCAATAATTATGAAGTTGATCGTCATAATCGCTTATGTGTCTCATGACACTCTTTGATGAATTTTTTTAAGCACGATTCATAAATCTAAAAGAGTTGCATATTGGATATTGTGTCGTATTTATGAGGTACACTAATCTCATATGCATGTCTCTAACTATAAAATGACACATTGCTCTGCAAGGAGGGCTGCTGAATAATGCAAATCACAGCTTTTACGATCATAGACATGCATGCTTACAAAGAACCGAGAAAACGCATTGTAACTTTTATAACCACATTCAATTTAACATTTTCTCGTTATATTTCGTTCGCACACCGAAACATTGCATATTCATGTACAGTATTCTATATGTCACAGTTTCAAGTGAAAAAAAGACTTTCTCTCTTTCTTAACCAAGCGGAGTCATACAGCCCACGAATAATACAGCCCACAGCTCCACACTAGGCCAATAAGGCCCAGGAGTCCGACGCTAGGCAAAAAGGGGCACGGGATCGACATTCCATGGCTCCGTGATGTAACGAGAGTCGAACTCGTGGGCCTTGTTTACCTAGTGTCGAACCCTTGAATCTTTTTTTTTTTTTTTTTTTTTTTGCCTAATGTCGGACTCGTGGGCCTTTTTCGCCAATAGTGTCAAACTCATGGGTCTTATCTGTCTAGTGTCGAGCCCGGGCCCGGGGCTGTATGACTCCTGGTAACGTGCACCCGACAGGGCACCCTGTGCTCCCTGTCATCAAAACTGTTACACTCTGTAGCTTACACGTCGACCGAACTGTCAATGACTGTTGGCTTTGATTTCACCACATTCTTCCACAGGTTATGCAGGACAAGTTATTCTGTGAAATTGTATTTGGTATTTTCATGCATATAATGCACGTTCGTCTTTAGAAAGCAGTTTTACAAAATTGAACAGGTCTACACTGCAGTACAAAAATAAATAAATAAAATGAATGAATGAATGAATAGATAAATAAATATAACAATCAAACAAATAAAAAAAATCATGATATGAAAGAGGAACTTACAATTAATCGTCAAATGGATTGAATTCTCTAAGTTCTCGAAGGTCTTGAGAACTACTTGACAAAGGTAGAGACCCTCATCTGCTATCTTCAACTCGTTGATGACGAGGCTAAAATCCTTGTCGATGTGGAATCGTTCCTCCCAGCTCTCAAAGTTCCCGTCAATGAATCCAGCCATGGTAGTTCTCGGTTGCTGTCGTGAGATGCTCTCCTTGACCCAGGCCACAACTTCAGGCTCTCCTCGAATTTGACATGGTAGACGGATGTCCGCCCCTTTCCATCCCCGAACGATGGAGACAGTGTCTACCATTGAGAATACATAGAAACACCAAATCATTCCCAGATTTAGTTTCTGATAATGTTTCTACCAAGTGTAAGGAATGGGTAAGCGATCTTGGTTTGATCATTGACAAAAATCTTACCCTTCAACACCCACATTTGTAAGGCAACATCTTTTGGATTGTTCAAAATTGGGAAGATAAGGAAACTACTTGACCGACCTACAACTGCCAAATTAACTTATGCATTTGTTTCTTGTCATCTAGATTATTGCAATTCCATGTTTTCTAACCTCCCTCAGACACATTTATTCCCACTTCAACGGGTAAAAATTCTGCCGCAAGACTTGTCTCCCTCTCCAGGAAATCCGAGCCCATTACTCCAATCCTCCGTTCTCTCTACTGGCTTCCCATACATCACCGCATATCTTTTAAAGTTCTTTTGCTTTCGTACAAAATAAAGTATTCTAAATGGGCAAGCCCCCAAGTATCTCACAGATCTTGTTTCTTGACGTTCCATTACTTCCTCAAGATTCCTCCGTTCATCCTCTACAATGCAATTGACTCCTGGACCTCGTACTTCCACAAAATATGTTGATCGTGCTTTTCCTACAATTGCCCCTTCTCTCTGAAATTCTCTACCTGCCTATATACATCTGGTTACTTCCATTAATAAGTTTAAGACTCTACTGAAGACTTATCTTTTTAGTAGATAGTCCTTTGGAATGGTCCAGTTGTGGGTCGGTCGATGGAGGTGCACACTGATTTTGACTTTCAGTACTGTCGCATTTATACACGTACTGTATCTATTTTTTTTCTGTATTTGTATTTTGGTATTTTTGTATTATTTTGGTCTAATTATTAATTTTTCCGGTAAACTGTGCGCTTATAAACGTATCTGATATTATTATTATTATCACTATTACAGTTATTACACAATGGAAGTGGGGTGTATTTACCACGTTATGTATAGGAAACTATGACACTTTATGTTTCTTTCCCCTTATTTCATATTATATCATATTGATCTGTATGTTCAGTCAGATCTATCCGACAGGTCATTTGCTTACTTCAAATCAGGAATTGCCTACTTATCAGATTGAAGTTCCTTCTTTCCCTCAGTATATTCAAGTGTTTTTCATTGCATGGGGAATTAAAAAATAGCATGCTTTCAGTTTGTGTTGTGTTTACGTAAATATATATATATATATATATATATATATATATATATAAATATAAAAGTGGATGGAGGTAAGATAGATCATAATTTATATCAACAGCTATTGTCTGTAACTAAGTCTTTCAATAACCCAAATAATGCCCCCAAAACAAGACACCTATATACTCCCCTCCCCACCAGAAACAAAATCGAGGATTTTTTTCATTACCTTCAAAAGTGTTTGAAGCATCTTTTAGAAAAGGACTCTTCATTTTATAATCAGTCAATGATCTCCTCCAGGAAAAAAAGAAAAGATAAAAAATGTCTGTCTACCTTTACCTGCAACCTTTGTCCTCAACGATTAAAAAACCTGACAATCAAAGTCCGTTGTAATTTGTCTTGATATATGTTGTCTTATCAGTGTCTGTGTGTCGTCAAGCAAATTTTGAACTGATAAAAGTAATTGGTATAGCCGATGTTGTGTCTTATCAACATGAATGCCCATTAATACATACAAAAGTGTGACTGTTTGTTCCAATATTCAATCTGGAGAACAAATACAAACTGCGGTCTCTTCCAATGCCGTTTAATAAAGTCTTAACAACAATGACACCATTCTTATCTACTACGCATGTTTAATAAATCTTCGCGGAGATAAAAGTTCAGCGTCTCACTGTAATTTCCACAGTGTTTGCTACTATTGTATGCATTAGTGCCATAAGAGCAATAGACTTGGACTCAATTATAGGGTGAAAAATATGTTTAAAGAGATCAATTCTTTGATAACTTTCAAAGTTAACTCCATAATCATTCCCCTCTTTTGAATTTTAATTGAATTTTCTTTGAGGTGCAAACTATGTGAATTAATCTATTGTGATATTGTCTACATGTTTCACTGCTATTGGACTTTTCACTATGTTCTCACTTAAAATCATTTTTAAAACTTTTATTGCCTAGCTTACTGCAATCCACCTTTTTCCCATATTTTTCATGCTGTTGTATTTGATTATTTGTACATTTTAATTAACAAACAAAATCGATACTACAACGCACTTACGGATTTTATGATGTTTCATTTTAATCATCTTGTATATTTCTTGTCGCAATAAATTGTACAGTCAACGAAGGAATGGTATCAACATCATATTTCTACGCATATGAATCATACAAATTCTATCCGACTTTGATTATTTTGAAGGAAGCAAGATAAGCTGGTAAATGATTTTATAAAGATTATGATGATACTAGATAATACAATAAAAACCTGCATTGTTCTTGTCAATAAAACAAAAGAAAAATATGAATAGAGTGGCAGAGAACTAGGTAATTAATGTTGTATACAAAAGCTGAAAACAAATAAATTCAATAATTCATTACACTATCTTAAAGATGTATATGAATATGCTTATTTAGGGTGCATTATAATATTATATTGCATCAGCCGTATTTTTCTGATAATCATTTCTTATTTCTGCAATTACTGTTTCTTAATCATCAAATGTATTTCTATTTCAAAGTGACATTTCGTTAGAGTGAATTTATAAAACGCAACTCCATCGCCTCCTGATACCATAGTTATCCAGTCTGCATAAATATGATAATATAGAAAATTTCTGGAGAATTGAAACTAAACAGTGCTTTAGAATTTTCAATCAACCTAGAGGGAAGTTGATTCAATGAGTTCAACATGTCAACAGATTCAATGGTTTACTGAAAAAGGATGAATTTATATGCAGAATACTAAAAATTCATTCAAATTGAGAGTTGTGACATTTTCAACCCATTAACACAATGACGGTTATTACAAACTTCAGTATCACTATTAACATCACTGTTATTTCTGTTTTTTTTTTTTGTGGTAATTAACAGTTAAACCAGAAATTGAATTTCGTCGGTATCATTTGAGAATGGGTGTCTATAGATTAAAATTGAAGGTATTGCACTTATTTTGATGATTCAGAGGATCTAATTCAATAGAATTACAGTTCATTCAGAAACTGAACAATGGATAAGGAAACCGTGTAGGAAAGAGGAGCAAAGCAGAGCAGAAATAAAGAGAAGCACATTAAAGAAACCATAGCTAGAGAGATCACATAAAGCAAAACATACGGCAACATACACAAAGGTGCAAGATATCTGAAGATCTCGGACTTCATTGGTTATATTTTCAGTTTTGTATGGGACAGATCCATAAAAGAATTATATTAGATTTCATTGTAGCTGACCACGAATTTCCTTACCAAAGGGATTATTATAGATATAAGCATTAAAAGATAATATTCAGGACGAAAGGTATAGCATTAACAAAAAGTATTCAGGACGAATGGCAGTGGTGCCACTTGGAATTTAAAGTGTATTAAGGGTATATGACCATTTTAAATTATGAATTCGGCAACCGAATGAATCGAAAATGATTATCAACAAACGAAAAAGCAAAAAAATAATTATCGTCATCATTGTGTTACGAGCCATTTTTTCCTAGGTGATGGCGGGGGAGGGAATAGTGATCTCGTGTCCACTAGATTTGATGGTAATGAACGGCCATTTCTATATCATTCTGTAACTGAGGGAAGATATCTTTTAGATTTATTACGAGCTTTTACGAGTACTTCTATTGGTTCTAAAGAGCAAATCAAACGCTGTAGTTATATTATGATGTATATCATGCCAGATTAATTCTTGCTTATTTCCCTCCATGCTTTTACTTTCTGTTTGGTGTCCATATAGCAAGTCCTAACTATTTGTCTTTCCCTGACATGGGCAGAAAGTCATCTTTCTGTGATGTTACACAATATTAAAAACTTCAGTAAGATTTTCCCTATTTCATTCTTCGATCGCATTTAAACTGAATTTCTTATTATTTGGAATGACTTAGTTCACTTTTAAAAGGATATAATAAGAAAAAGAGTGATGTAGGCCCTTTGGCCCTCCTCTGCAAATTTTGCGTACGTTTTCATGTTGGCAAGGTAGTAGAATGCATTGTTACAATAGTTAAAACAATGCTATTCACATCTCGGTATTTAGAGTTTGAATAATCTGTACTTGATGTTCGCTAGGTTTATGATACCGTAGCATAGGCGTCAATCGAACATGTCTTAATCTGATGTTTGAGATAATTTTTCTTTCATTTTGTTTTGATCGTTTTATTGGTATTCAGAGATCAAGACTAAAGAACACCCCAGTTATTCAGGAGAAATCGGGTGTTTTGCAGATAATTTACTCAACTGAAACAAGTAGGCGAAACTAATTGGGACAAGCTAACATTAATCGGCCTTTCAAGTCAAACATATAGCGAGTTATTACTTTGTACATATTTTCTTCATACCTCTGTATTTTCAATATCGCCTTTATTAGGGGCCTACTCGGTTAAGACCTTATAGCTCTAAAGAATGATTGATATGAGTGCAAGTTAAAAAAAAATAAAGTAACAATACCTTCAGCAGCGGGGCCACAAAACAAAGATGCTGTTAGCAGCAAAACGAGGGCGAATCTTTCAGCCATCATAAGTACACAATAGACGGAGACAACTATAACATAACAAGGTGAATAAAGGTTTAAACGTGATGTCCCACAAGCCAGCCGCGATAGCTGTCAGTTCTCGAAAAGGAAAGAATATCGAGCAGCCTCTCCATGCAATGCACCCTTCGAGATGAGCAGAATGTCTTCTTCTGTCACACCCACGTAGCTTGGCAGTATGCCTTGATGATGACTAGAATAGGAAGACTTTCGGTATAGGAGGTGTGCGCTACGCGTCGAAGACAGATTGCGTGTGTGTTCTTATCAGAAGACGCCGTACAAAAGAAAGATTTTAGCAGAAAACGAAGGGGTGTGGTGTAAAGTGCGAGAAATTACGAGTACTGTACACATCATGATAGATGTGAGTTCTATCTAGTAGAAAGCCACAGAAATGTTGCTTGATTTAAGGCGGTAATTTGCACAACACATGTCTTTTCTTTTATAAGTCGATTATCAGCGGACCTTGGACTTCTACTATGATCACGAAGCCCGCACAGTTCTTAAGTAAACAAGAAAAATGTCAACATAAGCCAATGCATACGGACCTAAGTACATCATTACTTCTGCTATATTAACAGGCGATGATATTCGTCGCATTTTCGTATGTGCAGACTCGGTTGCAGAATGTCATTTTTTTTTTTGTACTGTCTGCATTCACTCCTTGCTAACAGTAGTAGGCTGTGTCTGTTACACAGCTCCATGATACACGGTACAGCAGAATTATAATGCGTGTTTCGCTTTATGACTACTAGTATACAACAATAATATAACGTTTTTTCCTTTCATATAATGAAGACGTAGCTTAACACTTTTGTAAGCAAGTCTCACTGAATATGACATGCATAGAAGCAAAACAATAAAAAATGCCAAATTGAATCCTTTCAAAGTTTTGATTAGTTTAAAGTCATACAAAAGAATATAATAATTATTACAATGGCTAATGTACACGACGTAACATGATGTCTCTGTTGCTTTGCCGTATTTACAATAAAAACTTAGCATACATGACAATGGGCGATGAAGATAATGCACCTCCAAGCATTTACTTCAACCCCCTCACCCACCCCCCCCCCCACGGGTGCACATCACGAGACCGACACCCATACAGCCCACGAGTTAACTTCGACACTAAGCTAACAAGGCCCACGAGACCGACACACCAAGCCTCGTGTTGCATCTGTCGAACTCGTGGGCTGTTTTTACTTATAGTCCGGGAGCCAGCGGGGGTCAGCCTAGCTGAAGAGGTTACCAATTTTTATGTATATAGCAATTTAGTACATATGCCCTCCTGAGTATGGAAATGCACGTCTGGCTGGTCATCGGTGGTGGGTGTGGCCAGGAGGGCCACAAAAAGGACCCCCAAAATTAGGCTAGCCTAGCTGGAAAAGTAACCCCATGAAAACAACTGGAACTTGTTCGTTACACTTACAGGATAAATGAATGACCATTGCCAGACGTTTTAAGTGGTGGGGGTAGCCGCTAGACGCTCTTAAAGACCCAACTCCAGCTAGGCTAGCCTAGCTGAAAAAGTAACCCCATGAAAACCACTGGAACTTGATCGTTACACTTACAGGATAAATGAATGACCATTGCCAGACGTTTTAAGTGGTGGGGGTAGCCGCCAGACGCCCTTAAAGACCCAAATTTTTCCAGCTAGGCTAGCCTAGCTGAAAAAGTAACCTAATGAAACCCACTGGAACTTGTTCGTTACACTTACAGGGTAAATGAATGACCATTGCCAGACGTTTTAAGTGGTGGGGGGTAGCCGCCAGACGCCCTTAAAGACCCAAATTTTTCCTGCTAGGCTAGCCTAGCGGAAAAAGTAACCTAATGAAACCCACTGGAACTTGTTCGTTACACTTACAGGATAAATGAATGACCATTGCCAGACGTTTTAAGTGGTGGTGGGGGGGGGGGGGGGGGGTAACCGCCAGACGCCCTTAAAGACCCACATTTTTCCAGCTATAGGCTAGCCTATGGCTGAAAAAGTAACCCCATGAAAACCACTGGAACTTGATCGTTACACTTACAGGATAAATGAATGACCATTGCCAGACGTTTTAAGTGGTGGGGGGTACATATGTGGATCCGGGAAATGTGCAAACGCCGGGAAATGTGCAAACGCCGGGAATTGTGCAAACGTCTCGCCGGGAAATGTGAAAACGCCGGGAAATGTGCAAACGTCTTGCCAGGAAATGTGCAAAAGCCGGGAAATGTGCAAACGTCTCGCCGGGAAATGTGCAAATTTCATCAACGGGAAATGTGCAAACATGACGCCGGGAAATGTGCAAAAGTTCAATTTTGCCGGGAAATGTGCAAAACGTCGCCGGGAAATGTGCAAATCATTTACTTTAGCGATATTGTGTATAAAGATAGTAGATAAACTCCATATACTAAATTATCAAAACTGCCCATGAACTTCCACCATTTAGATTTTCTTAATGAAATCCTTGACAGATTTTCAACAAAATTGGCAGGTAGCACGATTATGGCAATGGGATCTCAATTTGTTTATATAGTAGCCACCCCCCTCCCCCTCCCCGAAAAAGGGGAGGGGGCCTCAAAGTCCCAGAACTACGGTATTATCGAAATTCTTCTTGTATCATATACCCAAATAAGAATGAGCTAGGTTGGTTCGTTAAAGATATTGATGACAGGCATAGGCGCCGGAAGTGGGGGGGCAGGGGGGGCGGCCGCCCCCCCCAATCCAAAAAGTGGGGGGGCAAAACGCATTTTTGCCCCCCCAAAAAGCCCCCCCCCCCAAAAAAAAAAAAAAAAAATAATAATAATAAAAATAAATGAATAAACAAAGAAAATAAAATAAATATGTATATATATGAATAAAAGGGAAAAAATATGGCTACAAACGGCAGCTTTTGGACTGTAAAATGTCAAAATTTTCAAGCTCGCTCGCTTCGCTCGCTCGCATCCAGCAGTTGAGCCCGGTGCGCCTCCCCCTTAATTTCTAAAGCGAAAAACATAGCTACGACGGCAGTTGTTGGACTCTAGAATGTCAAAATTTTCAAGGTCGCTCGCTTCGCTCGCTCGCATTGAATCGTTATGCCATTCTCCTAATGTTGCTGACAGTAATTGCCAGTAGTTGCACCCGATGCCCCCACCCCTTAATTTCCAAAGCGAAAGATAAATATAGCTACAAACGGGAGTTTTGGGACTGTAAAAAAAAATGTCAAAATTTTCAAGCTCGCTCGCTTCGCTCGCTCGCATTGAATCGTTATGCCACTCTCCTAATGTTGCTGTCAGTAATTGCCAGCAGTTGCGCCCGATGCCCCCCCCCCTTAATTTCCAAAGCGAAAGGTATAGTTACAAACGGGAGTTTGGGGACTGTAACATGTCAAAATTTTCAAGCTCGCTCGCTTCGCTCGCTCGCATTGAATCGTTATGCCACTCTCCTAACGTTGCTGCCAGTAATTGCCAGCAGTTGCGCCCGATGCCCCCCTTAATTTCCAAAGCGAAAGATATAGCTACTAAACGGGAGTTTTTGGACTGTAACATGTCAAAATTTTCAAGCTCGCTCGCATTGAATCGTTATGCCACTCTCCT
The DNA here is from genome assembly GCF_040938485.1 of Diadema antillarum. Taxonomy (NCBI): domain Eukaryota; kingdom Metazoa; phylum Echinodermata; class Echinoidea; order Diadematoida; family Diadematidae; genus Diadema; species Diadema antillarum. The sequence continues at coordinate 257,191 of NW_027271945.1, read as the reverse complement.
AACGTTGCTGCCAGTAATTGCCAGCAGTTGCGCCCGATGCCCCCCTTAATTTCCAAAGCGAAAGATACTAACTACAAACGGGAGTTTTTGAACTGTAAAATGTCAAAATTCTCAAGCTCGCTCGCTTTGCTCGCTCGCATTGAATCGTTATGCCATTCTCCTAATGTTGCTGCCAGTAATTGCCAGCAGTTGCGCCCGATGCGCCGCCCCATTAATTTCCAAAGTGAAAGATATAGCTACAAACCCCAGTTTTGGGACTGTACAGAATGTCAAAATTTGCAAGCTTGCTCGCTTCGCTCGCTCGCATTGAATCGTTTTGCCATTCTCCTAATGTTGCTGCCAATAATAATATTGCCAGCAGTTGCGCCCGATGCGCCTCCATTTATTTCCAAAGCGAAATATATAGCTACAATTAAAACTCCAGTTTTGGAACTGTAGAATATCAAAATTTTCAAGCTCGCTCGCTTCGCTCGCTCGCATCTTATTGTTATGCCATTCACCTTATGTTGCTGACAGTATTTATTTATTTATTTATTTATAAGTTTTATTTTCACAGGGTGGCTCCGTCAGTGGGTTAAACACTGTTGTTCTTGGAGGCCCTGCATGAACACATACATACAAATAAACACAAAAATGTATGATAATCATACAATACCAACAACAAAATCATATTTGCAGTATCAAATCTGTATATATCTTAATATACTGTATACTGATGTGTATTAAACTCAAAATTTAACAAATATTATGCAACACATTACATCCCCATATCCTTAAATTTCCCCTACCTCAGAAAGAAAAAAAAAACAAACAGAAGAAAAAAAAGAAATGACAACAGAACTATACTTGGGCACAGTGGAGTGCCCTCCAAAATTGGGCTGAGAACGAATGTTTAGATGGAGCATGCCTTAAGTTTATTGGTAAACTGTTCCATTCGAGTGCGCCGGTGTATGAAAAAGACTGTTTCCCAGCATTCGTTCGAGCTCTAGTTACTATTAGCCCGTCAGAGACTGCTGATCTAGTCTGGTAGTTATGTGTATTACAAACTTTCTGAAACAAGAGTGACAGGTACTCTGGAGCGTCCCCATTTAGTGCCCTATAAACCAGTTTGCACCTTTGAAGCTTCCACCTATCCTCTATCGTGGTCCAGTTTAGTTGACTTAGTACGTAGTCAGTAGATGTACGTGTGTCTACCCCTAAGACTATTCTGGCCATTCGTTTGTGTTGTCTCACAATAATATCTTTCGTAGTAGAGGGACATTTTGACCAGGCGATGCTGCAGTAGTCAAACAATGGGAGAACTAAAGAATTTGCAAGAAGTTTTAGTGAATTCAGAGGTAGGGATTTTTTCAGACGACTCATCAGACTTAATCTGGAACTTATTTTCTTACTTGTATGATGTACGTGTTCCTTCCAGTTAAGAGCCGGGTCTAAGTGTACCCCGAGATATTTGTAAGACTTTACTTGGGAGAGTGTGTGGCTCTCCAGCTTTATGTTGACAGGATTTGGGATAGCAGCTAGTTTTTGAGGCGTTCCGAAAATCATAAATTGTGTCTTACTAGGGTTAAGTGTGAGGCCATTTTCTTGTACCCAGTTGTTAACAAGATCTAAATCCTTATTTAGATGAAATTCAAGTTCATCGACATGCTTAGCACTGTATATTAAAACAGTATCGTCAGCATACATTACGACCTTGCTCTTGAAAGTGACACTGGGTAAGTCGTTTACCATTATGGTGAACAGTAGGGGTCCGAGGATTGAGCCCTGCGGTACCCCTGACAGTATTGTACCCCAAGTTGACGCAGTATCCCCAACTGTTGTTTTTTGCTGGCGGTTTGAGAGATAATTTGTAAACCATATGAGTTCAACCCCTTTTATTCCATAGGATGTCATTTTCTGTAGGAGTATTTCATGGTTTACCGAATCAAATGCTTTTCGGAAGTCTAAAAACACCCCTCCAGTAAGTAAACGTTCATCCATGTTCTTATACAATAGATCAGTAAGAAAAGCTAAAACAGTGTCTGCACTATGATTTTTTCGAAAACCTGATTGTTCGGGTGCCAGCATTTCATGTGCCACAAGATACTCGGTCAACTGGAGGTGTACAGCTCTTTCAAAGACCTTCATTACAACAGAAATAACTGATATGGGTCTGTAGTTATTTGTATCGTCTGCGTTGCCCCCTTTGTGTATGGGGGTGACACAGGCTTTCTTCCATTCTTTAGGGATGAGCCCAGTACGCATTGAAACATTAAACAGGTGAGCTAGATGGCTGGAAATGATAGAGGCAGCTGCCTTCAGCAGTTTTGGATGTATCCCATCAGGACCGGTTGATTTAGACGTTTGCAAGTTTTGTAGTTCCTTTTGTACAAATGCTTCATCAACTTCATGAAAGGAAAAAACTGAATTCACATAATTTCTTTTATAGGGCTTATCGCATGTTGCGGTGTTATTTTTGTCTTTACAACTTGACCTTGCACCGACAGATATGAAGAACTTATTGAACTCTTCAGCTATCTTTCCTTCATCTAGCTCAGATGCACCATCAATGATTAAAGAATTCACCTTCCTATTCAATTTCTTACAGGGTGTTACAGTTTTGAGAATTTTCCATAATTCTTTGGAATTTCTACGGTTTTCAACAATGCTTGTATGATAGTATTCTTTCTTGAGTATCTTCCCTAAGTTATTTACATAATTTCGTATCTGTTTATACTGTGCCCATTGAGCAGGATTGTTTCCAGAGTCTACAAGCTTTTTCAGTCTATCCCGCTCGTGAGAGAGCTTGATATATTCATCATTGACCCAGGGAGTTTTCTTTCCCCTTACCCTACGTGTTACCACAGGAGCAAACTTATTACATATATCGAGGAATTTCTGTTTCCAAACTTCCCAAGCAGTGTTAGGATTTTCTTCCAGTAAAACTGGCGACCAGTCTACGTCCTGCAGGGCTAATGTAAATACGTTATCATCAAATCGTTTAAATGAGCGGTATCTTATGGTACGAGGAGGTAACTTTGGTTTGTACAGTCTTCTAATTACATAAACAAGGTTGTGATCACTGACACCAAGAGATATAACGTTACTTTCCCTAACATTCTGTGGATTGCTGGTAAGTATTACGTCCAAAAGAGTACAACTTGTCTCTGTTATTCTGGTTGGAGACTCAATTAACTGATACAAACTATTCTGATTACAGAGCTTCTTTATTGGTTTTGATTCTTTGGTACATAACATGTTATAGTTTAAATCACCGAGTACAATCAATTCTACGTTTGAGTCTGACACTCTAGAAATCATCTGTTCAATAAGGAGCTGGTACTCACACGGTGCCCTTGGTGGCCTATAAATTGTTCCAATAAGTATACCTTTACAGTTCTTAATCTTTACTTCTATCCAGAGGGCTTCAATGCCGCTGCATTCCAAATCAATTCTACGGTGATAGGATATTGATTCGTCCACGTATACTGCTACTCCACCACCACGGCGATTTCTGTCCAGCCTTTCAAGGCAGAATCCTTCAAAAGCAACTTCCGAGTCCGAGACGGTTGAGTCCAAGTGCGTCTCTGATATGGTTATGATGTCAAAAGGCCGATTGATAAATTTTTCCTTCAAATTATCATACTTTGCGGTGAGGCTGCAAACGTTAAGGTGAGCGATTTTAAGTCCTTTCTCCTTCAGGTGGATAGCACCCCCCGTGTCCAGTAGCTCTTCCCGTATGGGACCTTCCTCGAATTCCAGTGTGGGAGGTAAGTTTGTAGGAGGTAAGTTTGTAGTTTGAGCATTCTTTCGTTTCCCCCTTCTAGTCTTGTGTCGTCGGGCTATTCCGAGTTCAGATATTGTCTTCCACAGTTCATGTGGAAGTCGCTGATGCTGGCGTATGTTCTGATTTACGTTAAGGCTTTGCAGGTATTTAGTGTCGTAACATATTCTATCTGTTCGCTGTGAACTGTGTTCACTGACGTGTTGTTCACTTTTACCTTTCGAATTGGGACCAGGATTAGGATGTATGTCACCCGATTTCAAAAGCAACTGGTGGGTTGCAGTAGAGTTTGCGTAGTATTGTATCCTTGCTTTCCCATATTTACATAAGAGTTTGCACATTAGTTCACTAGGCACTTCATGGGGGCTACAGTCAGTCAATGCCTGGCAATCTTGGCTTTGACTTATCAAAAGGGTGACAGCAAGTACAATGGTGAAAGTTCTATAGAGCTCCATCGTACTTACAGGTGCACAGTGGGTCAGTGAATAGAGAGTTGATAGCTGGTCCCTCCTTTAACAATGCAGACATTCAGTGATTGGCACAGTCATCCTTGCAAGGGTGAGTGGGCAGAAAGTCACTGAAGTATATCCATGTGTTGTAGTATGGCTCCCTGCAGTCTCAACCATACGAGAACATCGAAAATGTAAACTCCAAATAATACTTTCCCTCAGAAATCAGAAGCACTCATGTTGGTCCTGCTTGTTCCAAGGCTCCAACATCAACACCAGTTACAAAAACACAGGGTGACAGCACAAGACAAATACCAAAAACACAGGTAGGACAGAGAGCTTGGAGAGGAGCTGCCTAGGCGCTCACTCAGCTCACCGATTAGTATATAATTTGTCGATCGTTTCACACCGTCATTCCATAATCCATGTTCCTCAATGACTGTGTTGTTGAATGTATCACATTCCGTAATGTATTGTAGTCCCATTATTGCTCACGCACACACGCACTTGTAGGCATACAGACCGTCTAAAATTACTTTATGGTTCCCCCCCCAATGTTTCGACCCACCGTACGCCACTTTACATATATATATATATATATATATATATATATATATATATATATATGTATATATATATATATATATATATATATATATGTATATATATATATATATATATTGATATATATATATATATATATATATATATATATATATATAATAGATGTGTGCGCGCGCGCGTGTGTGTGTGTGTATGTGTATATTGTGTAACATATGCATGGTCTAATCTTGAGCCCCCTCCAATGTTTGCCCCCCCCAATCCAAAACTGCTTCCGGCGCGCCTGATGACAGGAGTTCACGTTTAATGGCAGATCCAGGGATGCAGGGCACGGGGCCATAAGTGGGGAGGAGTCTTCAAATTGAAGCCTCAGAGTCCCTAAACTAGTGCTAGGGGTGTCCGGATCGCGGGGGGGGGGGGGGGGTGAGGGGAGGAGAGGGATTTTCTACATTTTCAGTATCTTCTTTAAAAGTCTAGGACAGATTTTCACTAAACTTGTCAGATAGCCTCATTACGGTGATATGATCTTTATGAATTGAAATTAGCCCCCAATCCTCCCCCCCCCCCACTACCGGCCGAAAAGGGGGGGGGGGGGGTTGAAGCCTCAGAGTCCCTAAACTCTGGATTTTTAAAAATCTTTTTCTGTCGAATAAAAAGAAAGATAGAGCTAAGTAAGTGCCTTGAAGACATTAATGACTGAAATTTCATGTTTCATTATGGCGGATCCAGGGGTGCCCTGATTGGGGGTGGGGGGAGGGGAAGTGATGGAGAGGAGGGGGATTGTCCACATTTACTGCATCTTCTTGATAAATCTCAAGAAGGATTTTCACCAAACTTGGCAGATACCATCTTTACGGTGATATGGTCTTATATGGTAAAATGAGCCCCATCCCCTCCCACCGCCAAGGGGGGGGGGGGGAGGAGTTAGAGTTTCAGGTCCCTAAACTCTGGAATTTGGAATCTTCTTCTGTTGAACCGAAGAATATGGAACTATGTTATATGAAGACACTATAGTTACTAAAATTTCAGGTTTGATTATGACGGGTCCAGGAGTGCCCTGATAAGGGGTGTGAGGGGGAGGAGGGGGATTTTCCACATTTTCCGCATAGTCTTGTAAAATCTATGACGGATTTTCACCAAACTTGGCAGATAGTATATTTATGGTGATTCGATCTTAATTTGTTAAATTGAATCCCCCCCTCCCCCCCCCCCCCCCCCCCCGCCGACGAGGAGGGGGGGGGGGGTTGAACCCTCAGAGTCCCTATTCTCTTGATTTTGTTTTACTTCTGTCGAACCGAAAAAGTTAGTGCTGTAAAGACATTAATGACCGAAATCTCATGTTTGATTATGGCGGGTCTAGGGGTGCTCTGATCGGGGGTAGGTGAGGGGGAGGGGGAGGGGGAGGGGTGCTGTTCGTTATTCCGAAGGGTCGTTAATCCGAAACACGCAAAGTCTCGTATAGAGGTTCGTTAATCCGAAAATTTGTGGCGTTATTCCGAAGGTTCGTTATTCCGAAGACTGGTTAATCCGTAAATGAAATTCGTAACAATGAACCTTCGGAATAACGAATCTTAGGAATAAAGAGCCTTCGGAATAACAAACCTTCGGAATAACGAGCTGTAACCAGGGGAGGAGGGGGATTTTCAAAATTTTCTCCATCTTCTTGAAAAATCTATGACGAATTTGCACCAAACTTGGCAGATAGCATCTTTATGGTGATAGTACTGTAAATACAGTTAATGCATGATGTAGGTTCAAGTTTACTATGACAGATGAAGGGATGCCCAAAAAGGGGAGGGGGTAGGAAGGAGGCTTAATTTTCACATTTTTTGTCTCTTTCCTGAAAACTCAAGACGCATCGCTCATACAATAAAATTATATATCGGCTTTAAAAAAAAAAACAAAAACTTCTACACAAAAATGATGGAGCTAATAGAGTACTGGTGCCTGTTATGGTAAGTTAATTCATGAATTAATGTTAAGTGCGGCGGAGGCGGATTTGTCACATATTCAGCTTCTTCTTGAAACCCTTATATAATAGATATTTGCCAAGCTTGAAACGTAGCGTAGCGTATTTATCTGGTGATATGACCTCAATTTGTCTAAATGAGCACTGCCCCAACCCCTAAGGTGGGAGGAGATGGAGCCCCCCCCCCATCTCCACCCCTTGAACTTGAAAGGGACCAAGACGAGGGGGGTGGGGTTGTTCGGGAGGAATTCAGAATCTTATTGAAAACCCTATACATATGAAAATAATGGAATACATACTTTTTAAAGAAATTTTCTATACAACCAAGAGTAATAGAACACAATTTTATCACATTTTTAGAAGGTAGATCTATACTTTGATGAAATTTCACGTCTGCTTACTAAATGACGTGGGGGCTACCCTGGTCTTATCCCTATCTTTGGGGAAGGGGAACAACTTGGATTTGTTGTCCCTTCGAACAAAGTGGGAATCTATTACCCTAGAGATGCTACCTCCCACGTTCGGTAAAAATCCGTCAAAGATTCCTCAAGAGGATGCAGAATATGTGAAAATCCTCCCTCCTCCCCCCCCCCCCCCCGATAAGGACACCCCTCGATCCGCCACAATCAAACGTGAAATAAAATTTCAGGCATTAATGTCTTTATAGCACTAACTAAGCTCTCTTTTCCGGTTTGACAGATTAAGAAGATAAAAATTGAGTTTAGTGACTCCGAGGCTTCAACCCCCCCCCCTTAAGCGGTGTGTGTGTGTGTGTGTGTGTGTGTGTGTGTGTATGGGGGGGGGGGGGGCTCATTTTAACAAATTAAGTGCATATCACCGTAAAGAGGCAATCTGCCAATTTTGGTGAAAATCCGTCGTATATTTTTCAAGAAGATGCTGAAAATGTGGAAAATTCCTCTCCTTGCCCTCATCCCCCTCGATCTGGAGACCCCTTGATCCGCGCCATAACCAAATATGAAATTTTATTCATTAACGCTGTGTCTTCATAGCACTAACTTAGCTCTATCTTTATCGGTTTGACAGAAGAAGATTTAACTAGAAATGTCGCTAAGGCGACTGCTATGCCTCCGCCATAATGCATGATTCTCCTAATAGGTCTATAGTACATGTGGACAATGTATAATTACATTTTCACAATATTGGCAAAATATTGAAATTACATGTTTGTCACAAATGTGTTGAATGTTCACCTTCCTTTACCTAGGTTTAATTAGATGAATAGGAGAGCATGTATTTGGGGATTCAAGGACTTTAACTTGACTTTGACCCATTCATAAGTGTATGAATACTGTAATTTTCAAGGTATGGAGAAAAAGTGTAATTTCTGTATTGAAAAGTACACTGTTACCATTTTCGTTTGGCCTTTGACCCTAAAATTCATAGGATACTCACTGTCAGGTAGAACATGCATAAATATGTAGTAAGTTTCAAGATAACTTGAGCCACTTCTGAGATATGGAGGAAAAAGTTAGTTCAGCACTTTCCCTTGATCTTTGACCTTTTGACCTTTGAGGCAAACCCCCGCCCCCCAAAAAAAAAAAAGAGAGAAAAAGAAAATTTCCAGATAATCTATATAAGGTTATACATGCATACACCAAGTGTAAAAAAAAAAAAAATAATAAAAAAAAAATTGCTGGCATCACATAAATATGAGGGAAATAGTAAAAAATTTGAAGTGTTGCACTTGACCTTTGACCCCTGACCTTTGACCCTATGAACCCTAGATTCTCTAGAAAATAACTGCCAGTCAGTACATGTACATATACTATGTTCCATGAAGATACCTTGAACAATGTCCAAGGTACGGAGAAAAAAGCAAAGTTTTAATATTTAAACTTGACCTTTTGACCTTTGACCTTTGACCTCATGACCCGAAACTTTCACCAGAGAATCTTAATTGGGTAATACATGTATACACTAAGTTTCAAGAAAATATCTTCAGGCATTGCATAGATATGGAGGAAATAGTGAAATTTTACGTATTTGACCTTGACCTTTTGACCTTTGACCTTGACCATGTGCACCCAAAAGTTGATAGGCACAACTTCACCTCCTAATACACATACATGCCAAGTTTCATTAGGATACCTTAAAAGGTTTTGATAGTTACCCTGTCCACAAAATTTATTACGGACGGACGGAAGGACGGACGGAAGGACGGACGGACGGACGAACGGAAGGACGGACGGAAAGACGGACGGACGGACGGACGGACAACCCGAAAACATAATGCCTCCGGCACCACTTCGTGGCGGAGGCATAAAAAATTCCAGAGTTTAGGGACGCTGAAGCTTCAACCCCCGCAGCCCCACCCCCCCCCCCTTCGGCGGTGGGGGGGGGGGGGGGGGGCTCATTTGAACAAACTAAGATCATAATTATTACCATAATCTTGCTATCTGTCAAGTTTGGTTGAAATCCCTCATAGATATTTCAAGAAGATGCTAAAAATGTGGAATATCCCCCTCCACCCATCACCCCTCCCGCTCCCCCCCCCCCCCGATCTGGGCACCCCTTGATCCGCCATAATCAAACATGAAATTTCATTCATTAATCACATTAATGTCTTCATGGCACTAACTTAGCTCTATCTTTTTCGGTTTGACAGAAGAAGATTTTTAAAAAATCCAGATTTTGGGGATGTTAAAAGTAAAGCTTAACCCCCCCCCCTTCGGCGATGGGGGGGGGGGGGGGGCTCATTTTAACAAATCAAGATTATATTAACATAAATATGACTGTATCTCACAAGTTGGGTGAAAATCCGTCCTAGATTTTTCGAGAATGTGCTGAAAATGTGGAAAATCCCCCTCCTCCCCCTTACCCCCCGATCAGGGCACCCCTGGGTCCGCCATAATGAAACAGGAAATTTTAGTAATTAATGTCTTTATAGCTCTAACTTAGCTCTTTCTTTTTCGGTTCGACAGGTGAAGAAAAAAAAATCAAGCGTTTGGGGACTCTGAGGCTTCAACTCCCCCCCCCCCCCCTCCTTAGGACTGGTGTGGGCGGGGGGGGGGGGCTCATTTTGACAAATTACGATCATATCACCATTAAGATGTTATCTCCCAAATCTGGTGAAAATTCGTTGTAGGGTTTGCAAGAAAATGCTGAAAATGTAATTAAAAACTAGAAATGTCGCTATGGCGACTGATGCCTCCGCCATAATGCATGATTCTCCCAATAGGTGTATAGTATAATGTCTTCACAATGTGAGATAACAGTTTCACATAACTGGCAAAATACTGAAATGACAGGTTTATTAGAAATATCTTGAATGTTCACTTTCCTTGAACTACGTTTGCTATAATTGTCTATTAAAGGGTGCAGGTACATGTCTTTGGGGAATTGAGGATTTTTACTTGACTTCTGACTGACCCTTTTATAAGTTTATGCATTGAGTAATTTTCAAGGTATAAAGAAAGAGTGTAATTACAGTAAAAAATATATATTTTTTTTGCATTTAAACCTGGCCTTGACCCTTAACCTTTGACCTTTGACCTTCTGGCAGGAAATTTCCAAGAGAATCTCCATTAGGTAATATATGCATATCAAGTTTTAAGAATAATAATGCAAGCATTGCATATACTAGTATATGAGGAAAATAGTAAAATTTTGACGAGTTGACCTTGACCTCTGACCCATGACCATTGACCCATGACCCCTAAATTCCCTAGATAATCCCTGCCAGTCAGTACATGTGTATATACCAAGTTCCATGAAGATAGGCCTACATTGAGCCATTTGTGAGAAAAGTGAAATTGTAACATTTTCACCTAATCTTTGACCTTTTGACCTTTGACCTTATGACATGAAACTCCCTCTGGAGAATCTTTATGCAGTAGATATGTCTACACTAAGTTTCAAGAAAATACCTTTGGGCATTGCATGGATATGGGGAAATAGCAACATTTTTAGCATTTGACCTTGACCTTTTGACCTTTGACCTCTTGCCAATGTCACTAAAATCTACTCAACTAATTGCCGTATCATACATCATCCTTGGACCTAGTTTGGTGAAAGCTGCTTCATCCAGTTTTGAGTTATCACGTAAAAAGTTAAATTTTAGGATTTGACTTTGATCTTTGACCTTTGACCTCTGTCCGATTTCACTCAAAAATCAATCAAGTAATTGTTTTACCATACATCATCCTTGGACAAAGTTTGGTGAAATTTGCTTGATCCAGTCTTGAGTTATCGCGTAAACAGATATAATTTCATGACTTGATCTTGACTTTTGACCTTTGACCTTCGGCCGATTTCACCCAAAATCTAATCAAGTAATTGCCCTATCATATTTTATACTTGGACCAAGTTTGGTAAAATTCCAGTAAATATTACTCAAGCTATCGCGTAAACGAATGTGGACGGACGTACGGACGGACGGACAACCCGAAAACATAATGCCTCCGGCACCACTTCGTGGCGGAGGCATAAAAAACAAGACAGATGGTCGCTAAGACAGGTGGTAAAGATGGTAATGGTTCGTGCGCAGCTTTGATTGAGAGTTTCTCTTCCATCTCTACATAATATAGGTGAGATGAATGGTTTGCACATTTCCCGGCAAAATTGAACATTTGCACATTTCCCGGCGTCACGTTTGCACATTTCCCGTTGATGAAATTTAGAGATTTGCACATTTCCCGGCAAGACGTTTGCACATTTCCCGGCGTTTGCACATTTCCCGGCGAGACGTTTGCACATTTCCAGGCGTTTGCACATTTCCCGGCGTTTGCACATTTCCCGGCTCCACAGAGTAGCCGCCAGACGCCCTTAAAGACCCAACTTTTTCCAGCTAGGCTTGCCTAGATGAACAAGTTAGCTAGTGAAACCCACTGGAACTTGTTCTTTACACTTACAGGATATATGCATGGCCGTTGCCAGACGTTTTAAGTGGTGGTGGTGGTGGGGGGGGGGGGGGGGTAGCTGCCAGACGCACTCAAAGACCCAATTTTACCAGCTAGTCCAGCCTATAGCTGGAAAAATAACCTCCTGAAACCCACTGGAACTTGTTCTTTTGATACTCTCAAAGGATAATTGAATGATTGTTGCCAGACAATAGCCTCCAGACGCCCCAAAGACCAAACTCTTACCAGATAGGCTAGCCTAGCTGAAAATTAAAGTAACCCCATGAAACCCACTGGAACTTGTTCTTACACTTACAGAATAAATGCATGACCGTTGCCAGACGCTTTAAGTGGTGGGGCGTAGCCCCCAGACGCTCTCAAAGACCCAATTTTACCAGCTATAAGGTTCACATATTTCAGAAATCAAATAGCAGTGTAATTCCATAACAATACAGCTTGCTTGCGAGTTCACCTGTCTATAATCTATGCATGCCTTATTCTTTTGTTCTGCTTCCTTGAGCCCCAACTCATGCATTTTTATGGTGACTCTCCCATGTCATCATCCTTGTTCATTGCAATTTGTTCTATTTTTTGAAAATATTCTTATTCTTCATCCCAATTATCACAAATTCTGAAACTCTGTCCTCAGTATAACTAATTCATAGTTGTACACATGTAAAAATCTGAGAATCACCCGGAGGTCTCCTTTAATGGGGGAATTTCTTGAGCGCACAGGGAAACATGCTTTGAAATATCAATAGGGCAAGTGTTGAGACGAAATACTGTAGAAATATGAGAATATACAGTGCTGTGGTTTGGTAGAAGAAATAGGGTATCTGTCTTTGTCCTCAGTAATAACCAAAAAACTTATTTGGAAAGAATAATAGACAGCAAAAGAGAATTGCCCAATCAAACATGTGGGGATTTTTCTCAAACATCAGTGTTCTCATTTTCTTTGCAGTGTAAAACAAAAACAAAAAACAAAAAACAAAAAACAGGGCCGGGTACAGTATCCGGATGGAAATTGGTGGGGTGGGCGTAAACCCGCGGGTATTATAACATACTGACGTGAAAAAAAAAAAATAAACAAGACAAAAACTACTTTCTTTCTGTGCCCTGGGGAGAAATATTCATCAATTGCATTTTGGAAATGTTGAAAATCACAACTTTTGATGAAATTGTGTCCTACAGTATCTCTTCTTGTATGAAGGCTTTTTTTAATAATTAAGTTTCTTTCCTCTATGACCATGATAAAACAAACCCCTGATGATTAAAACAAAAGACAATCAAAACTTGGCAAATGAACTCTTTGGACATTAGCAAAAGGGAATACATTAACAATTTTTGCAAACACTTGATACAATTGTCTAATACTCCATCAAGCTCATAAAAAATACAATTCTACTGCAACAAGAAATCCATTCAGTAAGACTCGTACTCGGTGTACATAGCTTAAAATGCCAACTCTTTAAAAATAATGCCCAAGCTCTGAAAGGAAAAGTAAACCCAAAGAGCAACGTGGATTGAGTGAAAGCAGTAACATTAGTAGACCACATCAGTGAAAGTTTGAAGAAAATCGGGCAATCGATGCAAAAGTTATGCATGTTTAAAGTTTTGGTGTTGGAACTGCTGGGTAAGGAGACTACTAGAGGTTATGACGTATGAGAGGACTACAACATGAAGAAAATATAAAGGGAATTCAACAGAAATTCATTTTTCATGAAAATTACACATTCCATCAACTTCATACAGACATATGTTAGGGGTAGCACTTATTCCCCCGTTTTCTGAAAGCGTTTAGTCAAGTACTCTTTCATTTTGCTATAAAAGTGTTTATTTTTTCCTTGTATTGTTGTCCACTCATACGTCATAACCTCTAGTAGTCTCCTCATCCAGTGGTTCCAGCACCAAAACTTTGAAAATTCATAACTTCTGCATCGATTGTCCGATTTTCCTCAAACTTTCACTGATGTGTTCTATTAATATTAATGCTTTTACTCAATCTACATTGCTCTTTGGGTTTGCATTCCCTTTGAATTTACTTTAAAAAGGGGAATAAAGCTCAACACCTTTGGCCTATGACTTTTTAGGTACCGTATCACCTTACGGTTGAGGAGATGGGTAAAGAAAAATTATTAACGAAATAAAACTTCTAGGAACATGCTTCACATGACATCACCGTTTTCTTCTCTTAAGAAAGAAACGAAATCTGAAAATTGTTCAAGAGTGTTTTTGAACGTAGTACATTGCAAAAGCAGAAAACTTCAGTGTTTTTAAGAAACAACAAGGAATTCCTGTCGTGTCTAGTATTGCACGTTTTTGGTTTGGAGGGTTTTGGGTGCTAGTATTTCAAGACAAGTTTATGCTCTGGCACTTCAATGAACTTAAATGTAAAGTAATGATCAACCTCTCTTGCCAATAAACGCAACATTTGCTGTTCTCAGTAAAGCATATGACAGAAACATATGAGAAACATGTCTAAAATTCATATGAATAAGCTCACAGCAACAGCCAAAATATTATGTTATCTATAAACTAATACTGCATGTACTGAGTTTTGAGGGATTAAGATGCAAAATGTTATGACAAAAGCCCCTACGTGGCTACCAGCAATTAAACATCCTTCAACTTCTTTAGCAAATGAGCTCATGTGTATCATCTTCTTGTTGAGAAGACGAAGATGAGTAATGATAAAATAACCAAACTATCAACTTTCCTTAGCATGTTTTACATGAAATCATTATTGCCTTCTCGTAACAAATTGAAAAAAAAAACAGAACATCTGAAACTGTTCAAAATCGCTTTTTGATAACGATGAAAGCAATCTAGGGAAACTTAGTATTTGTAACCACTATGACACGTGTCTACAGATCTGTCATGCTCATAAGAAACGTAACTCACAGGAATATAATTTTATACAGTAAGTACTTGGTTTGGAGGACATTTAGATGCCAACTTTTCAAGAATAATACCCCAGCACTGACATTAACTGATGAAAAAAAAAGGAATGCTCATCTTCTTTATCCAATTAGCTCATAGGTAATTCCTTGTAGTTGAAAAAAAAAAACAAACAACGAGTACACATAAAAATATAGACTTCCCGTAACATGTGTCACAGGTCATGATCTCCACATTTGCTCCTCTTAACTTAAAAGAAATAAATATATATTTAAATTTGTTTTAAATGACCTTTCAACAATATGAAGAAAAAAATTATGTGTCTGCAAAGGCTCGACACGTGTCTAATACTGGGTCACGCTCATATTAAACGTAGCTCACAGGAACAAGGAGTTCACGTTTGTATAAAATAATACTGAAGAGAGGGTGCAAAGTTGAACCCTTTATTGAGGGTGCGAAAATGTTCCCTTGGGTACATCTTTCCACCCACACTAAGTGGTGCTAGATTGCACCTCTTCTTGAGGGTGCATCTTTCCACCCACACTAAGTGGTGCAAAGTTGCACCTTTCTTGAGGGTGCGATCTTGCACCCTTTACCTTTCGGCGCACCTTTGCATCCCGTGTAGCCTTTACATCTTGGTGCAACTTTACATCCTTTCGTGAGGGTGCAAAGAAACACCCAAAGTTCCAAGATTGTGCCTTGTTTTGAGGGTGCAATCTTGGAACTTTGGGTGCTGCTTTGTACCCGCAAGAAAGGGTGAAAGTTACACCCTCAGGAGCAACTTTGCCCCCTTGAAAAAGGCGCAACCTCGTACCTTTAGGTGCAACTTTATACCCGAAGGATGCAAGAATGTACCCTCTCTTGAGGGTGCGATCTTGTGCCTTATTGGTATGACGTTGTACCTATGTGGTGCTTATTTGCTCCATGACTGCTGCAAAATTGCTCCTTTAAAGGAGCAAGTCAGTGTCACTGCCTGCTCCTTTATAGGGGCAATATTGCCTATCATCTCAAGGTGCAACTTAGCATCACATAATCGGGTACGATTTAGTTCCTTAACTACTCTAAACTTTGAATAGTGCGAACTGATGTATAGCCTATTTGCTCAGTATATAAGTTATGTTGTTTTTGCACTTTGCAAAGTAAATAGGATTAGTGTAACTTGGATCTTGTGAATCATGAAATGTGTATGCGTGTGGAATTTGTAAGTTGTGAAAATGTTAATGTAAAAGTTAGCTTGGTTGTGTTTGAATAATATACTGAAACCAAAAATTTACCCAATTACCTTTTCAATAAGGTGAGCACTATAATATCTATCAAACAAACCTCGGCAAGAGTATACATCTGCATGAAGGAAGAGGTGAAAATATGATATGCAGTTTTCTGGATACGTTTTATTCAAAACGTTCTTGAATGTGTACTTATTCACATAATCTATGAAAATAATATACAAATAGTGAATGGTCACGAGTGCAATGGTACGAGAATTCGCACGAGGTGAAAGATAGAGGCGCTCTATTCAACGAGGCGAAGCCGAGTTGAATAGAGCGCCTCATCTTTCACCGAGTGCGAAATCTCGTTCCATTGCACGAGTAAAGACCATACACTATTTGATTTATACAACGTCCAAGTAGATCTTTTTGGTCTAAGTAGGCCTAGAAGTCTATATATGTATGAACAATATAGCCATACTTACATGTGGATCCACTGCGATTCTCTTTCTGGCTTGTGCAATCAGTGCGTTACGTTTAGATACAGGTCACAGCCTTGCGCTCATACACGTACACTACCACTACGAAGGCCTACGTACGCGCATGCATGTACCGCACATGTACACTGCGCTAGCTGCATGCGATCCTCAATATGCAACACACAGTACACGCAGTACCGTACAATTTCTCGAACCGTGGAATAGAACGAAAAAATCGAACCAAGTTGCACGCAAAAATAGAACCAAAATTGCACGGCGCGCTGAATGGAGTACTTATTGAATATCACGTGACCAACAATCCTCCAATCAAATTACAAGGATCTACTTGGACGTTGTATAACATATGCTTCTTACCAGTACTCAAAGCCTCTAAAACAAGAGCATGCTTCTTACACTTCTAAAGTATACACCATATCTTAAAAACAAAATGTAAGAGGATTTAAGAAGCTGTGTGTATGCATTCAAACGAATCCATATTTCTTTGTAAAATCTAAAACGTGTCTTGTAAAAGGGGAATTCGTTTTATAACGACGATGCCAATTGTCTTAAAGTCCTTATCACGACATATCTTGGAGTTCACGCTTATTGAAAACATGAGATTCTTGGCACGTAAATTACAACTATGGTTTAAAGGTTTAACTGAGATACGCATACCGTATACGGGCATTTCGATGAAAACATTTAAATACATGTACAAGGTACTGTAAATAATATGAAAATCAAACTTGATACCAGCCCTTATCGGCAACCAATAGAGACTATGGAGGACTGCAGTTATGTGTTCAGATATTGTTTTGGGTGATACACGCATGCCGACTGATTTGGGATCAATTCGAGTCGAGCTGAGATTCCGGAACTGCAATGAGCAAACCATCATTATGAATAACAAAGTGACTGAGAATAATGCATGCACCAGTTTCTGTTTCGTGTTCTATACACAGAAAGTTGTTTCGTTTTCCAATCCTGTGCAGGCACACAGAGATTTACAGAATTCAGTCATCTTTGGCTATAACGCCATGGTCGCGTGCAAAATGAATGCAGCTTATTTAACTTAACCTGTAGTTACTGAATAGGGGACTACTGTATATTCAATTTATACATTATTAATCGGATGATAGAACCTGTCAAAGAGTAAATTGCGGATATCATATACCATTGTCAAATTCACTTTCTGTTCTATACATTGTATCAATGGAATGTTATGAACCACTTCAGCATTACCAAATCATGAAGTAATATAAAGTGGATTTGATATTATCATAATTATTTCCCTGAAACGGCTGCATTTGTATGAGCGGGAAGAGTTTGGCATCATACATAGCAAGAGTCGTGACTACAAAACTAAATACATGTATTATACAAGGTTTTAGGACACTTTGAATCATACCCCCCCCCCAAAAAAAAAAACAAAACACACAAACAAACAAACAAACAAAACAAAACAAAAACCAACAACTCAGTGAAATGTTGTATACCCTTCTTCGATTGACCTATCATCTTTGACCTTTGAATACATGGCCCGCATTTTCTCAACGAATAGGCATTTGGATGCAACGTAGGTATATATAAAAGAAAAACTGTTTTAGGAAAATACATTTAACCATTTCAGAAATAATAATTTATGGAACAAACAGCAAAATTTTGACACGTTCACTTCTTCCGTAATGACATGACAGAAAACTTTCCTCACCGAATCGTTCTGCCGTAATTCATGAGCAAGTCATGGATATAATTTAGTTCGATTAAAAGTATACATTGAGTCATTGCAAAAAGTATCTAATGAAAAGTATGCTTCAGAACTAGGCCTACATCATTGTCATTTATTCTATAACACTAATGATATAGAGCTATTGGTCCGCCATATTGCCTAACAGGTCGTTGTCCTCCTACGACGTTTGTTCAGCAAATAAGGCACAGAATTTAATTTTTGCACTTGTTGCCAAAGACTCTTATCTTCTTTACCGCTATATTCAGACATGTATGCTGGTGCTGTATGAATTAGAAACGGAAGCCTACAAATATTCACCATCTAACAAGGCAAAAGCGAAGTGATGTCTCGTCCACGTATCGACTTTGTGATAACAGAGATTCTCAAATGGTATAGTTCATTGACTTTTTGACTGTTGACGTAGTCGGACTTCACCAATATTAACACTTGACAGCAATCATTAGATGATCTGAAGAGTGAATTTGGTGGTCATAGCTCAAAAGTGTGGAAAGTTATTGAAAGAACACCAGAATACTATGTCGACAGTGTTTATCAGGTGAGATACAAACATAGAACAAGTTCCAGTGGGTTTCAGGAGGTTACTTTTCCAGCCAGGGCTATAGTCTAGCTGGTAAATTGGGTCTTTGAGGGCATCTGACGGCTACCCCCCCCCCCCCTAATACGTCTGACAACGGCCATATATATATCTTGTAAGTGTAAATAACAAGTTCCAGTGGGTTTCATTAGATTATTTTTTCAGCTAGGCTAGCCTAGCTGGAAAAAGCTGGGTCTTTAAGGGCGTCTGGCGGCTACCACCCACCACTTAAAACGTCTGGCAATGGTCATGCATTTATCCTGTAAGTGTAACGATCAAGTTCCAGTGGGTTTCATTAGGTTACTTTTTCAGCTAGGCTAGCCTAGCTGGAAAAATTTGGGTCTTTAAGGGCGTCTGGCGGCTACCCCCTACCACTTAAAACGTCTGGCAATGGTCATTCATTTATCCTGTAAGTGTAACGAACAAGTTCCAGTGGTTTTCATGGGGTTACTTTTTCAGCCATAGGCTAGCCTAGCTGGAAAAATGTGGGTCTTTAAGGGCGTCTGGCGGCTATACCCCCCACCACTTAAAACGTCTGGCAATGGTCATTCATTTACCCTGTAAGTGTAACGAACAAGTTCCAGTGGGTTTCATTAGGTTACTTTTTCAGCTAGGCTAGCCTAGCTGGAAATATTTAGGTCTTTAAGGGCGTCTGGCGGCTACCCCCCCCCCCCCCCCACTTAAAACGTCTGGCAATGGTCATTCATTTATCCTGTAAGTGTAACGAACAAGTTCCAGTTGTTTTCATGGGGTTACTTTTCCAGCTAGGCTAGCCTAATTTTGAGGGGTCCTTTTTTTGGCCCTCCTGGCCACACCCACCACCGATGACCAGCCAGACGTGCATTTCCATACTTAGGGGCATATGTACTAAATTGCTACATACCTAAAAATTGGTAACCTTTTCAGCTAGGCTGACCCCCGCTGGCTCCCGGACTATTAGTGTCGAACTCATGGACTTTATTGGCCAAGTGTCGAACTCTGGTATGATATATTAAGTATTGTGTAATATTACTTTGGATGTGTACCCGGAGTAATCAACGTTCTGAATTAGTTTCCGAAAGTGAGGTTGGCTTTCAGCACTGAAGGTTGGATGATTTTCATCAAAAGGGGTCAAATAAAGTTTGAAGGTAGAAATCAAATTGTGATGAATGTTTTAATCAAGAAGGCGTTATGCATAACATGCAAGCTCTCAAAAACAATCGAAACCTGCAAGGTACTACGTATGTCACTGTCTTTACCTGTTTTCATTTCCATATGACAAGATGGTTGGATATAATTATAGCTCTTGATATCTCTATATTAGCTGGTCGTCTCTGGGAATCCACTTGTTAGTGCAGCTCGGGGTGGACCACTTCTCTGGGTTATCCACGCTCTATGTGCGATGAGTGATTGAAGGAGGATCTCCGACATGCCTGGGGTGTGATTTTGAAATGAGAGAAAAGATCCTTTTGTTACTGACGATACATCACACAATCGTTATTGTCCAGACAAATGGATGTACTCATTAAGATGCACATAATCATGTGTCGGTGACAATCATTACATCAAATAATGACTGCAGTGAACAGTCCATGTATATTAGGTCCATGTTCTGACACACAAGAACATTCCACCACTGTGGCTACATTCCAAGCAAACAGTCTTGAAAAGGTACTGTAACATCTCATAAATGATAAAGCAACCAAAAAATTGTATAGCGCCCTCTGATAAGCGCACACACGCAATCTGTCTGCTACGCCGAGCGCACACTGCCTGCCCAAAATCCTCCTATTCATCATGACTTACTACCAAGCTACGTAAGTGTGACAGTTGGGTACACCGGTCGCGCGAGAGGAGAAAAGAACCCGCCACGGCTGAGCACGGACCCGGAACGGTCGTCCGTCAATTTACCAACTGCCGACTTGGGCTATAACACACACTGACGCCGCCACACATCACCATCTACTTTTACATGACGTGTTTCTGGAACTTCTGCCGCCTCCTCTGCACGTATTCCAGGCCACGCCAAATGGGACCGATACTTTGAATTAGTTACATACAGCCCACATGAGACCCACTGCCTCGGAGTATCCCACATGTGACGGTGACAGGACAGGCCGACGCTTTGTTCTAGACTGAGTCGATATTCCATCATCGCCAACAACATGAAGCTTGAATCCATAATGGATCGGATATTCCTGACTTGTTTTCGGCTATCCGGATTGATACTCCACATTCTCGCTCTAAGCCCGGCCATAGGTGAGTCCCAACAACTATATAGTTGCATCACTCATTCTTTTACCCTTTTCTAACAGTCCGAAAGCGGAGACTGCACACGAAAGAATATTATTGACTGTTTATTGTGACTATTCTACTACGGCTTTACAGAACTGTACCGTGACCATTGTATTATCCATCGCTAAATACGCGCATTAGAGGTTCTTCGCTTGAATGCGTTTCCCCTGCCCTTTCACAAGCGGAGCGGATCGTAAGTGACAGGATACCTTATTGTCTTGAAGGACGAAACACTCTCAATTTTCTTGAGTAGTACTAGTGTGTTTTCCTTTTTTTTCCCCTGCGGCGGGGAAGTTTCTGTTTGTTTGTATTTCTATACCCTTCACTTAAATGTTCCGTGGATGCTGAAGCGTGAGATGAGTATAATCGTCTGCATGGTATACACACATCCATGACACTGTGCCCTAAACAATTTTAATTAGATAAATATCAGGAAAAACTAAATACTAGATTAGTCTGATCGTGGTCCGGAACGCTGTGCTCGATAACATCATTGTTTTCTCTCCTTGTTTTGTAGCCCATTATGATTATATCAAAACATCGCGGAATATTAATAGCAAGTTTTTTTTTTCGACCTGTATGGATATAAATATATCTCGGGTGGCTTCCCTTCGATTCAAGTCTTATAACTCCCTCAATGATTATCATCATACAAAATTCTCCGGGATACCAAGAGCATTTCAGATTCTACCGAGCAGAAGTCATTAAAAAAAATGATGGATATCGACGATTTCATTTTTTTTTCACAAGAGAGCGACTCGAAGAAAGTTTGTGCGGCATTCGGAAACCATTTGCCTGTCTGGTTTACACATAACGGTTCCTGTTTTGACTGCAGCTTAACGCAACATCACCCGACCGTACTAATGCCATGTTGTCAAAACTGTGGTAGGCCTTTTGTATGGGTACAGGTAGATTTGTCGACAAATAAGTCCATGAAATCTGCTTTAAATGACTACAACTACCAACCGCGTCAGATCTCTCAGAATAGTAAACACGATACGATCGACATAAGTGTTTAATACTTGTCTACCTTGAAAACAAGATTTGATTTGCGATCCATATTTTGAAGACGTGCATTTGAAAAGTGAAAACCCATTTATCCTCACACAAACACAATACAGAAAATCTCACCTGATTCGGCCTCGCCCAAGCCGACAAATCGAAGTAAATCAAAGAAAATTCTATACCCCGATGAATGTGAACAAGTGTGAACTCTATTACGTAAGTCGAAATTGACATTATTCGAAAGATTTTCTGCAGTTTCCATGGATTCGACATGGTTGAGGTTGATCGAAATAACATATAGATTGACACGTATTAACACAAAATACTATAGATCCCCATCCACTCCACGCAGGAACAACAACTAAAACGACATCAAAAACAACCACAACCACAACAACAACAAACAACGTGATACACACACACACAAACACACACACACACACACACACACACACACACACACACACACAAACACACACACACACGCGAACGCACCCAAAGTTTCTCCCTCTTTTCAGGAGCACTATCTTGAATTCTATAGCCAACGTTTAAATACTAGCAGGTCTCTATTTGATCCATGTAGAGACACGCCTGAGTATAGACATAATTATTAGAGTCTTTTCCCATGTACCTCCTGTTCTGCCCATTGCCATTACATGGGTGCGTATGGATAATCACGCGTGATTGAAATTGATCCCGGCTCATGTGCTAATGTGAAATTTATTCCGCGAGTTTGATTGTGGGTCCAGTGTAGTAATTAGTGGGATCAATTCCGAGCCAATTTAATTCGCTCGTTACAAGAAACGCATGTATGATGGCTCGTGGGGCGCTCATATGGGGGTCGCGTACGATGTAACGATCTAACGAAGATGATGCTTCAATGAGCCAAAATGCATAGTGACAATGGAATGTACAGTGTTTTAATGGCCTATAGAGAATGAATTACACGGACTTTTCGACTTTTTATTACATAGAGCGTTTTTAGCAATTTACTTCCTTCAAAGGTATTATAGAACATTTATAGCCCTATTTTCTGAGTAATCATTCAAAGACGACGTGCACTTTTGAAAAGTTGAAAAAAGAATATGAATGAAGAAAGCAGACGAGCGTCGAATTGTTTTTTTTTAACTGCTCAAAGTTTCAAAGTTCAACCCGGACAGGATAATCGTTTTCTCTGAATGAATATTTTGATCGCAGTTACGTTAAAGGGGAATGAAACCCAAATATACTTTTGAATCGAGTGAATGCAGAAATATTAGTGGAACACGTCAGCAAAGTGAGCAAAATACGAGAATCCGTTGAAAAGTTTTGACTTTTTATAGTTTTGGTGCAGCTATCTCTGAATAAGAAGACTCTGACAGTACTTTGTGACGTCATGTATAGAAAACTATATAAAGAAAATATAAAGAAAAATCAACACGTTTTCACATTTCTTGCCATTTTTTTTTTAAATAATTCTCCTGGTATTGTCCGATTTTGCCTAAAACTTCGCTTATGTGTTCTACTGGTATTGCTCCAACCTTTCAATCCACACTTATAATTATTTGGGTTTCATTCTCCTTTAAAGGTTCTCTAACACAATTTCCCCAATCTTAGTGCAACCGTGCTGGAAAGATCAGAGTTTCCCACAGTATAATTATGTTCACAGTGTGTGTAAACAGTCGGTTATCTGAGAACGCTCGAATTTAACAGTTCAGTGTGAAGATGAGTTCACACTGCTGTGTGGTTTTTCTACAGTTTTGGGACATTTACGTTAATGTGAAGTGACATTCTAAAGACATGAACAGCCACTTTATCTGTGACTTTCGCAAATGAATTCTCCCATCCCAAACAAACTTTATGGCATATTATTGTCATGACTATATATATATTTGCATAGACTGTAGCTGTTATGGTAACGTAGCTTGATACATTCAATACCCTTTTCCACGTTTAATGGAAGTAATGCCCTATTGAAGTCTTCTTGAAAGTCGTTCTATACCACATCGTCACCACAGTGAACTTTATGTGAGATGAAAGTTACAATTGTTATGTGTGTATATCTTGGTGGGTTTTTTTTTTTTCAACCTTTGGATGCACATACAATTCAATTGCGCCAAGTAACGCACCGTGATTCAATAACGCCTCGCATGTTGATCGCCAAGTTGCATTGGAGTCCGAGCCCTCCTATCTCCACTCGCACGCGATGGCTGCTCGATCGATCATGGATTTCCATTTCGACCCCACCCACGTGGTCTTAGCAAAATTGCATTTCTGCTCCATACTTGATAAAACATTCTGGCCAAGCAAGAACCTGTACCCTATCTGCCTCTGCGTTAAATATACTACACTGTATAACAATAAAAACTGCGGTGCTTCGTGCGCATAACATTTCTAAAATGAAGCATCTGCGCAGGCAGATATACAGTGGGTATTATACCGTTACATCATAGACTGGTAGTAAGTTACAGCAATTTGAACAAGTGATTCTCAAAAGGTATTCTACAACGTATTTTAGTCATTATCTATAGAAACCACTGTAATGCCATTGAGGATGATATTGAATAATAACTGGCTTTGTAATAACTTTAACTCCGTCCATGAGATTAAGAAGACATACACAAACACAAACATCAAAAATACAACTAGTATTTCATAAGCCTCGATATCATCCAGCCATATCATACCTGTTAAAAATATTATTCCTCTAATAAGGCGGATCTAGGCCATGTAGCCACGTCGTAGATATGATACTTTTCCCCGTCGTGTGTATTTGCATGGCTCGACACTAACTTTTTTGTTTGGTGGTCCGATGGGGCCACCAAAATCCTAAATTTCAAATTTTTGGTGGCCCGAGAGAAAAATTTGGTGTTCCGAAAAAAAACAACAATAAAAACATTAAAAGTCCTTTTTTTTTAATGAGTCAAATATTTAAGTTTTATGATACATGTAGCAAGAATTAGAAGTTGGACATAGAAATCTACTCATACATAAACTTCAACAAACTTGCAACACTCACTCTCAGGCACTCATTCAGTCCTTTTCATCCATCCTTTAAACAAATTTAACTGCTAATTTCCGGCGCAAAAAGTTACAAATTTATTGACATACTTTTCAAAAAATTTTGGTGGCCCGAGGCGGACCACCAAATTTGCCTTTTTTGGAAATTTGGTGGCCCGACTTTCATTTTTGGTGGCCCCGGGCCACCGGGCCACCGTTAGTGTCGAGCCCTGTATATAAACATATACATATATATGCGCTATACATTTAGATATAAATTGAATATTTTTCAAGTGAAGGTCTAATGATGAGAGATTGTGAGAATGTGAGATTTATTGCATGGAATCATTAATGACGAAAAGGCACACAGGTAGTAAAACTGTTTTGCAGAAATGATCAAAACTTCAAAATTTCATGATTTCCTTGTTTTTAATTCGATTTCAGTCAAATTGTTACTGTTGAACTCGTAAAATTTACTTTTTTATCAGACAATCTTACTTTTGGACTGGATTTTCCCTACTCCTTTTCGCAGGTCTCATCTCTACGCGAATGCTCTTGGAATCTCGTGTCTGTACATTATGCGCATCAATACGAGCGTTGTCATGACGATCATAGCACGGACCAATCACAGCGAGCTTTCAGGGAATGACGTCATAAACTCCTCCCATGGGGTGTGTCCTGACCCTTCGTCACAGGAGGGTTTTAATAAAACTGAAATGTCACATTCCCAGGTAAATGAAATTCTGCAACATTCTCTTTCTTCTTTCGTTCTAGTCCAGATGGATAAATCATATATAAACCATGGAATGAAATTTACGAACAGCAAAATTTCAAAAGAAAAGCTCCAAGAAACATGAATAATGTTACCGTCTTAACTGATGGGCAGGTCGGATGCTCAGGACATAGTTTTTCTTTTAATACAGATACGCACACTTGCACGACATTCAAAGGTGCACATGCAAAACACGTGTACTAATACTTGTATTTACTTGTATTTGCTGTAATCTTTTTTTAATTTCTGTAATCTGTAAAAACAAAAGTTATAGATTATTGTGTCAAATCATATACGTAACTGATGTTTTGATCATAACTTCAGTCCCTCCACATTCGTTATTTATTTACCTCAAAACTTCACTATCGAAGAAAATCAGGAAATCAGGAAATCTCCAATTGTAACAGTCTTCAAATCACGACTCAAAACAGATTTTTTTTTTCATTTAAATGTCTATTATCACTTTAAAACATGAAGAATATATACAAGAATATACGTCTAGAGTTTTTGCGCTTTATGAATTGATTATTATTACTATCGAAGGGAGTGATTATTGTTAGCTCGTTTTGGAATACAATTTCAATATTGATGAAATAAAACCAAAGATCCCAAAGATCAAACAGGGCAAGCATGTATGAAATGATAAATCTTTCAAACATCGTGCACCCAACCCAGCAAGCCAAGTTTCAATGGAGTAGCCACCTGCAAGAACTCCTCCTCGGTGCCTACTTCATCGGCCAGACCATCGGCACGATACCATCTGGGTGGCTCTCCGATCGCTTCGGGGGAAAGTGGTTGATGGGAGTCGGTGCGGGTGTGTCAGCTCTCATGAACCTCGCCGCTCCGCTGACAGTGGAAGTCAGCGTGCCCTTATTCTTCCTCACAAGGTTCATTTCCGGAATAGCTGAGGTGAGGAGAACTTCTTCCACAATCACAGGGGGGTGGAAAGGAGTGGGGAGGGGGCGGGGGGAGGAGGAGGCCTATAGGGCTCAGCCCCCACTCTTTTGCACCCGAACATAGGAATACATAAGGTGTCACCACTTTGGGCCCCCTACTTTTTTACCCCCTCGTTTTGCGCTGAAGACCTGTGTGTGTGTTTGTTGTTTGTTTGTTTGTTTGTTTTTTTGCTTGTTAGCTCATGAAACCCGGAATTCCCCCCCCCCCACACACACACTCTTTGGAAAACCTGGCACCGGCGGTGTTAGTCAGTTAGTTAGTTAGTTAGTTAGTTGGTTAGTTAGTTAGTTAGTTTGTTTGTTTTTCATTTCATTTAAGATAAAATCTATTGTAATTATCTGTGACAGCACGCTAAAATTCAAATCTAAGCAAGCCTGTCAGCAACCAAAGTTCCCTTCCTCATTGATAAAGAAACTTAAAAGAAACCAAAGCCTAAACATAAAGGTAAATGGATTGAGTAAAGCAGCAGTCATTAGTAGAATACATCGGTGGAACTTTACATTTATCTTTTGGTGGCCCGATCGGACAAGGAAGATTCAAAATGGAGTTTCACGTTTGCTTTTATTTCGGGCCACTTCGTTCCATAATTTCAAAATAAAAGATTTTAATGGCCTGAACGGGATACCAGGTAAAAACGTACTATGTCGAACCCTGCATTTTTACATTTATCTAACAGTGATATGACTTGCGAATTCGAGATATTGATAATAAGGGCTATTGGCATGCACCCAGTTGAAGAAGATCACTCACTTATAACACGTAACTTCCATAAATCTCGTAACTCGTAACTTCCATAAACCTCGTAATATATATACATATATATATATATATATATATATATATATGTATAATATACACACATACATATATATATATATATATTTTCTTTTGAATATACAGACGACGTCTTTTCCGGCAGCTAACACGCTGGTCACCAAGTGGGCACCTGAAAACGAAAGAACCAAGATCATGCTCTTCATCACGTCAGGTATCACAGCATTGTTTCTAAATCTAATTATCAGTTTTTACACTTACTGCATCTTTTACATTTCCACTCTCCCTTACACTCTATCACCACCCTCCCCCCTAATTTAGTCTTTTGAAGTCAGATTAGTTAGTCTGATAATAAATCATAATATCGCATGGTCTTATATATCCAGTGTAGTCGCTTTAACGTCCTCTGAAACTGTGTATCATCTGGAAAAAAACAATTAAAGGAGACCTCCGGATGATTTTCAGATTTTTACATTTGAACAACTATAAATTAGTTATACTCAGGACAGAGTTTCAGAATTTGTGATAATTGGGATGCAGAATAAGAATATTTTCAAAATTTAGAACAAATTGCAATGAACAAGGATGATGACATGGCAGAGTCACCATAAGAATGCATGAGTTGGGGCTCAAGGAAGCAGAACAAAAGAAGAAGGCATGCATAGATTATACACAGGTGAACTCGCAACAAGCGGTATTGTAATGGAATTACACTGCTACATTTCTGAAATATGTGAACCTCCTATGTCATCATCCTTGTTCAGTGTAATTTGTTTAAGGTTTTTCAAAGTATTGTTTCTCTGCTCAAGAACCACAATAAATTCCACAAATCTATGCATGGAGTTGTCGATTTATGTACTACATGATGTGAAATAGTGAAAATCGTCTGGAATGTCCCTTTAACTTGTTACATAATAAGGAACTAAAAGCAGTTTAAAAAACCCCAGAAAGTGGCGTCACGTGACCAATCTCATGAATGTACCTGATGACGTAATAGAAAGTCGACATTAGGTTCAGCATCTGCTAGCTTTCGACAAGCTGCATGCAGCGCAAGTAGCTGAGGCGTGAGCATGACATGTAGTGTAAGAGCATGCACGTATAAATAATAATTCATGCAGACGATCAAAAAGCATTGCGGGCCCAGCGATGGCGGCATAGGCCATATATCGCTGGACGAGAAATTGCCGCAACATCGTCGCGACATTGCCGCGGCTCATGCTCTTTCACCAAGATGGCGACTCAAAGGCGACAAAGCTGAAGAGACGTCGCGGACAGAATAAGTCGTCTTGGAAATGCATCCGAGATCAGCTGGAGACTGGAAAAGCGCTGGATAAGTCACTCCTCTCCGCATTTATACGTCACCACAAATTAATTATTTGTGGAAGTACGCCACAGGCGGTGAAAGCATCATAGCCATGTCTCTAAGCTAACATTCAAATTTCAGTTCATTTAATTTCAATTCATTTGTAACTGCTGATAAGAACAAAAATCTCTTCACCAATTCGTATGAAATATAGTACAAAAGTCCAAAACCAAAGAAATGAGAACAAAATATCAAGAAAAACTAGCCGTATAATAATTTTATGACCTTTGGAACTTTTCGGCCCTTTCGGAATAACGAACATCTCCTCTTTTCCCTTCACTCACCATGAACAGGGTCGGCACTCGGGTGTGCATGCGGGCTAACCCTTTCTGGACTTGTGTGCTCGCAGCTCGGCTGGGAGGCGTCGTTCTACATTTTCGGTAAGGTGATGGTGTCGTCAGATGATTTCAAATCGTCGTTTATATATCGGATAATGTGAATGTATGAATATATAAATATACAAATATATGAATATATGAATATATAAATACATAAATATATACATTTCTATATTTGAGTATATAATCATATAAATATGAATATACGTCTGCCCGTAGCTATAAGCGGGGCTCGTCATTTGCAGTTTCGCTATATCGAAATTTTGTTTTAACCCAACAAATGAACAATAAAAAAACATAAACCGGATAACATTGAGGCCTGAATTTTACTTCGTTGTAACCGGAATTTCCTATCAACCGTGTTAGCTATAACGGGAGTGCATTGTACCCACAGGCAAAAAAAGTTCAACCCTCTTTACCAGCCCTACTGGCAAGAACACAGTGTCCCAAAGTGTGAGAAACACAGTGTGAACATAATGTGAACACATCGCGAACTCAGTGTGAACACAGTGTGAAATCTCTTCACACTGTTAAATTTGAGCGTTTTAACAGTGTGAGTACATTGTGAATCATCAATTCACAGTGTGACACAGAACATTGTCATGTGAACACTGTGAAAACCACACCACAGTGTGCAATCATCTCCACACTGTTATATTCGAGCTTTTTTCACATAGTCGACTATGTGACCACACAGTGAACACACTGTGGGACACCGTGTTCTTCCAGTATAGGGAGAACTGATTTTTTTTTTTCCGCGGCTTAGCATGCCTTTAAAAAGCACAACAACACGACGGGATTAAACTGTCATCGATTTCAAATACTCGCTCTTAGGAGATTTATGAATGGTGCTCTCTCTTTCTTTAAATGACAAAGACATATCATGATGTGCTATGAGTTGGAGTTCACATATGGGGCAATGTACTTTGATTTGTTCCCGGTAATTTTGTGGATATCTATATTTTTGTGCGGGGGTGTGCGTTGTCTTCTATGTTTTAGTTTCTGCTTGCATCAGTGGTTTTCTTCACAGGCAGTCTTTTGTTATTAGAACGGTTAACTCTATGCATGCCAGGGACTTTGGACGGTGTGTAAAAAGCAATGGTGTTTTCTGTGCCAATCAGCACTCGAAGTACACAAAGGGTTAATCATTCTCAAGTTCGATTTTGGTATGGATGTAAACAGATTCAGAGGAGCAAATCTGACACAATAGGTCAATGCCACGCTTTGCATTTATGTTTTTTCCTTGTTTGGATTCTGTATAGGATCCATGAGTTTGGCTTGGGCTCTTCTTTGGTCTGTTGTCGTCTATGAGGAACCGAGTGATCATCCATGCATATCGAGGAAAGAGAGGGAGCTCATTGAAACGCAACGCATTCGTGCCTGTGACAAAAAGGTTTATATTTGCTCATTTGATTTTTACCAGCAAAAAGTGCAGTCTCAACATTTACATTTTCACACTTAACTCTGCATATATATGTGAAGAGGTAACATACACATAATATGACATACACATACATTAATGACAACACTGAATAACTAATCATTCTTGCGTCGAGTTGCCGTCACCAGGTCATTGCAACCTATTGATAAACTGCCCTTGCCCGTCAGGTGCAAAAAAACTAAAGAAATCTACGCAAGAATCATCAATTCCACAAAAAAAAAAATGTACGCAGTAGGCCTGTACCCGTTACTGTAAGGGATGAGAACCATTTACCGGGTAGCGTATCGGGCAAAAGCTGTGTAGTAGTCGAGCACAGTGGATGACACCTGTCTAGCGATCAGGCCTTCTCTGGTTCGAGTCCAACGCAACTTTAATTATGCCCATGGATTCTATCATAGCTAACTATCAAAATAACGAATAGTCGGTGTTTATTTAGATGAAGGTTATTTTTCCAGTTATCTGCAATAAAGTCTGAATGATTTTTTTTTTTTTTTGTACAGAGTCAAGAGAATGGCTGTGACAAATCGTTTGTCGATCCATAAAGTTACTTTTGTTCCACAAGAATGTGTGATGTTCCTGAAACTTTTGCACGCGTCTTCCTTGTGGGAATTAGTTAAACAACCCTCATGTTGGACAATTAGGAATTTTAGTTGGATTTTGAAATTTGAAATTCATTCAAATATAATACCATGGGATTTCTACAACTACAATGGCATGATTTTATACGCTCATGTGGAATGAAAACTTACGATTCCATTAACACCCAAATTAACACTTGTCACTGAATTAGACAGTGATTTCATTTTGCCGGTCAGAAACATGCACTTACAAGCTGAAAACGGTTCAACAATTTACTCTTTAAAAACCCTGTAAAGCAATAGGGTGATAGTATACAAATGATGCACAGGATAGAGTGCGTTAGTGGAGATGTAGCACGCCACGAAATAATCCTGTGCATCATTTGTTTTATAAAATGGGTCGAAAACTAACAGCATTTTTCACGTACCTTTGTGGGTCAATACCAGTCAAAGAGTCAAGATGTCCGAAGATGTTCGTCCCAAACATTTACGCACGTCGCACTCGGAAATTCCGCACATATAAGTACTGTACGCATAAAGAGTATACGTACGCCACACACAAGAAAGGCCGGCCGGCAGCCCGAACTAGAAGTTGTTTACTACAAGATTGACAGCGCGTATAGTAGCGCGCGACGCACTTGTAACAACTGATTGTGTGCGCACTGCTAGTGTAAACATTGTGACGTCAGGCCGCGCATGTTAGTGAGAAATTAATACACGCACACGTGACTCATTTCAGCGCTTCCAATTGGCTACATTCTTGAACCCATTTTATAATATATGTTATACACACATATACTTTATGTGTATAATGTGTATGTATATACATTATATATACATTATATATCATGACACAAATTCATTGATTTTTTTTACTTTTCTTTGTCTCGTTTGTTTCTGTTTTTTTTTTCTTCCGTGACCCATCCAGACGTCATCGATACCTCTGTGTTCCATTTTCATCTCGCCGAGGGCGGCAGCATATAGCATCTGCATGTTGACCCTGGCTGGAATGGTATCGCTGACTCTCATGACCAACATTCCTCTCTTTCTGAAGCGCGTTCTCAGACTCGACATTTTCAACGTAAGTCCGACCTAGAAACAGATTATTGTTTCCCATTTGATAAAGCGCTCAGTTTCTCCTTGAAGCTTCTTGAAGTTCAAGTTCAAGTTTATTTAACCAATTCATTAAACATTTGACATTTTACAAAAGGATACAGCGTTAAGAATAATGAATGGTTTGGGACCCCAAAAGAAGCAGAGCTTGTAAAAAAAGGGGGTCCCGGATAAACATATAAAACAAAACATACTTATTAACAAGAAGTATAATAGTAACATATTTACAAAGGACAGATGCAACACAAGCACACACACACACACACACTCACACACACACACACATTCAATCACATACACACGTGTCACAAAAACGCTCATGCACATACATGTAGTTCACATGAAATTGCAGAAAGATACTTTATATTTTACTCTACTTTTAAATTCAACTTCCTGATCAATTCTTGTTTTACAAAACAAGAAGTTGCCCAGGCCTTTGATATGTTTGCTTGTTGCACTCACTTGTAACTCATTGTTGCAATTCAAACAGGATGTTAGTACAAATCTCACCGAGGTAAAGTGGTACAAAGACAGAAAGTACTTGCGTGGGGAAGAAAAAAAAAAAATTCATGTCTCAACTCTCAAGCCTGGGAATGTATTTCGAAGCATTTTCCACTACTTGTCCAGTATTCGTGATGTCCGTTATTCCGAAGGTTCGATAAACCCCAAATGGGATAATGTTTGTTATTCCGCAGATTTGTTAACCTGAAAGTGAAATCAGGTTCGTTATTTCGGACGTTCGTTTATTCGAAAATATTAAGAATGTGCGTACTGACAGACCCTCGAAATTACGAACCTTTTTCATTTCTTTTTGTGAGCTTGTTTGCAAACCCGGAGACCAGAATTGCCTGTGAATTGACTCTTCGGCAGAATCCTTTTCATTGTGCAGTCTTGAATGCATTAACAACACTTCCTCTTCAGAAAGCGCCATTCGCAGGGATTAGATAATCTTTACATTGCGGATACTTAACTGAGTAAAGAACCAGTAATGTGTGATTGTACAAATATAATGACCTTTTCTGCTCATGTGCGAAGTGGAACCTAGTTCCGATTCGGGACGCGTTTCTTTTTCTTTTTCAATTTGAACCCTCATAAGGCCGGTAGCGCGAAACCTTTGAGACGATTTCCATAATTTCCCATGATGGAGTACATAAATCGACAGCTCCATGTATAGATTTGTGGAATTCATTGTGGTCGCTGAGCAGAGAAACAATGCTTTGAAAAACCTTAAACAAATTACACTCAACAATGATGATGACATAGGAGCCTCACATATTTCAGAAATGTAGCAATTTAATTCCCATTACAATACTGAGAACTTATAATAATGTATGCATGCCCTCTTCTTTTGTTCTGCTTCCTTGAGCCTCAACTCATGCATTCTTATAGTGAGGCTGTCATGTCATCATCCTTGTTCATTGCAATTTGTTATACATTTTGAAAACATTCTTATTCTTCATCCTAATCATCATAAATCCTGAAACTCTGTACTCAGTATAACTGATTTATAGTTGTTCAAATGTAAAAATCTGAAAATCATCCGTAAGTCTCCTTTAATCGCGGAAGTCCATATGCAAACTGCCTCACGTAAAGGCTCGCATTCCTACAACGCCATCAACGACGAAATAATATTATTAGTATGTTTTCTCATTGAGTGTACTGTGTTTACAAGAAAGCCGGACGAAGACTGTCCAGGCAGCGTTTTGTTTTTAGACGGCACAGATTGGGGCATGGCGCGTATTAAACCTATGGGAAACACGTTGGGTTAGGGTTAGGGTTTGGGTTAGGGTTTGATGGTTAGGGTTAGAGTTAGGGTTAGGGTTAGGGTTAGGGTTAGGGTTAGGGTCCCCAATCTGTGCCGTCTAAAAAAAAAACACGCGTCCAGGCAATGGACTAAGTGGCACAGTGAGCAGGCTTGAAGACATGCCGTACCATATTCTATTGTTGTTGTATTAAGAACTTTTAGAACTGATAAGTCGTTTCAAGCACAACGCTCAAGAAACATCGCAATCATATAATACCTCCTCTGATAGAAAGTCCGTTTTACTGTTGTAATCATCATTATTATCATCATCATCATCATCATCATCATCCGGACATCGTCATAATTGTCATTGTCACTATTGCTGTCCTTATATACAATCGTCATTATAATATACTGTCAAATATTGTGGCTGATAATCCTTTAGATCGGCCTGATGGGGGCGCTACCCTACTATCTGTTTTGGCTGCTCATGCTGCTTGCATCGTGCTTTTCGGATTACGTGATACATAGGAACGACCTCACCAAAACTCAGACAAGAAAATTGATGATAAATACGGGTAAGATCGAAATTCAGTATATTTCAAATTCAAATTCAAATTCAAATTCAAAGTTTATTTCATTTTTCGACAAAACATATAAGTCACACTTCTTTTGACAACAGAGAATAAGGTAAACAAAACATTATGTATCAAAAGAATGTACAACAAAGAACCTTATCGTAATTATACATATTGTACAGACGGTGCACTCAATTTCATTTCTTTTTTCTTTCCTTTTTCAAGATGACGTCAGTATTAAGCGGTTGATGTGTCAGTTTGCCTCATTTAGTTCTTTTTTTTTTTATTTGAATGCATGGAAGTGCTTGTGTGTTGTGTTGCCTATATGATGCGATTTTTGGAACTCTCGAGTAGTAAATAGTAATCCGCCATTTTGTGAAGTTATTCATTCATTTATACATATTAGCGCAGTACTCTGTACTACAGAAAAACACATTGGTGAAAGTAATCTCTGTAGTGCTTTGTGGAAGAAAATTCTGTTGCAATAATGAACTCAGCAGTGCAGTGAAGCATCACTAGGATTAACATCAGCACTCATCTCACATCTGTGGTGGATCCAGAGGGGGCGCACCGGGCTCCGGCCCATTCCCTCTTTAAAATGTGATGAGGTGCTAGATTTTGAACTCTGTGATGGCAGTATGTAAATGTACATCTTACACAGAGCAGATGACACCATACAACACGGTATCCCGAGATATAACGGTACCCCGGGGTGCCACGTGGTGCATCAAGTATGTGTGAGTACGTGTTTAGGTATGCGTGTGTTGATTTCACATAATTTATAATATGTCTACTATATGAACAGAAAGTAAAGGGTTTCATTAAGCCAGGAAGGTACACCTCGCTGATTAGATTCGATCGGGACATCAAACCTCAAACAAAAATTGACAGAGTCGAAGTTGATATCAAGTCATCCATTAAACTGTTCACAAATCTTCACTCGATTCTTGCGTTGCCAAGCTATTAAAGTTTGTGCACTTACCTTTAACATCCCACTCTCTGTCGTTAGGCGCCGTAATCGCAGCGGGCTCGCTGATCGCTATCTCGCACGCCGGATGCGACCACCGTTTCGTCGTGGCCCTAATGACGACCGGCATGGGCGGTGCACAGTGGGCCAGAATGAGGTCAAAGTGCGCCAAAATTATGTCCCGGTATTTCTTTTTGCCAAAACATGTCATACTAGGGTAATTGGGGGCGTAGAATCGATTGAACATATTTTTAATCGCATTTGAAGTCAATTTGATACTGATTTCTTATTCGCTAATTAAAAAAAGTATGTAAATGACGTATTACGCAAAGCAATTCTTAGCTCACAGTGCGCCAAAATTGTATTCCAGGGGTTCTTTTTGCAATAACATGGTACTGGAGGTAATTGATGACGTAGAATCGATTGAACATAATTTCAAACGCATATGACGTCACTGTGACACTGATTTCTTATTGGCTAATCAAAAAAATGACTGTAAATGACGATTACGCAATACTATGTAGTCAGAGTTGATCTATTTTTTCAAGGGTTGATTTGACAAGAGCTAGATTCATGCCTCTCATATTCACTAACATATGATTAGGCCTATACTGCCAACTTATAAAAAAGAAATGTCTCTATAAGGATCATCCCCTTCCCAGAGAGAAAAAAATATATATACTGAAGCTTATTGTAAGGGGAAAATAAAACCACAATTTCGATGCATCTTACTTTAACATTCTTCGATCAGCTATTCTCTATGTGAACAAAATCAAACAAAATTTTCTGTTCACTTACGGTCTTACTCGGAATCATTGTCAGAGCTCTCACAGTCAGAAAAATGATAAGACGCTTTCATCATCTCCTGAACCTCACGAGGTAATGGTCGGGACTTTGGTGCACTAATCGACCTACTGCTGATGACAATATCGCTTGTTACCATGAGTCTATGGAAAACATCGCTCATGTTATCAGTCCGGGATGTTTTGCGTGCATGCCTTCGACGGAATAGCTTGTTGTCTTTATTCCTTGCCTCTTGTGCCTCCTCACTCATCATGCCAATGGGGAGTACTGATGTTGAAAGAATTCTACTGCCATGAATCAGCAAAATGTGGACACTTACTGGCATTCTGAACCAAGGATACAGCTGCACCTGCAGCTCTGCTGTTTCTCTACAAAAACTCCCAAATTTGTCTGGATTGAGGGGAAGTTTGCAAGAAATAGCCACGAGGAGCAAATGTAGTCTATGTACGAGGGATTCGTCTAGTCCACAAATGTCAGCAAACAAATGTTCATGTTTAAATGCCCTTCGTGCTGTGTTCCCGTCATTTGTGTTCCCAGCCCCCTGTTTCGGCTCGTCAACTTTGAGAGCTAGTTCCGTTTTAAATCGATCGTGGATCTGCTGCTTCCGTTCTGCTACTAAAGCCTTCTCCTCGTTTGTTCCCACCCGCCACTTTTTCACTGGAATGCGATATGCGATGTGGAGTAGCATTTCAAAACACCGTATCCACTTGTGGAGTGGAGAGAGGCCGTACTCAAGATGGGACTCTTCTTCTCTGCTGAGTAATTCTTCAATGTTATTGAATTGCTTTGGCGTTGCCCCGCAAATATAGCATCGCATAGATGATTTCGTCTCTGTCAGTGCGTCTATCACCTTTTGGTCAACCATTGTGAGATGTAGGTCATACGTTACTTGAAGGTCAGCCTTTCTGTTGAGGTCCGCTTCCACTTCGTAGTTGATATCCAAAGTAACGTCCATCGGTTGCAAGTTGCGAATTTCTTCACTGATTGACATGTTTTCCTCTTGAGATAACTCAGTTGTTTCTTTGCTGAACTGCAGATGAATCGGGCGGCAAAATCTCGTTGAGGAGGGTACTGGGTTCTCCCACAATACACGACCATTTGAAAGCAGCTGCAATGGAACCATTGTAGTGCAAAACAAACTCTCATCGGATTGACCTGTGGAGGTGAACCTCTGCTTGTATTCACTCTGACCAGAAGAGCCATCGAATCCCCACTTACAAACAAGCTTACATGGGAGCTGTTCATCATCCTCAAGATTCTCGACAACTTCAGTGATTGCTTCCTTCTGTTCCTGGATAATCCTGAGTGCCGTGTGATCGAGGAGATTCTGGAGAGGGACTTTGGCAGAATCCTCCTTGATCGATATATTTTCAGGGTAGCATTTCTTTTTGGCTTCTCTTACTGCGTTGTAGGATGGATAGATGTCTGCATGCTTACATTTTGCAGCTGTTCTTATCATTTGGTAAGACTGCTTTGTCATGTCCGTTTCTAGAAGTAGTGACAATGCTTCGTCAGGTGTGTACGATTCTTGTGTTTCAACTGGTTGTGATATGAGTTTTCTCACTTTCGTAGGTCTTGATGGGGATATCAGAGTAAAGTTGAGGACATACTTTAAGTCCCTGTTTTTCTTGTATGCTCCCTGCGATGCTGCAAAAAGCAGTTCCGGTGGCTCTGTGTGACTCAGTAGATCTTGCGCCTTTCTTTGCTTGGATCTTTTGGACAGATGTTGCCATTTTTTAGATGGACGGCCCGCAACGGGCTCTTGATGAGACGTTCCAGGTACGTCCTGCATTAGCAACCTACTGACCTCCTCTGTGAACATAATTGCCATCGAGCCAGTCACTGTAGTTACGCAGAAACTTGTCCAAGGTACGATTGCTGTTCTTCCACCTCCATCTGCACTTGTACACGAATTGTCTGATTGACTTTGATGCTTGGATGTGCATCTCATTCCCTGATAATCCATGATGCTGACTCACAAAATCGTTCAACTTTTCAAAGCACACTTCCGCGTCATTTAAACATCCTTCAGCATGGGCGATTTCAAAAAGTTTCCGTTTCGTTAAAGGCATGGATTCCATGCTGATAGATCCACACTAGTCAAGCAAATAATTGTCCAGGGCTGTAAATGAGTGAGGAAATAATCTTACGATATAGAGGCTTTATACACTGATAGGTGAATGTCTTCACTCTAACAGTAAATGTGTGAAAAACAATCTTTGATATCGTCATATCAGTCTCTACCTCGTTAAGTTATAAGCCACATCCATTTATATGAGCTCAACACTCTAAAAACTAGTCTCTTGAATACTATACTGGAATTATAACAGCTTATAGGAAGTCTCCCTAATAGTAATACGGAGAGAGAAAGGCTAACGATTAAGCAACTAAGAAAGAGTTTTCAATGTATGAAAGTCTGCATCGTTGATATATTTAAAGATTTATTAAATCCATACCATGTGAATCACTATTTACCTTTTCTGAAGAGCAGAAGAGATATCACTGGGTACACAGATCGTTGAAGTTCTTTGATATCCGTATCGCAGAGCTGGGAAAGTATGGCTTATGTAGTGATGCCTAGGAGGCACAAGGCGAGACTATACCCCCATGACCATAGCACACTTGCATCTTTGGAAGAGGGGACTTTTAGAAACCGAAACTAGCGCAATAAATTATCATCTTGTTTACTTTTTGGTGTTTAGGCCATAACGTGGGTGTTAATAATGTGTTTATTGGTCCTTGACGTGTAGGAGGGGGGAAAAATCATGCGCGCCCCCATGCGGCGGTGTATGATGATAGATCCTTCCCGGTGCCTGCGTGGTCCAAAATAGACGTATTTTACGAGTGATGTGTCACGGAAAATCGTCTCTAACACAAAAAGTGGCAGAAGGTGGCAGCTAAATCTGGTATCAACTTAAAGCTGAGACATCAGACAATGTGGTGAATGTAAAATTTAGTTGGAAATCCGTGGCAATCGAAACATTTCACATAGATATATAAAAAACACGAAAATTAAGCTTATTTTCCAGGATAATTACGCATAGTATTCACAAAGATTGCGTTCTTTTGTATCTTCACACCATTGATATAGTAAAATGGACTCTCAGAAATATGTGGGTGCAATCATAGATTGATATCTTAAGAACTACATGTCGAAATAATGTTTTCATTGGAGTGGTGACAATTTGCACTGAAACTCGTAATACGTTGCTTTTTGCTACTTGGGGGTGGTGATATACCCCTTTAATCTGCGTACATGAGTTTAAGATTTTACTGATATATTCTTCAAAGTTATGCCTTTCAACAGGGCATGTCAAAAATCAAAAAATAAAAATTGCCTAAAATGACTTTTGGCGCACTTTGATATCTCCCTGGCCCACTGTGCGGCGTCGGTATCGCTTACTCTGGGATTTTTGCCAACCCGTCTGACTTGGCTCCCGCCTTCGCCGGAACCGTGTGCGCTGTCGGCAACCTGCTATCCGTCGCCTCCGGGTTCGCCGGTCCAGTCTTCGTCGGTTTCATGACGGAAGATCAGGTTTGATTTGATTTATTTATTCACCGTAAATTCATGCAAAAAACTACAGTAAAAGTATGACAGGCAAAGTATACAAACATATAATCAACAGAAGAATATATACTTGAAAATGAAAATACATCACAAGTAAAAAGGGAAGAAAGAACGAAAAAAACCAACAAGAAGCAATGAATATGTACGGTAGGATCGCCCATTCAGCTCTGTCTACGAAAACGTGGCTGTACTTCCATGGGGTCCTAATATGAAATTGATATTGGGATAAAAAAGATTCAAACTGTAAAAATACAATATCATTGACAGCAGAAAAAGAGTATATTGGCTGAGGTAAGAATCACGGACGCGATGTCAATCATTGGATGTATAAGAGGTTCGAATCCCAACCCAGCGGTAGTTTCCATTTGGCGAGGCACTTTATTCTCATTGCCAAGACGTGCAATGGAGATTTAACGGCGTCGGTCCTGTGCATATAGTATATCCTATATGTACATGAAAGAACCCTCTTGTAAAGAGTATAGAGATATCCGCTGAAATTATCAAACACACAAAAAATCAGGTGGTGAAGCCTATGGGTCACAGTCGCCAAGTTGATTTTTTTCGCTCCCTTTGCAAGCTTTGAAATCGCGAAAAAACCGCGCTATTTTTTTCAACTATTGTCGTTGTTTTAACAATGATAATCTTTAAGATTTGCCAATGACATATCCCATAGATGTGCAAAAGATTAAGTACTTACGTTTGCCGGACGTTTTGGGTTAAACACCCTACATTTTTTTTTTTTACCTTCTGGGGACTTTACGCTCGATTCAGGCTTTATATCTTGAGGTGACATTTGGTATCCGAGAAGGGTAAGAAAAATTAAAGATCAAGACTTAACTCCTCCCCCTTTTTTATCGTAGCCCAAAATGTCGTCTTTCAAGCATAGAGAGTATTGTTTTGCTGATCTATAGAGCTTTAGAAAATACTTTTTGAGCGAGTTATCAGAAATGAGTTTCACTTACTGTATAGTGCGCGTGATTCGTATCTTTATGTGATGTTCACACATCACGCAAAAGACCTGCATAATAAATATGCTTCTCCGGTATTTTTTGGGGAGGTGCTAGTTTTAGTTGAACGGCATTACCCCGCAACATTAGGCCTTATTTATGACAACAAGAATTGAATTACTCGAGAAAAAAATGATTAGTTAATGGAAAAAGTATTTTGCTTTCTAGCACCTCGTACTTTGGTAAGGCATTTCGTTTTAAGACACTTTCCTTTTATTCTGGTTCAATAAAACAATGCATTATCATGTTTATAGAGAGACATAAATACAGATGTTTTTATCTGATTAAGACCTCCATGTAGCAGATAAAACATAATATTGCACTGAAAATTTACCATACCTGATAGGCCTACTTCTCCCGTAAACTGGACTTGTATACAATGATTTGCGACATTGGCACACTACCATTCAGCAAGTTAACAATCAAAAGTGTATCTGAAGTATGAATAAAAATATCGTTTATTCGGTTTGTATAAAAGTCTTCATATAGGACCTATGCTTATCATTATTTTTGAAGTCGGACCCAAACGGCTGGCAGACAGTGTTCTACACAACAGCGGGTTTCTGCCTCGCGGGGGCGTGCTTCTTCCAAATCTTCGGTTCCGGCGAGGTGCAGTCATGGGCAATGACCAGGGACGAAGTCGAGGACGAAGAGAAGAATAACAAGGTCGACGACGAGTTCAATGTTCAACCGGTCATTAAGGACCTTGTGGCTCAAAAAGTTGCGAAAGATGTGATCGTTTAATTTTTTGATATTTTTGATCGCGTTACATCAAACAGCTCTTAGAGTAATGTTACAGTAACTGAGCACTACAAGTTGATAGTACTGTAAGCAGTTTCGATTTATTTCTTAACGAGAAAATTCCATCCTGACTATCAATCGGAGACAATGATGTAGAGTTGTAATATAAGAAACCTCGAATGCACATGCTACATTTGAAGATCATATGTAATTT
Organism: Diadema antillarum; assembly: GCF_040938485.1. Lineage (NCBI taxonomy): Eukaryota > Metazoa > Echinodermata > Echinoidea > Diadematoida > Diadematidae > Diadema > Diadema antillarum. The sequence continues at coordinate 215,464 of NW_027271945.1, read as the reverse complement.
ATGTACCCGTTAACGCCTGTTATATTGTGTACCCATTCTTGATCATTATATGAGTGGTATTTCTGCTGTTATATCAATGTGGCATTTTATTTTTACATTCCTTTAGACGCACATTAGAAGAGTGGTTACTGATTGCATGTCTTGCAGACGCTGCATCAATGTGGCATTTTCATCTTTACATTCCTAAGGCTACGGTCACAACTCAGAGCGGCGACCGACCGATTTGTAGCCTGTTCGGTCGCCGCTGAAATCTTAACTCCGCGTTTAAACTTCAGCGGCGACTGACCGATGCCCTAAAATCAGTGGTGTTTTGTCGGTCACCGATAGGTCACCGGTCGCTGTCCGACCGAAATTGGCCAAAAACTTGCCGACCGGTCGCCGAGCAGGCTGATTTTGGAGGTTTCGACAATAGCCTAAAAAATGGTTACTGATTGGATATCTTGTGAACGTTGCATAGGTTTACATTGTGGCATATTTGTCATTTTACCATAATTGTCTCGTTTATTATTAAAAATCTGCAGCCATATAGTTATCTGCTCTGCCGAGAGGGCGACGATGGGAAGCGATCTCTCGCTGATACCGCATTCCCATTTATGTGTGGCGTATGTGTGTGTGTGTGTGTGTGTGTGTGTGTGTGTGTCTTCAAATTGAATACCAGTAATAGTAACTGTTCTAAAGCTGTACACAACTACGGATTATTTCGGGGTTACTCCGTGCTTACAGTGAAACCAAGTTTGAAAATACATATGTATGTATGTTTGTGCTTTTTTTTTTGTTCGCAATTGACAAAGTACGATAATTTTTTTAAAGGTTTATACAATGCATTTCATCTTGAAATTAAAAATGAAAAGCCTACATGAATATCTCTATCCCTACCTCTCCTCTTTCTGTCTCTCATAATTGTGTGAATATACATTCATATATTTGCACACACATTTGTATATGTGTGTATTCAACATGTCCATGTATAGCTAAATTCATGACCAATATCGGATCTTTCTTTCACAGAAAAATGTACAAACTTTAATGTCAAAGTTGCCAAAAATTCCAAAGACCTTAATCTATGAATCTATTTCTGATAAGACTATGATATATATATATATATATATATATATATATATATATAATGCTATTCAGTCTGATATTGATTAGTTCTTCGGTGATCGGCTCCGCATATGATCAGCTTCATCAAAATAAATTGCTCCATATAAATGTGGCCGTGCGGCTGTAATCGATGAGGCAATTCAAGTTAGTGATATGCCGCGTCCACGAGACAAAGTGTATTAGCATAAAAGACTTCAGTATAAAGTAAGGAGAATGTCACACAAGATTAGCGTTTAAAGTTTATTTTCAGAATCAAAACGCATGTTACAGGTGCCTCGAATCACTGCCAGATCTCGGCATGTATTCAGTCAGCAACATATAGTACGAACAAGGAATACTGAATAAGAGAACTGTCAAATACAACACATAAGAGAATTAAGACGTGAAATACCAGGAATCTTCATAAATATTACGAATCTGTTATGAATTCTAATATGAGGAATCTATATTGATATAAGCCATGTCGACTAACACTTTTTGGGATGTCGACTTGGCGAGATAGTGTATATAGCCATGTGGACATGGCTATATACATTATCTCATGTGTTTCTTTTTAAAGAATCGCTTGAGTGGTTTACAATATACATGTACAAGCATTGAATTCCTGATTTATTCTGTGTTATGTTTCGTTGGAAGAAATATGAGAATGAAAATAAATGGTCTGAACTGACATGTATTCATTTCAGAAGTCATCTAGGCGAGATAATGTACAACACCATGTCGACATACATTTCTTGGGAAGTCAACTTGGCATGATAATTCAGGTCGCCTTGTCGACATATTATAGTTGATAATTCGACATGGTAAGTTACATATCTTGATTATAGAAATATCAAATCGACTTGACAAAATATAGTAGAATAAATCTTAAAAGTTTCAGTAGATAACAGAGATAACACAGAGTATTTATAATTGAATTCTACCGACAACAGTCCTTGACACTGCGTATTGAATACAACAAATACAACATGGTCTTCGCGAGGGGAAAGCCGCGAGCGACCAGATTACTCGTAAAGACCGAAAGTATACTCTACTCGTAATGTCACAGAAACAAAGAGTTTCAAAGCAAGTGGAAGTTTCATTGGTATAAATGAAAGACGGATATGTGCCGAATGTACAGAATTTCAGGACGAACCGCAGGGACGAAAAGAGAAAAGACACAAGAAAATGAAAGTCGAACATCGAAATGACAGCAAGGACACAGGAAAGGTCGAAAGCAGGGATACGCAAGAGAACATGGCAGTTTACATGCCTTCACAAAAATGCAAAACAACACATACTAAAATATACAATAAGATATCAGAATATATATATATATATATATATATATATATATATATTATAGATATACATAGATAATAATTACATATTGTTTCATTAACTTCTGGTAAATGTACTGTGCTGTCATAAACTAACTGAACTGGAAAGCTTGAAAGTTTGTTGACTCAATCATCCCATTAGGGGTATGCGAGTTCAAAAGTAACCTACGCCTCTGTACAAAATTATGATAACATACACAAACATAATTAATGTGTACAAAAACGTTACAGGCACCGCCTGCAATCACTAAAACACGAACTCATAAAGACAATATACAACATGTTCTAATACCATACAGCCTACCAACTAAATCATCCTAATAATCGTACTCGCATACAAAGAATAAAAGTCATTAGACTGTATTTGTGTGATACTGCTGTGATGTAGGCTCTAAATGATTAATCACTTATCGGAACCGACAATCAGTCATTATAAAGGCAATGGTTAGGAGTGTACCATATTAATCGACGAAAACAAGAAAACAATAAAAAAAAAACGAAAAAGTGTCAAAAAAGATAAATACGCGCGGAAACAGATGTTTCCACAAGACATGTCCCCAAGCATCTCTCAGGTATGAACCATGTCTCCAAAAGGCACTGGCTCACCTTTGGACAGTCTCCACGTTGTAACTATTGTATGTATGCAATGTTCTTGCGAGCTTTTTCAACTTTCATCAATATCCAGGTGCTTAATTATACCTCCATCAAGGAGGCTTCATATCAACAGTTCCACTCGTCGAGGCTCTCTCAAAAGACTCGCTTTGGCGTTGTCTGTTAAAGTGGCTTCCCTTTTTGAATAACTTTTCACTCAGAATCACAATCTCCTCTTTCGTCAGTACGCGTCCTCATGTCCATTCCCGCTCATTTTATTATTATTGTTATCTATTCGGCTTTCAATCACCAACATTATGTGTCTTATATATTTCAATTGATTTAATCGATGTCTTCATTTCTTTTACTTCTTTTGCCCTTTGTACCTTGCTATTTTAGCTTTCACATAGTTTTGTCATAAGCACTTTGTGTTGAATCTCCATTGCAAAACGTATTCACATTGGTATTTTTCCTGGAACCCGCATTTACAAGCTTTGCTTTTGCGGTTCCGTTAAATTTCACATGTTATTGAGACTTGTCTTGTATGTTTATACATTTTGCTGACACACATTCTTCTGATATTTGTATCTTGTTTGTTTGTATTTATTGTTTGTATATGGCGCTATACAATTAATACTGTGGATCATCATCATCATCATTTTTTTTTCTGCTGAGTATATGTTTAACATAGATGTCAAATAAGATATGAAAATATATGTCCTGGAAGTATTCATTGAGTCTCGAGTGTAAGATCGGTGAAGTTTAAGTTATTCAATTCAATCAATACAATTATGATGTCTTTTTTTGCAGTTACCCACCCATGCCGCCTTCTTTTACCTCTATCGTTTCTTGCCCTTATTGGTCCTGCTGCATTACCGTCTCGCATGAGAAACTTTGTAGACTGGGTTGAATCTCATTTCATGCCTTGACTTCGTTTCTCCTGGTTGTCTTTCTAGTTCAATTGCCTGATGCATCTCATCTTGCCCTTCCCTTTCCTGTATAAAATCCGTCTCCTTGAACGTGTGTATTCCAATGTCTGCTTTCGGAGCTGGTAAACCTTCCTACCTATAATGAATCATTGCCTGCGCTGCAGCAGTCGCGTCTGTGAGGAACATTGAAGAAGAAGGAAGTAAGAATATGAATTAACAAGCAATACTTTATCGAAGAGGTAAAGGCTTGTTTCCAAAGTGCCCGGGGTGGGCAGTCCAGACGATTTTTTTTTATTGTTTGATCAATCCAGCACTCACGCTTCATCGATACACAATAAGACCCCGCTAATGACAGTTCGAATAAAGAAAAATAAAAAACGTGTTCTTTTTTTCAAATGTTCAATATAACTTATACATTTTTTCCTTTGAACGCGGTATTTCGAGAGAGTGACGGCCAGAACAAAAGATAAAGGTAAGAACAACCATACTTGAAATCGCCACACCTAGTTTAACATAGAGGTTGCCTAAAAGACACAGTTTTTTTGTCCTACTCCATCGGCCCTGTTTATGCTGCAAAGGCCATTAGTTGCTTTGCTGCTTCAGCTTCCGTAGGAGCTAAAACAGTTACTATGGAGTCTCATCTCTTTGAACTCTGAGCTTGAAGTCACACATTCCGATTGTCAAGAATAATTATTCGTAATACCCATATTTTGCACATACCACTAATGATGTGACAGTTAATTGAGAACTTGGTGCACCAATCCTTTCACACATTTAATCAAACGGTTCGTAAGACTACGGGATGATTTATTATAATGTATAGAAAGCTCGAATATAGAAGAACGCATTATACTTTCTCGGCGCGTTACATAAAAAAAGGGGTTGTAAAAGAAATCATTGATAACAAGGTGTGCTCCTCATTACCATCATAATATTGAATACACATACAAAATATAGAATACCGGTGTACACTTTAATCCAAAACCTCCCGACCATGTTTGTACTTCGCTTCCATTAATAAAACATTCATTCATTCAATCAATCAATCAATCATAGTTTATTTCCAATCAACGAAAATCAAAACGTAATACAACGTATACATATCACAAAATGATATTGTCTAAACTTTTACAAAAGGTTCATGTAATATACGAAATAAATTATGTACATCAACATACATGTACAATAATCAGAAGGAACGATGCGTATACATGTATACTTCGCGAGCTTTCAGGAAATAACTTCAATTTTGGAAAATAGCGATCCACTAAACAGCTAAGCTTGTAGGACGTGGATATCTAGATAATTGATGAGTAAGCAATATATTATTCAAGTTTGCTTTATTATTTTCTTACAGCATTTGTATTGAATGTAGATTACTTCAGTCATTTGTAAAAATATAGCTATTTTGAGATACGCTGGCTTCGACAATAATAGAAAATAAGAATAGAGTATTCATTCATTCATTTTTTATTTCATTTCCGGCCAAACCATATAATATGACATTGCATATACACAAAGTCAGTACAAAGTAACTTTTACATGTCCAAATGAAATTTAAATACACGTAATTTGTTTACATGAAACAAAAAACATATTTTGGTAGAAGAAGTACAAGGACAAAATGTGACTGAATCATAACAAAGAAAAGGTTGGAAATGGAGGGGACTGCTAAAAAGTCAAGCTTGTAGAATGCAGTCCCCTCGGAGTCGCTTTATGATAGTAATACACGAGACATTATCAATGCTAATGCCCAGACGGTGTTCATTGAACTGGTGTACCGGGAAAATATGAGAAGAACGACACACTCGTACAGACATTCAGTTACCAACACACATATACGACGCGAGACAGTACCGAGAAGAGAGAAGACGGTGACAATACAAGTCTACGAGGAACAAAAGACAGGAAGGAAGAGGAAAGAAGAAAAAGAAGAAGAAGAAGAGAGGTCTGCATACAGAACACGCCAAGTGCTGCGACATCAGGACAGATGAAACCTCAAGCATTAATTAAAACAATTAATTCAGATTATCTAGAATTAAAAGTAGATAATAAATGTTTTCTGAATTTGTATTTAAATGTGAGGAATGAGGGTGAATCTTTTGAGCTATTATCTAGATTATTCCAAAGCCTGGGTCCGGTATACAGAAATGTATTTTGGGCATGTGCGGTTCTCATTAATGGAAGATGGAATTCGTCGGATCGTCGCGTAGGATAGTTATGTACATGACTGTTTCGATGAAAAGAGTCGTGAAATATTTTGGGTAAAATGTTGCTGTTATAATTAAACATGTACTGACCAAGTTGAAACACATACAAATCTTTTATTTTTAGTATTTTATGGTCAAAAAACAAAGGATCTGTATGTTCTCGTGTATTTAGGTTAAAAACAGTTCTGAGCGCTTTCTTTTGCAATAAAAAAAGTTTATCAAGTAATATCTGATATGTATTACCCCAAGCAAGAATCCCGTAGTTTAGATAAGGTAGTATCAAACTAGAGTAAAGAGTTAATAATGCATATGAAGGAAGATAATATTTTAATATGTTCATTACGCCAATGTTTCGTGAAATAATTTTACATATGCTATTAATATGATTCCTCCATGAAAGCTTGTTATCAACGCAAACACCAAGAAATTTAAAAGTAGAAACTTCCTCTAGGGGAGTAGTATCAAATGATATATTGCCCGGGAGGCAATCTAAAGAGTTACTAAAAAGCACAAATTTTGTTTTTTGAATGTTAAGTGACAATTTATTTGCGTATATCCATTGTATAACCTTTTCGAGTTCTTCGTTTACTGTTCTGGCTAAGATATTTGGGTCAGGATGGGAAAAGAAAAGGTTAGAGTCATCCGCGAATAATATGAATGATAGTTTCTCCGAGGATCTATGAAAATCATTGATATAAATAATGAATAACAACGGGCCTAATAAGCTCCCTTGTGGGACACCACATGTTATCGTTTTATTTTGAGAGTCAAAGCCGTTGACATGTACAAATTGGGATCTATTTGATAGGTAACTCGTGACCCACTCCAAGGCCTTTCCACGTATGCCATAATGGGATAATTTGGCGAGAAGTATTCCACGGTTAATCGTGTCAAAGGCCTTGGAGAAGTCCAAGAAGATACCTATCGTGTGTGAAAATGTGTCAAGTGCGTGTGTGACTTTGTCGATGAGGGCGAGTAATGCGTGTGTTGTGCTGTGGTTTTCCCTGAATCCAAATTGAAAATTTGAAAATATGTCGCAGGTTTTAAGAAAACGTACTGTCCGGATGTAAACTGTGTTTTCAAGAATCTTGGAGATAGAAGATAATAAAGATATAGGTCTATGATTGTTGACATCATCCTTCTCCCCTTTCTTGAATATAGGAATTACTTTCGCAATTTTCATGCTATTTGGCACATGGCCAGTTGTGCGATGAGTTGATAATATGTACTAAAAGGGATTATGTTTTTTATCAGGTGGTTATCAATTCCGTCGTGGCCAGGACCTTTTCCTTCTTTCAAATTGGCAACAATCCTTGCTATTTCTTCTTAACATGTAGGGTCAAAAAATATAGTTTTGGAGTTTAATAGGTGTATCTAAAAAATCAGCAAACGTTTTACTAGAAAGAGGAATATTTTGAGAAAGATTTTGTCCAATTGAAGAGAAGAAGTCATTAAAAATTTCAGCCATGCCAGCGGGAGTGTTGCTGGAGGCATCGCCCCATCGAACTTCAGTAATATTGGATGAATTGTTAGGTGTATTCATAGCATTTTTGATATTTTCCATGTGTTTTTGATATCATTTTTATATTTACTTATCTGATTTACGTAAACATTTTCTTCCGCGTACATAATAATGTGGTGAGTGTGTTTTTGTATATAACATATTTTTTCTTATTTTTTTCAGTAGGATTGCATCTGTATTTATAAAATAAATTATTTTTTTCTATTTATAGATCGTAATATGGACTGGGTTTTCCTCGGGAGTCTTGGAATTTGCTTATATCTATCTTTTATGTTACGCTGCGGAATATGGTTATCGATTTCGGAGGTAATAGTAGAAGTAGTCATAAGACAAGTTGACATCGGTGGTGTTGTATACAAAGGACCAGTCGATTTCTTTGAGGCTGTTTTGGAGACTTGTAAGCTTATCTGCAGTAATCTTACGTCGCTTGTAATAATTATTTTGTTTAGTCAGTTTAATTGGAACCTGGGCAAATATAGGATAATGGTCAGTGATGTCTGAGAGGACGATACCAGACTCAGGAAGTGGAAGAACGTTACAAAAAAATGTTGTCTATGAGGGTAGCCGATTGACTGGCGACACGGGCAGGCTTGGAAATTAATGGTAAAAACGAAGCAGACTTTAATGTTTCTATAAATTCTTGTGGGTTGTTTTGGGAATTACATTTCATGAGATCAATATTAAAATCGCCCATTAAAAATGTATCTTTGTGAAGTTGATTTTGTACTAAATCCTGCATATGTGTCAGAAAATCACTCAAATTCGACCGAGGGGGTCTGTAAATGACTCCAATCACAATGTTTTTTCCATGTGGATTTATCAATTCAATGAAAAGGGATTCGAGTTTATCGTTCATAACACTGATCTCCTCATGTATAATATATTTACATTTTTTCGAGATGTACAAACTAACTCCACCACCGACTTTGTTGTTTCTATTTCTAAATACAAATTCGAATCCGGGTAAAGAAAACAAATGACCGATATTGGAGTTCAACCATGTTTCTGTTAGCCCTATGATGGAGCAAGATTTTTGATCTGGGTTTTCTAGGAGTAAACGCAACTTGTCAAAGTTTCTGTTGATACTGCGTATGTTAAAGTGAGTTAACAAAAATGTTTCATTGACTGTATTCATAATACGATTCTTATATTGATTTTCAGTCAAATAAAGACATGATGGACTGTGAACTGGATCATTTGAGTCGAAATTATATTCAAATTCTTGTGCTGAGGTATTGTATTTATTGGATATATAATCTTCATACGAACTGGAAGTAATATTTGCATGGTCAGATTCAGAATGCCTTACTGTGTCATAAAATTCATCACTATTCAAGGAATTGAAAACAAAATTTGTTACGTTAGCCATGGTTATGATAAAACATTCGGGAGTTAATATCTGGCTTCTCGCCTGGACCTAACTCAGCAGCTACGTGGGGGTATGCAGACCTAGAAGAAGAAAGGAAAACGAAATGTGTACAGAGAAACATGAAACACACACAGAACAAGGAAACGAACATGAACGCACATGAAACAAAATCAACATCGTTACGGATGGAACTCAAGGCCATGGTCAGCGTCTGGGTATGTATATGAGCTGAAAAAACAATGCAAAACATTAGCATGATACTAGAGGAAGCTCCCTGCTACACTATGGGTGTAATTAAGGAAATGCAATTATAAATTTGATTTACAAAATGAGACAGTAATTACAGAAATTAGAATGCAACTAAGAGACAGGTATAAATGTTATATTACCTAAGAATTATTGATAAACCGTATACTGTATGCGAGGTATTATCAACTATATGATAGATTACACAAATATTAGTTTGTTGGGTCTTTTTTTTTCCGTAAAGTGAGTAGGACTAAATGTATATAAATCTTATTTATAAAGAAACTGCGGACAGCCATGAAGGACTTAGAAACCGATGACATTTACAATTGTATGCCAGTTGATATTCAAAAGAGGGACCTACATTATATATAATAAAACGTTTTCTGAAATGAAACTTTACAGTGGATGTGATATAGGAAAATAATGACAAGTTATGCCTTAGAGTAAAATGTAGAGTCAGATGTAACTATGTAGAGTGCCTAACAGTAGCGCCACAGAACACTGTAGTGCCACTTAAAGGGGATGGCTAGTAACTGATCAGTGTGAATCAATGGGAATGCTGGGGGATGATTGTTCCGTTAACAGGTCGTTAACGATCACCCCGTCACTGTACAGACAAGCTAACCTGGAAACGTTAAACTGCACATTACTTGAATAATAACGAGACCATTCTGAAGCAAACAATTTTCACACAACAATAGATATAAAATGTACTCTTAAATGAATCCCACAAGGATTGGTACAATCATCCCCCAGCATTCCCACTGATTCCCACCGATTTCCAATGATCAGTTACTAGCCATCTCCTTTAATACTTAACATTCTTCTCATATCTTTACAGCTTCGTTTTGATTTTGTTCTACCACTATATACAGATCTGTCTTCCTCTTGGAATCCATAATTTTCCATAATTTAACTTTAATATATAACGTATCGTTTAACTATTACATTCTCCTAACCATATTTCACCCCCCCTTGTTTCTGATAACAATTGCAGTGTATATCCTTATTGATAACTCTGATCGCCCGGCTTCAACAAGGTGCCTCTGTAAGGAATTGCTTTTTATCAACTGCAACAATAATTTCTTATTGTTGTAACGACCTATGTATAGGACTCTCAAAGGGAAGTTTTGAGTGAAAGCTCCGTACGGATATCTACTGGTAGGTGAATTCAACTGTAGATATTTTCACAATTTGGTTTTAGTGTTTATTGTATATATCACCAAAATGAGCAGGATACTCGTCGTTTCGCGATTATCCTTGTCTTATTGCTTATTACTGTCAAGGCTTGGTCAATATCCTCCCGACACTTTTCGAACAGAAGATGGAAATGATAAACAAAAAAGAAACACGGCAAAGGAGGGTTAACCCTCACCCCCATGATTTACATTGTAAAGGGGAAATGGCGTTGCAGTGATAGTAAGAAATCACAGAAATAAAAAAAGTGTATCATTAAGGTATATATACAGCCTCTTTCTCGCTCTTCTCATCCTGTCCTATGTCAAAGACTATTATGGTTATTCAAAACCTGAGAGAATTGCGGATTAAGAGGTTACAAAAAGAAAAGGTGTTCCAGTATTGCAGTGTATCAGTGTTTAACGGAGGCCACGATTCTTTTTCTGTTGTTCCCATCTCGCTATCTCAGTAGGTTACACAAGCATACCTATTAGTCCGTAAGACCTGATGATGAAATTACATTACTTTAAAAGCGGACCCATTTACTTATCAAACGTGCTGAAACTTGACATGTGTTATTACTGATGAGAAAACATGTTACAAATGATACTTATGAATGAAATGCAAACCTGTGTCTTACCTCCTAACTTGTCACTGTGCAACTTGCAGTGTAACGGTTCTTCATCGATGATAATGTTTGTAATCTGTATATAGCATGCACAAGATAAAAAAAATAAAAGGTGATATATTATCTAAGCAACGCATCTACTTCCACTCTGTTAGAATGTATCTATTCTCATCTTTTTTTTTTAATGGCGAATTTTGCAAGGTAACATTTTACTTTGTATCCTTTCTGATGAATGACACATCTGGGCGTTTTCCTTTTTTGTTTGTTTGTTATTTATTTGATTATTTGAGCATCGAAAAGCATAAAAAGCATACAGAAGTACAGGAATCTGAACGAGCATCTATGTTGACTTCCAAAAAGCATATTTTTATAGCTGGGCAGGGAATTTATAGTAGCGCGACAGAGTGATGTGTGCAGTAACTCCACACGCCACTCTCGATTCGCCATTCGTGGGCGGAGATTTCGGTAGACCAGACGGATAGGCTTGAGCTAGGGCATTACATGATAGCAACAACGTCGGCATTTTGAGAGTAGTAGATACGAGGGTAAAACATATTCTGAGAATCCAAAGTCTTCACTCTAAGTATCAAACGATTTTCAAGTTAATTTCGTTTTATATGTTTTGATCAGAAAACGCCAAGCCATTCCCACGTTGGCATGCACATTTGACGTGTTTTTCAGGTACATAAGAGACAGTAAACGAAGAGCATCATACGTAACTCATTTTAGACATAATTTACACTTAATCATTGCTTTGAAAAGGGCACGGAATTTTACAAATTACACATAGGCCTTACAATAAACAAGCTCAAGCACAATCAAGAGAATCCGTTTTAAAAGCAAATTGCCTGGGTGAGTCTTAAAAGAAGTTCATTTAACCGGTAAATCTTTATTAGAAGCTAAATTTCATTGTTCTATCTGACTGCAAGACAGCCAACTCCATGTCCGATTCTACGCAGAGTCAATACCAGCCTGACGAAGCCTGCAGCGCACAGTTGACGACAGTTATCAGCATTGGTTATACGAAGGCTAGATAACACATGACTTTGTAAAACACATATACGTAGTAAAGTGAGAAAATCCGCTTCTGTCCTTTTTCTCTTTAGTTGGAAACCCAATGTTCAGTTCCCCCTCCCCAAAACAAGAGACTCGGGGGTGTGTAAAGTACAAAGTCAGCAAGTTTTTCAATTAATTTTGATGGCGTCATCATTGTGAAATTGTAGTATTTAATGCGTTATTGCCATGGCGGTTTTTTTTTTTTTGATATGCCGTTGTCGATAACATGCAACACATATGCCGAATATCTCGAACATTCTCTGGTCAATCGCCCATTTTCGAATAAAGTGGAATACCTAACTGCTCAGTCTTTACAAATTTGTGAGCCTTTTTTTAAAGACATTTTTTGTTTTGTTTTTTGTTTTGTCTGTTATTGTTCAGTGACAAATTTGACCATGTGTTTCAAGAAGAAGAAGGCCCACATTCACACATTTTTCATTGTTTGTGTTGTTTCATTGTCATGACTTTAGTTTTCATGACAATGTGTAACTAGAAAAGCACACCGAGAGCGCAGACCTCCGCCAAGCAGTTACTTTCCACTAATGATCTTGCTCTTCCATAGAGATAAGTGATTTTCACCCACTGAAAAATCGCCCCATTTCCCAATATAGAAGCCTTTGTTACGTCATAAACCCTCAGATGCGCGGCGCGCCTCTCCCCAGCAGAAACTAGAGCACGCACTTTAGTGCGCGTATGCAAACCTCAAATGCGCGCAGTCTGAACTCCCAAGTTCATTGACCCTCAATGCCAAAATATCAAAATCCTTCATAAATCCCCCCCCCCCAAAAAAAAAAAAAAAATCCGGTTCCCAAGCGGAATTTTGAGTCTAAGAGCATCTAATTTGCATAGACAAAATGGCCGCCAATTCATTGCTTTTTAAGGTGTTTCGATGTTCTAATTTTCATAAAATCTCCCTAGACATGCAGAAATAGTAATAATTTCAAAAATTAAGGTGCAAAGACAATAGGTAGGTCATCAGTTGTTCATAACTTTTACTTATATATGCAAATTAAGAAGTGAAATATGCAAATTAGGAGTTGCCGCTGATACAGCAATGCATTACCGCATATATCTATGCACATGTATAGTATACTATATACACGTGCATATATACCTACGTGTTCACTTCTGTTTTTAATCATTTTAACAAGTTATCGGGCAAACCAAAAGTGTTTGGTGTCGCCAAAGTCGAATCAAAATTAATCAATTCAAAAGCATTCAATAAAGATACATAACTGGTAGGATTCTAGATTCTACAACGCATTGCCGCAATATACGGATCTGAATCATAAATCTGATGATAGTTTTCATTGAATCAAGACCGGTTCATGATTCCTGGTGTGATAAAGAACCAACTTAAAGTATTGAAATAAAATATGCATCTCATTTGCATAATAAATAATGCAAATATTTTTCAATTTTCTCAACATATTTTCACCTAAAACAAAGTTTTACTATCAAAATGCACCTTGGTATAGTGAAAAAATGCTATCGTTCATACAAAGTGTACATGGTGTCATCTGAGCCCGAGGAAAATCAAGTACTGGAATCAACCAATTCAGAATAAAAAAATGAATAAAGATATTTGCAATAACGTATGCAAATTGGTATGCAAGATTCTACAACACATTGCCGCGATTTATGAATCTGGGATGGTACAGTATTGGTGAAGATGAGAATTGGGCCTTCAAGTTTTTGCGAGATACTAAGAAAACACTTAGGAAATAGTACAGAGCATACCATTTTAAGAGGAATTCAAAGTTTATTTGATGAAAATCGGGTATGGAATGACTGAAACATCCAAAAACAAAGTAAAACAAAGCGATCGTAATAAAATGTGGGTCCCACACTTTATCAGAATTGCTCTGTTTTGGATATCGCAGCCATTTCAAAGCCAATTTTCATCAAATAAACGTTGAATTCCTCATGGAATTACATGCTCTTTCATATTTCATAAGAGGTTTCTCATTATCTCACCAAAAAATGTTAGAAACCTGAAATTAGGTCTCAACCAAAACTATACGATCCCTTGAATCATTATAGTTATGATATCAAGACATAAGTTGATGATTCTTTTGTGATAAGGAGATACAAGAAAAAAAAACTATTAGAAATACCCTAATAATCTAGTTTGCATATAAAATATACAAACACTTGGCCATTTCTATGGATATATTCCCTTAAACAAAGTCTTGCTATCAAAATGTACGTTGGCGTCCGAAAATACAGCTAAGTTATCGGGCAAAAAAGTTGCACATTATGATGTCGTCAGAGTCCGAAGTAAATCAATTACTGGAATCAATCAATAAAGGAGAACTGAATGACACTAAAGCGAAATATGTTTGCAAATTGATATTCAAGAGGCCGTAGACCAGGCAGGTTTCGAGATTCTACAACGCACTGCCGCAATATATGAATATAACAGTTATTACATCAAGACCTGTTACTGATTCCTGGTGTGATTACGAGAGAGAGAGCAACTACTAAACAACACACATCTATGATCTCATTTGCATAATAAATTATGCAAATATTCACCCATTTTCTATGCATATCTACCACCAAAACAAGGTCTTGCCATCAAAGTTATCGGGCAATCACATCACATTACTCTGTGGATAAGTGCAATGTCACTTTATCCTTCCCTGCATGTACTTTGTCGTTTTCATTGGATAGATTGGTTTATAATTATTTTCAATCTGTTGAATTTAAAATCAAGTGGCAACTTTCATAAATCTCGTCATAATTTATGTTTTTTTCCACCCACGCTGCAGGCTCAAGCAAAAAAAAAAAATGTAAGAAAAATCCTGGTATCTCGCGGACAGTGTCGGAAACAGAAACGAAGGATGAACGTTGTAAATCTAGTCATCAACACCTTTATATTTTGGCTGAAAAGAAACATAATCTGAGTCGAAAAGTCTATTTCTTTCAATCGAGCTAAATTGATCTACATTCACGCAAGGGTTGCATCATCACATTGTTGCTGACATGCACGCACTGCTGTACATCGTAGGCCTGATTTGTGACATTTGCATTGAAAAATTCTGCATTGCTTTCGCATGCACGTGAAATCATCTTAAGGTAACTTTGCAGGATTGGAGCTAGATATATCAGTTGTACAGGCTGTAGACAGGCTGTAGATCAAAACCTTCCCACCCATTGTCTACTGGTGAAGAAAGATCAGGTCTGGCACAATGAGCAGGATTTTCTTCTTTTTATATATATTTTTTTTCTAAATACAGGAGTATTGTCGTTGAACTGCTTCCGCGAGAGTTCAGTATACTTTTGTCGGTAAAATCGCGGAACATATTTGTGCCAAACGAGCTTGTGTGATGCATCTTTTGAATCGAATATAAGTTTATTCTTATAAAGAAGACTGATAACAACCATGTTCTTTGAACCCTTTAGTTTTCTTCTCGTACAAGCAGCATCCTTGCTGATTGTGAGTCCTTGATCACTTGCTTTAATAAGAGTGCTACTGTCAGTATCAGTCTGGCAGAAAAAGCACAACTCCAGTATCTACGGAAGAAGGCCTCTGTAATGTAGCTATAGGATCGATGTTATTTCTCAAGGGAACAAAAGTGACTTCATGTTCGCAAGGTGGTGGAAAACCCAGGTCCTCTATGAAAAGATCCATATCCTAATTCTTGGGCAGAAATTCAAATGAAACGTGGATATTTAAAAACTATACTTGATAAAGCATATAATGAGAGGCAAAATGCCGACTATTACGTCTGATATGAAGTGGAATCTATTCTGTATGTTTCAATATGGTTTCTAACGAGTATCCATTATTCTTTAGTTCTTACAATCCACTGGTCCTTAAAGTTAGATGCCCTGTTTGTTGAGAGTGTCATTTCTATGATCTGAATCACACCTGGTGAGATATATCAGAAGTCAGACAGACAAGGGAGCGTGGCGTCGTCCAGTTAGGAATAAATTAAAGTGCATCATACTTGGTGGTTGTCACTGGCGGCATGTTATCTACTTATATTGAAAACAAAAATAAAAAGGAACAGGAAGATGTAAACCCCTTATTTCGCAGATTGCATTTGGCCGAGGCAATTTCACAGTTCAAACTGTCTTGGAAGTTGACTAAGTTACATTCTTATAACAGATGTATACGGATCAAATATAGGTAGATGAGTGCCACGCATCTTTTTTTCCATTTCTTCTCCCTCACTGCTATTCTAACATCGTTATTTAAAGTAGGCCCGCATAAAGAATCGCCCTCTCTCGGACAACTCGGGGCAGGCACCAGACACGGAGCGAGTCGATCTGGAAACGGCTGTGAATGTGACGTCACCGTATCGAGCCTGCACGCGCACGCTGCAGCTAGCTAGCTGCATGCATGTGATATGCATTGCTAGACTGTAGATCTATGTTTTTCTGCTCGCGATCGCCTCATCGTCAGGAAACTCGGAAGTTTAGTAAAATCAAATCTGTCACTGTAAAGTTCTGATTTAAAACTACGGGATTATCAAAGTAATATAACATTTCCGTAGAAATTGAAGCTTTTTGATATCAGTAAGTCATTATTTTACCTGTGTACAATCGTCTGCGATATTTCGTTTGTGGGAACATTGTACCTATTCACCTGGATGATGTTTTCTGTTTATATGAAATGCAATCAATAAAGATCACAAGAAAATGAATCTTTGATATTTCTTTTGTGTGATTTTATTTCATTTCTGTGTAAGCCTTTGCTTACACACGGCCATCTCTATTCCGCTATTCAAATATTGTTATCGGCCCTTTTGCGCCAACAGAAAATATGTACTGACTGTAGCAAAACGAACTAGAAAGGTTCTACACATGTCAATTTACTGATGAAATCTCACACGAAGTACTGCAAAAACTGTTATTTAGTAAAATTGCAATATGGAGCTGAAATAAACATGTTAAACAATATTTATTAATTTTTAAAAGGAATCTCTTCAAAAGCTTTTTATTTAGATGAAATATTTGTGGGGAATATCCCAGATATGCAAAATGAAATTGGCATCATTGTCCGAACGTGCTGCCCATAGAAAACTGTGTGTAAAAAAAGTAACGTTGCACTAACTATGCATTGATGATGAGCGATAGTTAATGGTTCGACATCACAGTTCAAACTATCTAACGAAGATGAGGACTGAGTGATTTTTAAAATCTAAATCCAAAAAATAGTCAACGGCAATCACGGTTTACGCCTAGTTAGAAGAAAACGGCACTCAGTACATATAGACTCTAGACTAGAACTAGGACTAGGACTAGTGAGCAGTCAAGGACCGAGAAGATTCTACTCGCCACTCCGTCGACAGCTGTACGTGCACAGCGCTAATAATAGGCACAGCGTAAACGTTTCGTATGCAATACATACCCCGAATGGCCCTAGCCCTGCTGCCAGAACTTGAAGAAAGTCCAGACGAAAATCCAGACTCCAAGGTCTAGCGTTGCCGCTAGAGGCCCTTGTGCTGCAGGCCCTGTTGTTTCTGTGCTGAATTTTGCAGGTAAGGTATCTGCTTTATGGATTTTCAATGTTTTTGTGGTCGAGATAAATCTCATGGTGGTCGTATTAACACCAAGGTCGTTTTAACATTCAAACAAATAGTTACAGGGAAAAAATCAGTATCATTAATATGTCTCATGCATTTTTGTGTGAATTTCTTACATATTTCCTTGTACATTTTGACCTTTTGTTTACTATATTATTTTTTTTTTTTTTTGGGGGGGGGGGGTGGGGTATTAAGGTTTAAATTTCTTAAAATACTGTACTATTTCTTTTGGCTATGCAATTAAGGCCTGTATGCGTACGTTAAAAATCAAGGGGTATTAATTGGTAAATCCAAATCAAAAATGCATTTTGAGGCCAGATATCTTGATTCAACAACAAAACTACCTTTGCTAATTTCCCCATTTTGGCATAGTCTAAAAAGTTAGGCCCTAGCTCAGACAAAGTCATGCTAATTGAATTGCTAACAGCTAGGCCCTTGCTCTCATTCCAAACTCAAAATCTCACAATCGAACTTCTTGAATCTTGTTCTAGTTCTATTGAACTGAAACTGAAAGGTCTCTATACTCTGATACTTTCCAAATTCATGTTGATGGCCTGTGGCTGGGCTAATACATACTCACATTTCACATTATTCAATTTGATATGAAATCTGCTACAAATGGTGCTAAAACTTGCCAATTTTGAACATTAGCTGCGTCAAGTCTACTGCGGAGATCGATTTCACCCGCGCCTTCGTCGCCATCTCTCTCCCGCTCCACTACCCGGCCAGCCACGGCGGGATTGCGAGGAAGAGGCTCGTTTTGATACGGTACAGGCTGGCGTTCAACTGCACCTGCACTGCCTGATGATCCTTCGACGTCACTTTCATCTTCGTCGTACTCGCCTATCTCCCCATGGTCGTTACCATAAGAGTCCGAATCATCAAACGAATCCTCCGAATCTGGATCACATTCCAAAATGAGGTCCTCGATATCCAAGTCAGAGGTACCTTCTGCCATTTTCAACAAGAAAGTCTAGTCGGCTTCGCATCCTACACGTATTAGCTTGGCTTTGTATACAGCTAGCTATACGCTAGCTAGCGCTAGCTCGCGCTCGCTCTCTCGCATAAGATCGAGGCCTCATCACGGTGACGTCATCTCCCCGCTGAGAGTACAAACGAGCTGTTCTCTGGCTTTATTAAAACTAGTTATTCGTTTTATTAAGAAGGGCCTATCATTGGTAAGCGTTTCTAGGTGAATTCGAAACATGGTTAGGTGGAATCTATGGTACTTTCTCGTTATAATGAGGTATATATGACCCTGGTTTATGCATAATTTAGATTTCTATGCGTGCCTACTTTAAGTTTATCATGATAAAGCGCGGTCAGAGTGGCAAAAGATCGCAAAGTTTAATATCGCGAAGTCTTCACGATCTTTTGTTGTCCGGTCACACTGGCAAAAGATCGAGAAGTTTGGCAATCACAGCATTATAAAATGAAATATCCCTGGCTGTAATGGGAAGTTTCTCGGAAAGTTTGCAGTCTCACGCACTTAAAAAACTTACGATCTTAAACTTTTCGATAATCTGCCAATTTGGCCGCGCCTTTTGAGATCTTGGAGATCGCGATCTTAAACTTCTTGATCTTTAGCCATACAGTGCTATTCTACAAGCTTAACTTTCCAGTGGATCCTTCTTCAGTCTTATATATAGATAATCAACTCATCTAACAGACTTACAACATAATTTTGTTTATTCATTGGGGCATCAGTAACGTTTGTTGTGACATTAAAGGTATTTTTCGTCGACTTTCAAGAAAAATAAAACGCTTCAAGAGAAAATAGAATAAAACCACCTATCCCATTTCAACCTATAAACGAATGTTTGCTATATATAATCAGATATAATTATTTATATATATGATTACCATGCTCTGGTTAACTGGGAAATAGAATTTCCGTGCTAATGCTACAGATTTGTGTATTGGAACAATACAATAAAGGATGTCGCACATGAACAAAATGGCATTGATCGATGGCATCCCCCCTAAAACGTTGAGTCATGATCCGCATAGAGAGAGTTTTCACCAATTTGTTTTGCGATTATCGATGTACTACAAATATTTTTCATGGAATTAACAATTTTATGGCAATATTGCAGCTATATTTGCATGTGTTATACAAATAAGATGTTAAAGTTCATTCGCTTGAAAAGGACCGTTTTTTGTTTTGTTTTGTTTTGTTTTTTGTTTTGTTTTTGTTTTTGTTTTTGTTTTTGTTTTTTGGCCTAGCACAATCAATTTTGGTTAAGAATCGGGTTCCTAACTTGAATTCTTAAAAACAAATCCAAAAGGACCTTTTTAGAGGATTTGAAAAAATAAAATTTTACCAGGGTATATAGGCTATTGAATGAACTGCATGCATCTAAAACTCATGAAGCCTACATATAATTTGCATACCAATTACAATATTTGCATTTATTTTGATACCACTGAGAAGGGATTCTGGTCACTATCAAACCCTCAAAACCTTAAAGTCTCTATATCTTGTGTTTTTAACAGCTTTCTCAAGAAAAAAAAATAAAAATCTTCAAGTGTTAATATATATTTATCTGCATATTTCAGTACTAATTTGCATAATTACGTAAGAAATATACTATCTACCACCTGAGAAACGTTTATCCCTCAAGTTGCTTATTCCATTCTATGTAGGGTTGGGGGTACCACGTATCGTCACCCTAAGGATCTGTAGCTTGTTTATTCTAAAAATATAACACAAATTCGCCTAATTCTTACCTCAAATATGCCATAAATACTGCAGTTTTGAATGTCGTGACCGTCTCGTTGATTATGAATCTCCGTTTTAAAATAGCGCAATTTTAGTGCGTGCGTTCCGTTTTCTTCGCGCAGCTAAAAAGGGAACCTTGCGATCGGCACCCCCTCTCCTCCATAGGTATACACGTGAATTTCACAGGCCATAGGTAATACACGTGAATTTCACAGCCATGCGTCGTTACAGAGCGGATGTGTAATTTTTAGCTTGGTTTGTTTGAGTTTGATTTTCGTTTCTTCGTTTTTATTGTCTTTATAGCTAATGACACTTAATCCCGCGCGTACCTTTTCGTTCTATACGCAAACAGCCATGATACGCAGGGTGCCGATGGGAAGGTGCCCTGCCGATAGGTGGTGCCCCAACCATACATAGATTTCAAATCACTTTTTTCCAGCTCGTTTACCCCCCCCCCCCCCAAAAAAAAAAAAAAAAAAAAAATCTAGAAAATGCGTGTCTGAAACTCACAATTTCTGTGGCTGGACAGCCATTTTGTTTATGCAAATTAGATGGTCAAGATCGGTGAATTTTGCTTGGGAACCGGAGTTTTCCTAACCCTCAAATCTTTAAAGTCTACATATTTAGTGTTTAACTTGCCTCTCAAGAAAACAATTGTAACAATTACTCATCCAGTGTTAATACATTTATCTGCATATTTCAGTACTAATTTGCAAAATAATGATTAGAATATACTATTTACCATCTGTGAAACGTTTATCCCTCAAACTGCTACTTCTATTCTATGTACAAAATATGAAATCACTTTTTTCCCAGATCGTTTGCGAAGAATTTCTAGAAAATGCGTCTCCGAAACTGACAATTTCTGTGGCTGGGCAGCCATTTTGTTTATGCAAATTAGATGGTCAAGATCGGTGAATTTTGCTTGGGAACCGGAGTTTTCCTAACCCTCAAAACCTTAAAGTTTACATATTTAGTATTTAATTTGCCTCTCAAGAAAAAATAAAGGTTAAGATTACTCTTCCAGTGTTAATGTATATATACGAATATATATATATATATATATATATATTACATTCATCTGCATATTTCAGTTCTAATTTGCATAATGATGAAAAAATACACTATTTACCATCTGAGAAACGTTTATTGGTAATTATATTCTCTGTACAAACATTTCAAATCACTTTTTTCCAGCTCGGTTGCAAAGAATTCCTAGTAAATGCGTATCTGAAACTGATCATTTCTGTGGCTTGGCAGCCATTTTGTTTATGCAAATTAGATGGTCAAGATCGGCGAATTTCGCTTGGGAACCGGATTTTTCAGATTCAGCATACTCAAATTAGGTAAAAGAGACCGGTTCCCAACTTTTACTCAAAAATGCCTCTAACACCATTTTAGAGAGCCCTTTTTTTTTTCAGAAATCCCACTAGACTATAATTAGCATAAGGTTTCACAATTATTGTATACTCTTCGCAGCTTGCTTCGGGTTGCTTATCAAACCGTATTATCTTTTACCAAAGATAGTGAAATGTCTACGTTCTCATCTAGAAATTAAATAGATTTTGAATTGAATTGAATTAATGTCGCTCATTTGCTTGATATTGTAAATATAATGCAAACCGTATAACACGTTTTCTTGTTTTTTGTAACATATTACAGTTGTTCAGTCGTCCCTGAACCAGTTTTATATCAGAGTTGCAAAGTCTTAGACAAAAGAAAAAAAATCAACGCATGAAAAATAGGTAAAATGGTACATAGAATCTGCATTCACACGGAATAGTGTAATCATTTTTTTTCCGGCTGTCACTGGATTTCATGATATTTAATTTTTCCTTGCTCATTATCTGATTTGTCCATATGTAGACTAACAATGTCATAATAGCACATTAAAAAGGCCTTACCATTTTGATAGTTGAACCTTTCCCGTATTATATCATTTGCTTACAAATCTGCATAAATATGTTTTTTTTAACACTTTTTAATTCTTTGAATTTGCACCTGATCTTCTCGTACTATGAAACACTGTCATCTGTTTATTCCCGGCAAGTGCAGAAAAAGTGAAAACATAGGCAATATTCTATTGTACTGCATGTATGGCATCTCCTGATTTGCACATTCTTCTTCTTGCAGTTACAGCTTAAATGCTTCATGTAATGCAAAATATTATTTGTATGAACAATTTGAAAAAAAAAAACCTGCCATTGTGTTCAGTGGCCTATAAGATAAAGAGCTTGGACATTTAGATTGTTCAAATCGATTGGAAGCCGAGATTTATGAATAATTTTTCTCTCATGACAGGTTACCAATTTGCATATTTTAACTTATGCAAATTTTACTTGGGGACCATAAGGACTAACAATGCCGTGATATTCAAATTTTGCAGTTTATTTATTTATTTACTTTACAAATTAATTCAATAATACTTTGAAATTAGTGGTGGGTTACCTGTATAAAATTAGTAGATTGACGTACCCTTTACACTCACTGCAGAAAAAAGGTTATGAGAGGACGTACCTCGAGGACGCTCCCGAGCCATGATTAATCAGCACTGATCAAAATGTTAATTTCTAATTTTGCCAATACAAACTATTTCTCGCTGCTGTTTTTTTTTTTTCTGTTACTACACGATAGGTCACAGCTTGATAGCTCAGTGTTAAGAAAACGGTTTAACAAACAATGGTATGTGGTTACACACTAAGCATCACAGGCATAATTGGTAAATGTACAAAGGGAGCAGTACTGATCAAATATTACGCGAAATGTTATAGGCTTAATTTTGTTACATAAAATAAATTTCAATCAGAGACGGTCGGCAGACTCAATAAAATTATTCATTAACGAAACAAACAAGCGAAAACACGTGCTTTATTTCGGCCAAGGAAGTCTAAAGTCATTGAAAGTGACATACCTGACTTGATGATGCTGAGACGGGGGCTGTTGAGGAGAATTTTTTATCGTCTAAGTAAGGACATGTTAGCCTGAAGCTTGACAGTTGTGGCATAGTGAATACCCAGTCCACCGGATCACCTCTCATTGCCGACCAATAATGAGAACCATCATCCCATCTGTCAAAGGACAATATCAGCTCTTCAATCTGGAGAAAAAAACATCAACAGCCAAACAAACAAACATTTGATTCAAAACATAGGGTAGACACCCATAAATCAATCAAATACAAGAACAATGATGAGCTGAATGTATGTATAGAGAATACAATTCTTGATTAAGAAAAAAAAAAACAACCCTGGAACAAACCATGTGATATATACTCGCAGTTATTGTTACAATTTTAAAGTCTTTCTCACACCTGAGCGAACTGCCTGTAATATGACTTGCGATGGCTGGCGAAAGGCATTTTTGGAAAAATCGTTTTCAATGGTAATTGATAGTAAGTCATATTTACCCTTGGTGTTTGAGTTCGCACACCTTCTGAACTAACAGTTGCGATTATTCAAATTCGCACGGGATTTTTGAACATGTTTACAATTTCCCGACGAATTGAAAAATCGTCTGTCATTTGCATCTCTTATTTAGTCTGCGGTAATCGTTCGTTTATCGTTCGTGTGCTATTGTCACGCATAGTCCCTCATCGTGCTTTTGCCAGGGTGGACCGATCCCAAAAGAACCCTAAACGAAGCAACACGATGACAAAATATGACTTGCGCATAGAAACGAAGATACTATGACAAACTTATTTTCGCTTGCCATCTTCTATGCGAAGGGAAACTAAGATTGACTTTAACTAAATTTGAAAGGCGATGCATACACGAAGGCAAGTCTAAGAGATACTTTGACAAACTATGGATTGCGAAGTGATACGAATACGAGCGAATGACCTGACGAAAAACTTGGTGAGTGCTGAGCTGCTCTCTGTGACCAGCCACTCACCTCGCTATTCATATATAAACATTCCACCTGAACATTTCAAAGTTTCTTCCGAAAAATGGAAGATGCAGCCCGCCTCAGAGTCCAGTATTTACTGGCAATGGCTCAGAATGATATTATACATCAGCAGCTGAACCTACACCAGTTCATCAGAGGCCGATTCAGATGGAGACGAAGCTTCAGACGACGTCGTATCTGGAGAAGGACGTGGCTGAACCCTGCCAGAAGAAGGGCTTTTGGAATCTACGACCAGCTGTTGGTTGATCTCCGAAGAGAAGACCCTTCGACTTTCAAGAAATTTCTCTGCATGCCCCCTGAACTCTACGATGAAATCCTAGAGAGGGTCAGAGGAAGAATCAGGAGGCAGTACACCTGGTACAGGGAGCCGCTGGAAGAAGGTCTCAAGTTGGTAGCTACTCTCCGTAATCTTGTGTCTGGCATCAAGTACTCCGACATGCAGTATGGGTGGAGGGTGCCTGAAAACACCCTATCTGCAGTGGCCAGGGAAGTGTGTCAGGTCATATGTGACGAGTGTGCGGATGAAGTCATGACAGCCCCTTCAACCCCTGATGGATGAAAACAACTTGCTGGTGGATTCTACAAGCGGTGGAATTTTCCCCACTGTGTGGCAGCTATTGATGGCAAGCAGGTGGCCATCAGAAAACCTCCTCTGTCCGGCTCGCTATGCTGCAACTACAAGGGCTTTTTTAGTATATTCCTGTTGGCTATAGTGGACAGTGACTACAAATTCATCTGGTACGATGTTGGTGGTAGGTATGATACAATAGGGGAAAGGGGGTAGGTCGAGTCAATTTAGGGGTACGTCAGATTTGTTATCACCTCACCTCCATTGTTAGTTTCAATATTTATTTTTTGCTAAAATGATAGAAATTGGGGCAATTCATCTCAGTTTTTGCTTGATATCCTTTTTCTTCTTATAATAATATTGGATATTTATTTCACACAAATGATCTTTTGTGTAGAAGCAAAAATCTGAAATTGATTGATTTGTGTCATTATAATGTTAGTATTTTTATATACAAATTTTCAATTGATGAGCTTCCTGACATTTTTGCACATATGTTCATAAGAAATAACTCTCTTCATATCTACCCAACTCGTCATCGTGATGACTATCACCTTCCAAGTACTCGCACAATTTTTGCGAAAAAACAGTGCCAAAAATACTGGAATCTTCCGGCTGATTTTACTGTTTATCTTTGTCGTCCTTTAAATGTAAATGCTGCGTGGATGATTTCTCTGGCCGCACTGAAATCTGGACGGACCTGGTCGCTTTTATACTCACCGAGGAGCGCACACACACGTACGAGAACGCCTGATCTATTCTTTCGTCTTCGTTTCCAATCGCACGCCATATCAAACCACTGCTCATTGTTCGTTCGTCTTATCGGGTCATATCAACCCTTCGCTCGCCTTCGGCCGCAATTTGCTCAAAGAAGTGCATCGTTATCCTACGCATGTCATATTTATCCTTCGCTTACCGTTCGTTAATCATATTTGACTTTAGTTTATAATCAGATGATTTGAAGGCAATTTTATTTGAAATCGTTGAATTCGCGCGCATTTCGTGCGTTTTTCCCATTCGTCCCCCTTCGTCCCCCTACATTCGCTCATGTGTGAGGGGACTTTAAGGCCGTGTCACACCTTTTCGGGCAAAGCTACACGGGCTTTTTGCGAGGAGGATTTTACAGCACGGAGGAGAATATTCCGCGTGCGGACAAGAATGTTTGCGAGTTTCGCACTTGAAGCCGATCCGTTTTCTGTTATGTGCGTTGAAGTTGCCTGCGACTCGGTGCTGCCGGTAAGTGTCTCCTACTGGCATTATGCGTGTACCTCTGCGAGCGAACCCCCTCGACTCACTCGGAACAAGTTTTGAGCATGCTCAAGGCCTTGCCATACCGTATCTGGGGAAGTTTTGCGGTTTGACTTGCGGGGGAACAACTTTGCTACTCGGAGCTCTCCGCAGTTGGTCCGCACCTGACAGGATACCTAGCGCGTATCTCACCTGTATTTTGCGCGGAGGTGCCCACGCAAGTCCCGTTTAACCGCAGCCAAGTTTTGAGCATGACCAAAACTTTTTCCGGGTGAGTCGCGGGGATGCCCGGGGAGGTCCACGCACAACGCCAGTAGGAGGTCCGTAGCGGCAGCACCTCGCAGGCCACTCCCACGCAGGTACCTCGTAGTCCCCGTATGCAGCCAAGATAATTACATTCTGTGGGATTTCTGCCATTCCTTCGGAGGAATTCCTTTACTAAGTTGTCAGCACCCACACGACTGGTACATAGGTCACACAGTAAACCCGCAAGTAGAATTTAAGTAGAGCGTCCAGCAAGTAAGACACATGCACTGACTCGCCCAAATCCTTGTGCGTCCTGAGAAATTTCCGATATCCTCGAAAATCCCCACACACAACAAGACCGCGTAGCATACCCGGAAGGGTGTGACAGGGCCTAGGCATGGTTGCTGGTACAAAGATTTGCGTGCGCACCTCAGGGTGACTACGAGTGAGATACGTGCTAGGTACTGTCATGCGCGGGTCGTCAGCGGGGACCTCCGGGTAGTAAATTTTTTTCTTCACAAGGCGCACGCAAGGCTTACCCGGAAAGGTGTGACACGGCCTTTAAAAGGGAATACCTTACCCTATTTCTTTAATATCCTCTTTTGCACCACCCCTTTATTGCACTAGACCTATTACGAGAGAAGGGGGGTGGAAAGATGTCATTTCGATTGCTTCATGGATTGTTTGATCCATGAAGCGGGTATTTATAGGTTTTCCCATTCATTTTCAAACTTTTTGACATTCAATTTCACAAATTTTTACTTCAATTTCGTCGCAGGATGTCGAGAATAGGGCCAATCTTGCATCAAATTCGTCTTTCGTCGTTCATTTTCAAATAAAGTCCATTCAATTTAGTCATTTGGCATACATTTTCGTCATTTACAGTTCAAATTCGTTAGTCTCACTCGCAGCACTCAAAACAGCAGGATCGATTTCGTCTTTTGTCAATCATTTTCGTTAAATTTTCCTTCATATTCGTCTCATATCTCTATCCGGTGTGATTTTCCAGTCATTCTGTTTTTTTTTTTTCTGTAACCGTTCACATTTTACATTCAGGAGTTAACATACACACAAGTGTCCCCCCCCCCCCCCCAAGGACAGAACCACAGATAGAGACACTCACACAAGCAAACGGAGTACACACTCACACTGATACAAACAGACGTACCGTCTCGCAAACGAAAACACTGACAAACGATTTCTAGGCAAACATGATTAAAGACAAAATTTAAGTGTAGAATTATAGCCTGCTTAATGTCAAAGAATGGGTAACTTGATTATGTTTGCTGCTTTCCAGGGTACAAAATTCAAAGTTTGCTTCATGCATTATAATGCGAAAACCTGAACATTACGATTTAAAGTTCAAAATGTGACACTGACATACTGTCCTGGGTTATGACTTTTGACCGTCGTTTATCCTTCAATCAATTTTGGTTGGCAGTAATGTTTTTCGTGTATATTGTCTAAGCAGATGGTTAGGGAGTAATGTGTAACGATACAATTTACTAGAGAAAGTAAAAATATGTCGCCTTAAATTTGGTTCACCATCAAAATAAAGAATCGCCAACATCTGACTAATTTGAATGAAAAATTCATGAAATTGAGTGAACAAAAACGAATTTGATCTTCACATTCTGTGATCCGTCAGCGGGAAAGATGAATTTGAATGACAATTGACGATTCTGCAAGCTATGTCTTCGAAAATGTTTGACGAAAAACGAATTACAATGACAGCTGACGAAATTGAAGTTAGGATTTGCGTTCCACGTGCTTCTCGGGACGAAATTGAATAATAAATCTTTGAAATTGAATGACAAAAGTGCGAAAATGGATGGGAAAACCTTTATTTTCCAATACTACATTCAATATTTTAAGGAGCCCCTCACGTGTGACATTATATCGATAATGCTTCCATGGATGATCCTGATATCGATACGCTGCAAAGTTTAAAGCCCTACATGCATTTCTCGGTAGAGTAAGTAACCGAAAAAAAAAATATTCTAGACATAGCAAACAGATTGTTGCCGCAACAGCAATAGCTGAACAATCTGGCGTCCAACAACTACCACTGGTAGAAGTGGTAGAAGTCATAGTATCACATGTTTGTATATCAAAATTAATCATAGCGATCTGTGTGAAACGGTTGAATCGGCTCAACTATTTGTCATAATGCGAAGTCCATTCTGTGAATACTGCGATCTGCTCAATAGATCTTGCGCGAAAAGTAGAAATTATTTCCCAAAGAAAATGTATAGTCTACTCAGAGAGGGTCGATACACTCATTATTAAACTAAAGAAAACAGGACAATCCCTTCAAAAATTAAGCAATTTTAAGCTTTTCTGTGCAGCCATTGCTGAATGAGACGATTACTGCAATAGGTGATGTCATCACGTATGGACATTGATATTGTAACAAAGTGATGTCACGATGTAAAGGCCGTGTCACACCTTTCCGGGCAAGCCTTGCGTGCGACTTGCAAAGAACAATTTTGACTACCCGGAGGTCCCCGTAGATGATCCGCACATGACAGTACCTATCACGTATCTCAACCGTATTCGCCCAGAGGTGCGCACGCATATTTCTTCACCCGCAGCCATGTTTAGGCCCTGTCACACCTTTCCGGGCAAGCTACTCGGGCTTGTTACGTGTAGGGATATTCTAGCATACCGGACATTCCTGAGGGCGGAAAAGGATTTGAGCGAGTCAGCGCATGAGTCTTTTCTTGCTGGACGCGTTCTACTTGAATTATACTTGCGAGTATACTGTGTGACCTCTGTACCAGTCGCGTGGGGGATGACAACTCAGTGAAGGAATTCTTCTGATGGAATGGCTAAAATCCCACAGAATTTCATTATCTTGGCTGCATACGGGACTGCGAAGTACCTGCGTGGGAGTTGCCTGGGAAGTGCTGCCGCTAAGGGCCTCCTACTGGCGTTGTGCGTGGACCTCTCCTGACATTCCCGCGACTCACCCGGAAAAAGTTTTGGTCATGCTCAAAACTTGGCTGCGGTTAAATCGGACTTGCGTGAGCACCTCTGGGCAACTACGCGCTAGATACTGTCTGGTGCGGACTAACTGCGGAGAGCTCCGGGGAGTAAATTTGTTTCCCCGCAAGTCAAGCCGTAAAACTTCCCCCGTATGGTATGACAAGGCATGAATGAAAATTGCAAACATTCTTGTTCGCCCGCTGAAAATCTTCTACGCGCTGGAAACTACCTCCTCGCCACAAGCCCGCGTAGCTTGCCCGGAATGGTGTGACACGGCTTTAAGTCATGATGGTGCGTGTACCAACATGGCGTGTACGCACGTTGTATTAGAGTATGTGGATACGGACGGGGCGTGCGTTTAGACGCGTGCGTTATGAATAAAAGTCTGTATGAGTACTGAGTAAGGGGCAGTTGCGTTCTAGCCACGTCTGGGAAAGGACTGCGTGTGGCGAGTCAGTACGAGCAGTCGGTAACATTGAGAAGGCCTGCGGGCAACTTCGTGGTATACTTTCCTCCACTTTATTCGTCAAGCTTCCAAGAATAAAGGCAAGTGAAGCATTTGTGTCGTTGCAATTCAATTACCGTGGCAATAACCGGTGTCTTTATTTGTACTTTATGGTCCGTACGAATGCGGTGATCAGAGAGAATTGAGTCCTATGTATGCCAAGACATGAGAGCCCCGACATCGACACACAACGGCCCCGGTTGTGTTACATTTGGTGGCAGCGGTGGGATGTGTCATGCATATCGAGGGATTTTGATTGTATAAGTTCATATCGTTTGCAAGATTTTCCAATCTTATTCGAATTTCGTTATTCACTTCATTTACACGACGCCTAAAGGCGCCGACATGTGTAATCGGTTGCGTTCAACTACAAGTCGCCGTAAAGCCTAGTCACCTACGCAGTACGCAAAGGTGTCTTCCCCTCTACATCGTATTAGACGTATTCCCGTGATTCTCGTCTGGAGTCACTTCACCAACACGTCACCTGCAGGCGCCTCTTTACCCGCACATCACCTGCAGGCGCTATAACTTCAGCCATAGACGTCCTGGGCAGGAGTTAACTCTACCTACAGGGTATCCTTAGGCTCACAGGTGCCATCATCTCGTCGCATGAATATGAGCATTCCAGTTTCATTCCAGTTTCGTCAGGTTGCTTCACTCCATTCTCTGCAGGTACTTGTACTTCTACAGCAACAAAAGCAAAGCCGTTGACAATGGCGGAAAATTCAGCTCTAGACCCTAAAAAAGAACTTGACATGCTGGCAGCAGAAGTGCAGCAAGGTGATGAAGAATTGCAACACTCTCGAGATAGGAATCAACTGCTGCTGGAACAAAATCGTCTCCTACGCGAAAAAGCTGGAACGATCGGAAATGGAGCAATCAACCGTCGCATTCCCGAGGGTACGCGAGCGAGAACGGACACCTACTGCGAGCATATTTGACGACGGTGTCCTAGCGGACGAGAGAACCATCTCTCCGTTGTTTGAACATCACCGAGGACTTCCCGTTTCTTCTCGTGAATGCGAAAAACATCGACAGGTTTAAGGATGCCGGCACATAGCAGACGGCTGCAACCACGTCAAGCAGAAAAACCTCACCACATGGAAAGACAGGTTTCTGACGCAACAAGAGTAGTTACACAAGAGAGAAAACTTGACGAATCACACTTCGCACACACAACACCTTCAAAACCTAATATCATTCCGGACAGGTTCGATGGGAAAACTCCTTGGAATGAATATATCGGCCATTTTGATGCATGTCGAATGGCAAATGCTTGGGATGATGCCCAGGCGAAAGTGTCCTTGGTTGCCAGCCTTAGGGGGCCTGCCCTAAAAATCCTCGGCGGGAAGATCAGTGAAACATCCGGCTTTTCATATCACGAACTGATGGGCCTTCTAGAAAAGCGGTTCGGTCCCGGGCAGTTGGAATAGCCGAGAACTATTTACTTGAACTGCGATACCGCCGTCAAGGGCCAAGAGACACAATTCAGGAGTTGGGCCAAGCGGTAAGAGAATTGTCCATGCTTGCCTATCCTGAATTACCCGAGGAAGCACAGGATCGTCTTGCGAGAACCCATTTTACGGAACCAATTGAGGATCAGTCTGTCAGAGAGGGAGTCTTCCGTTCCAAGCTTACTTCGCTGGACGAAGCCATTCAGGCTGCACTGGGTACCGACAATTTCTACAGATTGGAGGAGCAAAGGACTGGAAGGAGATATAAACAATCCAGAGTCCTGGAAAGGAATTCATTGACAGAGACAGACGAGCTGAGACGGGAACTAAAGTGGATCAGAGAAAGACTAGAGTCCCACCCACAAGCAAGTAGGGAGTGGACAGGACAGCCGGGGCGGAGCACACCTAGAACAGATCGGAGATGCTTTAAGTGCCATGAGAAAGGGCATTTCCAACGAGACTGCCTGCAAAAGACAAGGAACAAGATGAAGGAAGAACAGGTCAAAAATTCGGGAAACGAGGATCAGCAGTCTCAGAGGCCCGAAAGGAGGCTGGATCAGAATTAGGGGCCAGCAAAAACTGTGAAACAATGAATGAGTTGCCAACAGTACCAGAGATACACCAACTGTTCGAACACGACCCGACGTGGCTCGCAGTGGTCTTTTCGTTGAGGTGGAAGTACGGGGTATCAAGACTATGCTGCTGGTAGACACTGGTGCTGCCGACACGATATTGTCGTCCATGCTGTATCACCGTATTCCTGGAGTAAAAAGGCCACATTTGAATACCAACATCACAGGAGCTAGGAACGCAGTTGGTAGTGAGCTTTCAACACTAGGAAGTGGTTGGATCGAACTTCGAACAGGGGCTTGTATCTCGTCATTGCAAGCTGTTTTCGGTAACACTGGCCAAATCGATGGAATACTCGGTATGGATTTCCTCCTTCAAAACCAGGCAAGTTTAGATTTGAAGTCGCCGGAATTGAACCTGAAGGGCGAGAGAATCAAATGCACCAACGGACAAGGAACATCGTTCTGTGCGAGGGTAATAGTTGGGGAAACGACCAAAATACCTGCTGGGCACGAGGCACTAATTTCAGGTCACGTGAGATCTAGAAAGGTCAGGACAGGCCTTGGTCTGATTGAGACTGTGCATAATGAGCTAGCACGGAAAGGAATATTAGTGGCACGTGTACTAGTTGACGCCAACGATACCACCCTGCTTATCCGACTCTACAACCCAAGTCACAAAGAGTGCGTTGTTAAGCAGGGCACCCTTGCTGGATTCATCACTCCTGTGACTGAATTTGAAAAGAAACAGACAGAACCCACATATGCCGGAATGATTGAAGAGGTGCCTGAGCATCTAAGCGACCTCTACGAACGGGCCAAACAAGGAGTCGAAGGAACACACCACAACGATATGGTAAAACTCCTATGTGAATATCAGGATCACGGAATTAACACAGGAAATCACCCACATCTCAAGGAACGCCTCAGAAGATTTCCTCCCAAGGAACAAGAGGAAATAGATCGTCAAATCAAACAATTGGTAGACATTGGCATGTTCGAGCATTCTGATGGCCCGTGGGTTTCCAACGTAGTATTGGTGAATAGGAAGGATGGCACGAAAAGGTTTTGCATTGACTACCGGCGTCTAAACAAGATCACGATCAAAGATGCATATCCCATTCCAAGAATAGACGATTCTTTTGATGCCCTTGGAGGATAAAGATGGTTTTCAACCCTCGATCTTGCCTCGGGCTACTGGCAGGTCGAGCTTGACGATGACGCGAAGAAAAAGTTGACATTCGTGGTGAGAGGAGGTCTGTATTGTTGGAACGTAACGCCCTTTGGCCTTACGAATGCGCCCTCCACTTTCGAAAGATTGG
This sequence comes from Diadema antillarum, assembly GCF_040938485.1. Classification (NCBI taxonomy): domain Eukaryota; kingdom Metazoa; phylum Echinodermata; class Echinoidea; order Diadematoida; family Diadematidae; genus Diadema; species Diadema antillarum. The sequence goes on along the minus strand of NW_027271945.1, from coordinate 182,246 downwards.
TGGAGCATGTCTTGTCCGGGCTACACTGGGATCTTCTCTTGGTCTATTTGGACGATATCATGGGATCTTCTCTTGGTCTATTTGGACGATATCATCGTATATGCCAAGACCGTCGAAGAGGAACTACATCGTTTGGCGGCAGTCTTCCAGCGCTTGAGAGAGTCCGGTCTAAAACTCAAGGCAAAAAAGTGTCACTTGTTCAAGGAAAGTGTCCTTTACCTAGATCACGTCGTTTCAGCCAAAAGAATAGTCACAGACCCAGAGAAGGTCAGAGCGGTCAAAGAATGACCAACTCTCACTAGTGTGAAGGAAGTTGAAAGTTTTTTGGGGACTTGCTTCATATTACCGCCGATTCATCGCAGGATTCTCCAACATCGCTCGCCCTCTTCACAGACTGACTGAGAAGGGTCAACCGTTTACATGGACCGAAGCTTGCGAGGCTGCTTCCACAGAGTTGAAAGCACGATTACAAGAGGCGCCAATTTCGGCGTACCCGATTCCTGACTGTGAGTACATCTTAGACACTGATGCTAGTAACGAGGGCATAGGAGTCGTGCTCTCGCGGGTGATCGATGGAAAGGAAAGAGTCATTTCCTATGCTAGCAGAGCCCATAACAAAGCAGAGAAGAAGAAACTACTGTACAACCCGTAAGGAATTACTAAGGTTGTGTATTCTAAGGTTGTGTATACTAAGGTTGGCTATTTTGATTGAAGGAACCAGCCTTGTTCCTTTCTTTCTTTTTTGTCTTGATTTTTTGATGCAGGTTCCCACGTTTCATTATGGGCGGAAACTTCAAATGTTACATGTGCCAAAAGTACTTCGGCCACCACCGGAGTCTCCAGAGACACATTGAAAGTCAGCATAGGCATCCGAAGCGTTTTGAGTGCCATGAATGCACCGCAGCTATGGCAGGATCGACAACCTCCTGGCTCATGAGAAGACACACCGTTACATGCCAGCAGAGAAGAGTCCAACGGGTAGAGGGAGGAGCCCCCATAGGAGAAGTCCTCATAGGAGGATCCCCAGAAGCAGGAGTCCGCGGAGGAGGACCAGCCCACTGCAGAAGACTCACGAGACAGGGGAGACGGGGACTACAGCTACCGCAAAGCCAGCACGGGAGGAGTCAGAGTCGAGGGAGCGGCCCTCGAACGTCACCACAACCGGAGATGCCGGAAGAGATGACAAAGGTGGAGACCAGCTTGTGATCGGAGTGTCACCCATTACCCGTCAGTATGTCGAAGAGGGGAGCAAAACACCTGTGTCTGGCAAAGCAAGAGGGATGTGTGCTCTACGGGAGGCGGAACAACGGGAGGCGGACAGTACATCCGAGGATGTTACGGAGTCAGATGGCCCTAGTGACGGATCCGGCGATGTGCTTCCTATGCTTCCAACTGACATCAGATGTGTCCAGCTCGGGAAAGACATCGGGAGCCTGGAGGCGCATCGTATGTTGGTGGGACTGCCTGTCAGAGTAAGGGAGAACAGTACCGCTACATGGTACGGTGCCCAGGGCATGAAAGTATTCCAGGAAGAAAAGGAGAGGGAGTACCGAATGGTTATGCACAACTCCGCTGAAGGCAACCGGCAAACCAGTGGCGTCACCAAACTTCACAAGGTCAACGGGGGTGGGGGGAATAGATGTGCCACTCACCACAAACGACCTGGAAGAAGAATGCACGGGGAGGGTGAAAAGCATCAAACAAACAGTGAAGAAGGAGTCCTTTCGGGAGGGAGTCCTCGTCTGCCAAGAGGAGACCGTCACAGACTTCGAAGTCGACCTGGAGGCCAGATTCCTGACAAAGGACTGTATGAATTTAAAAAGCTGTAGTAACTTTTACTCAACCTTATAATTTGTGAATAGAGAACACAAGAGCTTTTTCGAAGTAACGGAATCCAGAAATAATGTATGTTTTAATTTGTGTATTATCTCTGTCAAAGTGAGACAATATAATGTTCTATAATAACATCATAGCAACGATGAGGATTGTTCCAGTCATCAGTTGAGATACACGAAAGGTGAAAACGTTAATTATTTTGTAAAAGCAGATGTCTATGCTGGTAAAGCATTAGAGGTCAGAGAGTTATGTCTTAAGATACCCTCTATTACAGAACATTACAGGTCTGAAGGAAAGATTTGTAACTGTATAGTGTTTTTTCACTTTTGATTTACAATATTGATTGCAATGGAAAAAAAGGGAGGATAAGTAATCATTGTTAATGAGTTTGCATTCCATATAATATGACTCTTAAGGAAATAAGTACGTTCCTATGTAGAGGTTCTCTTTTCCATTGAAGTTTGGCGTAATGAAAATTTTTGATAGAGTAGGAAGTCATAAACTCCACCTTGTTTTTTTTTTCAGCTTTAAAGGCTGACTTCTTGATTGAATATATGCGGCTTTACACTGAGTCGATACCAAATTTTGCCACAGGTATGAAAGCCATATATCAGGTGGTAGTTTCGATGTTTGTTATGTTTTGCACTTTATATAGTAAGATAAGTGATGTATATAGGTGTACTCAGTGTGTTTTCCCATTAATGAATGACTTCTTAAAGAGCGAGTTGGTTTTGAAGAAAGAACAAAAAACTTGTTTAAAGGAAGTTATGAATTATGTATAGTGATAGAAAGAGGCCAGATCTGTGAAGGCTGTCCGATAAAAGTTGTTTAAAAAGGTGTTTTTATCTGTTACAGCTCGTTATTCCGAAGGATCGTTATTCCGAAGGCTCTTTATTCCTAAGATTCGTTATTCCGAAGGTTTATTGTTCCGAATTTCATTTTCGGATTAAAAAATCTTCGGAGTAACGAACCTTCGGAATAACGCCACAAATTTTCGGATTAATGAACCTTTTTCATTTTCGGATTAACGAACCTCTAGGTATAGGGAATTTGCGTGTTTCGGATTAATGACCCTTCGGAATAACAAACCTTCGGAATAGCAAACCTTCGGAATAACGAACAGCACCCTTTATATCATTGCTTCTGTTATCGTTGTTATTTCACCGTCAGAGGACTGACTTTTTTTTTGGGGGGGGGGGGGTAGTGTAACAAAGTGATGTCACGATGTAAGTCATGATGGTGCGTGTACCAACATGGCTTGTACGCACGTTGTTTTAGAGTATATGGATACGGACGGGGCGTGCGTTTAGACGCGTGCGTTATGAATGAAAGTCTGTATGAGTACAGTACTGAGTAGAAGGCAGTTGCGTTCTAGCCACGTCTGGGAAAGGACTGCGTGTGGCGAGTCAGTACGAACGGTCGGTTACATTGTGAAGGGCTGCGGGCAACTTCGTGGTATACTTTCCTCCACTTTATTCGTCAAGCTTCCAAGAATAAAGGCAAGTGAAGCACCTCTGTCGTTACAAATCAATTACTGTGGCAATAACCGGTGTATTTATTTGTACTTTCTGGTCCGTACGAATGCGGTGATCAGAGAGAATTGAGTTCTATGTATGCCAAGACATGAGAGCCCCGACATCGACACACAACGGCCCCGGTTGTGCTACAATATATTACAAAACAGATATAATATCAGGGTAATATTACTACCCCTTCATACTTTCTGAAAGAGGTAAGTCAAGCGCGCTTTCATCCTGCTAAAACAGTAAATAAATACAAGCATCCGAATATTGTAAGCGCATTTATTGCCTTAACCCGTCGAGGATGGTTTGAGTTTGCTACAACACGCATTTCCCACAGACACTTGGTCGAGTATACTCGGGACTAGTCCTCAACGACAAGATCTCTATTTTTCTCTTTCCCCCTCACTGCACATTCGCACTCTGCACTTACGCACTTTCGATGTACATGTATGGTAACTGATCTATTTCCACATACACTGAAGGTATAAATGTTCGGACAAACAGCTGAATAAACATGACAACAGATACAGACAACAACAAACTGATGACAGACTGATAACATAAATGAAGAAATACTCATCAAAACATGTTACGAGAGAAGTAGTAATCATGAATTGTCAGGCAAAGAAAATGCAGTCAACTAGAAACGGTCGCCAGTTTCATCAACAAACTAAATCAACAGACAAACATAAAAAAATATCCAAATCCATGTTTCAGATACACACGCATATTATTACCGACCAAAAATAACGTGAAGTCGGAGGTAACTTACTTGAGAAGAAGATGCTGTGACGCCGGCTGTTGAGAGGAAATTACCGTCCAGGTAGGGGCATGCCAAATAGAAGCTCGAAAGTCTTGGCATAGTAAACACCCATTGGGCCAGGTGACCTCCAATCGAGGACTGATGTTGAGAGCCTTTCCCCCACTTGTTCAAAAATAAACTCAGCTCTTCAATCTTTAACAAAGAAGAAGAAGAAGAAAGAATGAAACACTTTTCACGATTTCTTTAAACTGAATTATATTGTTCATTCGTATCCCACTCGTAATTCGCAAAATTTTCATTTAGAAAATCCCAAATTATTAATTGCACAAAAATCTTTAAGACATAACGGACCAAATCTTTGGAACACACTCCCAGATTATGTTTATCATGTAAAACTTTATATTCTTTTAAGGCTATAAGATTGAAAACTACGTTAGTGTCAGATAACAATTTATGAACATAGCATCTGAATATAGATTTTTTTTTTTTGTTTTGATCACATTTATTTTCCTGTAAATTGGATTTAAAACTACAACAAATATACGCAATGTTTCCGTGTCTATCATTTCAATTCATTCCCATTATCTTCAGCATCACCACCATCACTCTCATCTTCATTATAACATTTTTTCCTCACCATTACCCTGTCATCATCATCATATTTCACTTTACTTTTATCCGTATCTATGCACTAGAATATAAAAGCATACTCTACTTACAGTATATTATATTGTGTAGGATTTCCCCATTCCACAAACATTATAATTCTTTGTGTATTATGTAGATAGGTCCCTGGGCTGCCACGTGTTCAAGCTTTTGCTTATAGTGGCAGTCCTTCTTCCGCATAATTTCTTAGGTAATTATTTGGAAATTTGGTAATAAGAGTTATTTTGTTAATGAAATTAATTTACACATCGATTTTCCTTCTTTGAATAATGCACATTGTAATCCGCTTACTGATATTATGATTTCTATGTGATATTACGGAAAAGAGTCTTGATTCATGTATGAAATTGAGTTGGAAGAAAAATGAATCAAACAAAAAAACAAATAAAATGAGTAATGTAATATGTCTATTTTTATCTATCTATATATCCTATATATATGCATATGTATAATATATATATATATATATATATATATATATATATAAAATATAAGTATAAAAGGGTCCATATAGGGAGAATATACGTCTGAAAACGAGGTAAAGGGAATATTCGTCCTAAAGGGGAAATTTTTGATTCTCCTTAACATTAAGGTTTTGACGATGCTTTTCAATGCCTTCTCGTTGGGCCTCAGGACTACTCCACAGTAGGACATAGATGGCCTGGTGTGTGTATGTTGAGGACTGTTCCATCAATACAATTTAGGGAAGACTGGTAGTGATGCAAGAAAAGGGGTTTATTCATATCGGATGCGCATAGGAAACGGATTATTGGGGGAATGATGGTATATCTGCTTTTTCTACAAAAAAAAAGATGTATTTTCTCATTATCATACAGAATTTAGTGGTAAAAGATGCATTTTTGCTCTTGTCAGTTCAATGTTTCATTGAGCCCATATTAAGACATTATTTTTTCAATACAGGCAATATTTGCATTTTTTTCTGAATATTTTCATGCTTTTTATCACAGTTCACCCAAATTGTAATTATTCGGCATTTTCCCTTATATACATACATACACGTGTATATATGTATATATATATATATATATATATATATATATGTACAATCTTATGATTTCTTAGATAGATGTCAACATCAAGCCCGATAAAAAGCATATACGCAACTCTGGAATTCTTTTGCGCGTTGGCTATGTTTATATAACATTGTAATTGCTCCGCGTATTGGCAATACAGTACTCTCCGCATAATCGGGTAGGCTCGGGCAGAGCGTTTCTTATCCGATTAAGCGGAGTACCCGATTAACAGAGAAACACGTCTCATTCACAATTGACACAAACAATGTGTATTTACATACATTGTATACTGCACGAAACACCTACACTGTATGCTTAACACAAGTGCTTGCACGGCACATTATAAATACCTTCACTTGCTCAGTCACGAACAATGATATTGATAAATTACATTATAATTTACACTCTTTTTATGGACAAATAATCATGTCTTCAAAACACTCCACGCCAACACGCCGACGTTTTCCGAAATGAACACGTCTCTTCGCATGCACAAGTCAAGTAGAACGTCGGGTTACTTTTCGAGAAGTGACTGGGGAAAAGCAAAATTATATGGAGCTGGCCAGATGGCGCATGGCCTGATTTTCGTTACAAACTTCTCGTATTGTGAATGTTGTTGCGGAGCAAGGCAGGAGCGCAAGTGTGTTCAACTCCTGTCTGTCTATGCAGTTGTGAGTGCCAGCTACATAAATGTTCGTTTTCATGGCAAGTCGGTATGCATACAAGTGTTCGCATGTTTAATCACTCCCAAAATGATCGATCTTCTTTGCAAATTACGCAGAAAATGTGATTAGCCGTGAAAAATTTGACGTGCATGATTTCTTAAAGTGTTATATCTGCGATAAAATGAAGAACATTAGAAGAACATTTATTTTTTACCCGTTCTTATGCGGAGAGGCAACCCGATTATCAGGTAATTTTAACGTGCATTGGAACTGACTCTAACAATACTACCCAATTAAACGGAGTACCCGTTTAAGCGATACCCGATTACGCGGAGAGTACTGTATAAAAAGTCTTTGAGTATGGCAAGAATACGTGTTTCCCCAGATAGAATTGCAATAAGATAAAACAGATAAAATATAAGCATTATAAAGAGCGAACAAAATGTAACTTGGCAAATCATATTTCAGTCGATTCAAAATTCCAATAAAACGAGACATTTTTGTACAAACAAAGTCAATATGATCGCTCCAACTCAACTTACTGTTTAATACAACACCTAAAAAATTTACAGATTCGTAAAATTTCAAACGTATATCACCACTTTTTAAAATCATATCATCAGTATTATACTGCACACCTCCGCGTTTAAAAAGGACACATTGTGTTTTACTTATATCAAAGTGAGCATATTGCACTTAAACCAATTATGTACTTGATAAAGATTTTTGTTTAAAAGTTCAATCAACACATTGATATCATTATGAGAGGCAAGAAGTGAGGTGTCGTCTGCATATAAAATAAAATGAGATTCATGACAAGAATTGACGATATCGTTTATATAAATCAAAAACAGTAAGGTTCAAGAATGGATCCCAGAGGCCCACCCGTATTGATATTTCTAAAAGACGAATGAAACGAATCATAAACAGTGAATTGTTTCCGCCCACATAAATAAGATCTAAACCACTTAAGCCAGACACCACGAACACCATAATATTGCAATTTTTGAAGTAAAATTTCATGAGAAAGACAATCAAATGCTTTAGAAAGATCCATAGATATTGCCAAAACTTAATTACCATCATTCATTTCTTGAATTATTCTGTCTTGTATTTCTATAACTGCCATGTCTGTAGACAGATTTTGCCGGAATCCATACTGACTATCGTATAATAAATCATATTGAAGCAGGAAATCATAAAAACGGGTAAAAGCTATTTTTTCTAATATTTTTGAAAAACAAGGCAAAATAGATATTGAACGGTAATTTGTGAATATTCTGGGATCATCTTTTTAAAAAACTGGAATAACTTCTGAAACTTTCATTTTGGATGGTACGATACCAGTACTTAACGAAAGATTACATACATGCAAAAAGGGTTCAACAATATAAGGTAAAACATATTTAACCACAGTTGGATCAATATCATCAAAACCACTGCTTTTCCCAGACTGTAATGCCTTTCCAATATCTAAAATTCCATCTACTGTGGCTGGTTTAAAAAACAAAGTATCAAAAACAGGTTTATTCATATAAATAGAAAAATCTTTATTATGCGCCACATTATTAGCGGATATGTTTGATCCAATATTAACGAAATATTCATTAAAATGTTCAGCAATATCAGCGGTATCATGAATATCAGTTCCATTGTGCGAAAAAGTTTGTTCTTTATTGGTAATAATCTTTTCTTTCCCTAAAATTTTATTAATGAATTTCCATGTCTCTTTTGAATTGTTTTTGGTTAAATCAAACTTTTTCGAATAAAAACACTTCTTTGCTCTGCGTAAGCAAAGAGTAACTTTGTTACGAATTTTCTTATACTTTTCATAATTTGATTCAAGGGGAGAGTTGATATATTTCTTTTAACATTTATTTCTATTTTTGATAAGTTTTAAAAGTTCACTTGTAACCCACGGATTTCTGATTTCTTGTTTTTTTTTATTCTTGATTTCTCTCTTAGGTATTAAAATGCACATCATACAGATTAATGAATATTTCGTAAAACACATGATACGCCCCCTCGGGGTCATTTTGTTCATACACTCTTGACCAATCCGTGTCTGCTAGGTCAGCACAAAGGGTAGCGAGATTTTCTTTAGTAATCTTCCTGAATATATTTTTGGCTTCTGTTACGTCTCTCCTCTGGATGCAATGTTATATGAAATATTGGTAGGTGATCAGAAATATCTGTCATCAGGATGCCTGACAGAGTGAAGATGGTGTTATCATTTGTGAATATATTGTCGATAGTTGTCGAGTTGGTCTATCTACCAAGGGGTGAAATCCGGAAGAAACAGTTACATTTACAAACTCCAGTATTGATTTATGTCTTTTTTTAGTCAAATCGATGTTATAATCTCCCATCAAATATACAAAATTTTGTTTTATATTGAATTCACTGATCAGTTTTTCAAAGAAAGGAGTGAATGATGTAATGGAATATTTTGGTTGGCGATATATCACTCCGACTATGATATTTCGGAATGATTTACAATTAATTTTAATGAATAACTGATCAACTCCTTCACATTGCTCCTTAGACTCATAAGAAGAAGTGCCTGAAATCTATTGCCCACACTAACAGTGTACTGTTCCGGTATGTTGTCTACATCACACCTTAATGGTGATGTCTCTTTCTTCTTCGCTTTGAGCTTTAGTTTCAGCTGTGCAACCAGAAGCTAGTGGTCACTCCCACAGTCTGCACCTGGTCTTGTCCAAACACTGAACAGTGAAGAGCGCCATCCTCTAGTCAATCTGGTTTCTCACATTGTCCCCGGGGCTCTTCCACGTCCAGAGTCTTCGGGGGTGCTGCTGAAAGAAAGTGTTTCCAACAACGAGATCATTAGCTTGGCAGAAATCTTCCAAACTGCCTCCACGTTGATTTCTTTCTCCCAATCCATATTTTCCGATGACCATAGACTCGGTCTCTGATTTGCCAATTTTTGCATTCCAATCTCCCATTATCACAAGCACATCTTTGTTTGAAATCTTGTCAAGAGTGTCTTGGAGCTGACCATAGCAGTCTTCCATGGTTTCATCAGATGCAGTAGATGTTGGTGCATAGACCTGGATGATTGAGATGTTAAATGGGTGACCTTGCAGTCTGAGAGTAATGATTATATTGTTTATTGGGTTGAAACCCAAGAAAGACTGAGCCGAGTTTTTGTCCAGGATGAAGCTTACTCCATGTTCCCGATTTCCATTATCTTTGCCTGAATACACTATACTGTGTAGCCATATTTGGTAGTGAAGCGGCCTTGGTTGAGCCACGAAGTCTCTGATATACCAAACACACTGATAAGTTGTTCTCCCATTCGGGATATGATTGATCTCCATCTTGCCAGCATTCATTCCTTGAACATTCCCCGTCCCTATGATTCTAGGTTTTCTCAGGTTTGTGCTGCTCATTTCATGCACAGGATTATCGGTAGTATATTCTGCGTCCTTACAGCTGTGCCTAGTCGGCGTAACACTCTCCCCTTCCCCAGCAGCCATTGACGCATCATCTGGCCCGCGGGTCCCACCATCAGTTGCCGGTTTTCCACAATGTTTACGAACTCTCATACACACTATCGTGGCCAAGAAAAATGCAACGGGTGGCCGGGTCCTTCGGCATTTCTGGATGTCCGTCGTTGATTCTCCAGAATCGACGCCCATAAGATGGATCGTGTTTTTAGTTCCACTGGGGTGTCCAGCCACCCTCCTCACCATTCTCCAGGTTGGAGACTGGTGGGGTTGCCGGTTTAGTTGCCAACCATCCGAACCTGAAACAAGTTGTACTGGACTACAGGGTAACAGTAGCAGATCATCCTGACCTGACCTGACCTGATTTATTCAGTACTTGGAGCAAATCAAATTAGCACGATAGCATTCTGATCATATTGCATAATCACCACAGTGATTATGTGCTTTCAAGCAGTATGTTATAAGCAATTGTCCATGTCCTAGTGTTTTCATTTATTTTAGGATGGTACGTTACAATGTACATGAGTTTATTGTAACAGACTTCATGAAATCACACTCAACCATTCTCATTGCACTCACAATTACAACAAATGTTAATTCCTTTTGATTTGAAAACAACAATATGTTGTGATATGTGTTCTTCCTAATATGCATTCATTAAACAAGATTCCTCGACCACAAAAAATAGACCTCTATTTCACTGGGATGACAACGTTAGTGTGCTTAGCATCCATTCCCTGATGAAAGAAGAATAAATAGAAAGAAAGGAAATCTATTATGCAGTATCATTACGGGTGTTGAACACACTATGGCAGTTATTGATATACATTAAGGGAGAACTCATTTTAGTGTAAATTGAGGACCTATATCTTTTGGCAGCCGAGGCTGAGGCTGTATGACCAGATTATCAAATTGAATGGCAAACGTAAGGAAATGACTGCAAAAACTTATATCTGACCGATGTGGTGTCAGATAACCTTTCCACGACAGTAGGGTACTAGATAACATTAGTGATATTCCTATCATCTTTCTCATGTTCAATTGATTGTTGGGAAAAAAATCATCTAAAAGATAATCTGACGATTACATATTCGGTATTAGATGGCATGAGAGTTCATGGGTGTACGGCACGAGCTCCACATCCTCTAGTCATACAGCTTACGAGTCATACAGCCCACGAGTCATACACTCTTCGAGTCCTGCAACCCACGGAATGGACACTAAGTGAACAAGGTCCATGTGGTCGACGTCAGGTAAAATAGGGTCACGAGTTAAGTTACGGTCCTCCAGCGTCTCCAGCTCGACACTAGGCAAATATGGCCCGTGCGACCGACATTACGTCATAGGCCCAAATATAGGCCGATACTAGGCCTTAGCAGTGTCGATCTCATGGGACATTTTTGCTCTCTTAGTGTCGAGTCATGGGCCTTATGTGCCGAGTGCCAACTCGTGAGTTGTATGATTAATGGACCTTGTTTTTTTCAATGACGAGCTCATAGACTGTATGACTCATAGGTGTTGAGCTCGTGGAATGAGCCCCAATTTATCCTACCTCCCTCCTACACGGAGAACATTGAATACGTGTTATGACTTGAGCTCTAGAATCTCTGCAATCTGATTGGTCAATTGTCATGCATTGCTTTTTACTGATCCACACTGAGCCATGCGTCCGGTAAAATCTGAATGCATGGTTCAAGTCTTGTATAGTGGTGTAGGTGTATCGGATGCGTGGGGAAAATGGTTGTATTTTATGAATTTACGGGCCCAACACAAATGATGCACAGGCCTTCGTGGATTTTGTTGGATGCTCTCGTTTAACTTTGGAACACTCTAAAACCCACGAGAGCATTGAGTGGGTTTAAACAGTTTTAAAGTTAAACTCGCGAATCCAATTCTCACTGATCCACTTTGCCGTGTGCATCATTTGTATACTGACGTTTGCCACAATCTAAAATTGTTCTAATTCATTTTACGGAAAAAGAGACATGCGACTACAATGAATAATGGGAGTAAAGGGGGGGGGGGGAGAGGAAGGAAGGGAATGATCCAAAAATGTTGGTTAAAGTCTGCTTCAAGATACAAACTATATGATAGAGAATAATTCATCTCAGAGAAAAAAGAAATCTCACAGAAAAAAAGAAAAAGCAATTTCGAGTATTGTCCAACTATATACTTCAAGTTCACTCTGTAAACCAAAATGCACGCGTTATGGTACTATCGTGGAATATGTTACCTGACAGTTCGAAGCCTTGTCTCCGATGATCTTGTAGAAGTCCGTGTGAAATTGTGAGTAGGTTACTGTTACTTTGCGCAGAACACGGGAGGAACACATTGCTTCCGCCAAGGCACACGATACAGTTCTTCCGCAGTCAGCATGGTAAATAGATAATGATCGCTAAATGAAACGAAAATTTATTGACTGTGAAATAAACAGTAGTAATTCATGATTAAAGAAACAGCAATAATTCATAGGAGTGGTTCCCTGAAAATGCAGGTGCATCTTCTCTGAAGGGATTACAGGAAATGCACACAATACATAAAATATGTTTTAACTGACGTCCTACATAAATAAACGGTTGAAAACGAAGTGCAATTGCTTCATGTCATCTATTGAGTCAGAAGTGAGGGCAATAGACAAGACTTGATCAACGTGATAATGTGGACCCTATATACAGGTACTCCGGAACACGCAATGTGGCGTCTAGCCTATATGTATAGACACTGGGAAATTTCAAAATCAGTCTGATTTCACCTAATAAAATCCAGCTGTTCTGTCATGTAAATACAATAATTCTTAAGCTCAATCAAAACGTTTCAAGAATTACGGGCTCGTAAAATGACGCTAAAAGACGTTTGATTAAAAAGACATATGGCAGTAACGATTCAACCTTAAGGCCATTTCATCATACAGCTGCGTAATGAGAAGAAATCATTCAATTCAAAATAATTCAGCCATTTGATTGGGTAGTAACCTTCTCCGCAAAACTTATCAACTCAGAATGATTGCCAATAATATGTGTAGATCTTCAGAACGACTGAATGATAACCGCAAAAGACGTTAAAGATTGGCACCTAATCAAACACAGAGGAAGATCAGCATACCATCTTGATAATTACATTGACATCGAAATTTGACATTTGACATTGACATCGAAGTTGTTACACTCACCACTTGGTTACAGTGTACCATGAACACAACTCCTAAAGTTGTATGTTCTGTCGTACTCAATGATAGTTTGTATTCTCTCCATCGTTTTCCCACTGCTCTGGCAGCCTCCTCAGTATGACATTCAAACGCAACGTCGGTACAGAAATTATATTCATCATAATCAGAATGATAATCATGATGATAATAATCATCACGATCATCATCCATCAATCCATCATGGTCAGAGCACCTCTCCAAGCCGTCAATGATATCAAGACCGAGTTCTTTCTCTGAAGCAGCGGCGAAGTAGAGTAGGTAACGGAACTCCAGACGTCGAGAGAGAAGTATGTGTTTCAGCTGGTCGTACTTGACACGATCATTGGCGCGTACGTTTGCAATACATACCCCTGCAACATATTCTTGGAACAATTTGTGAGGAAACGAAACAATAACAGGTGCAATGTTGGCATCGCTCCGAAGCTCGTTAGTGATGATATCTCTTTCTAATGTCAATATCCCGACTCTGCAGCATGTTTCCATGGCATCTAAACAATATCTGAATTCTTTTTCATTAAATGAATGATTCCTTTTTAATAAACCTTTCAGCGCAATCTGACTAATGTCTAGAATTGCCATATCGACTTTTTTCAAGAACTCATCAACATCTTGAGGAAGTTCATTTATACATATCTTCGATGAGTAGTGTTTCTTTAGAAAAGATATCATTCTGTCAAAAAGCTCTGAGAAAGTTATCAATTTTTGCATTTCTTTTTTTCTCCCTTCACTGAACTCGGTCCACATGAGGCAAAGCATCACACAGTAGATTGGAAACGGGGCTATGTTCAACCGGATGACATCATTTTCCTCCATGAAAGTGATCAAGCTGTCTGCAAGAAAGCCCTTCTGTCTAATCTGAAAAAACCTTTTGATATAAGTACATACATTTTCCTCGTGAAAGCCTTCGATGCTAATGACAGTGTAATCTTCGGCAAACTTGGCCATTGTGAATTCATGTCTTCTCCATGGCCTTGTGGTCACAATTACCCCGCATGACTTATATTTCTCTAATCCTAGAAGGTGAGTGACATCATTGACGCTCTTCTCTTCTATTTTCCTCTTCATCTCATCGAAACCATCAAATATAAGTAATATTTTGTTTTGATTTGTTGAGATGTAGTCTTCTATCTGGTCTGGTGTTGCTGCATTAGAAGCAGACAGATATCTATTTACTACACTACCGATACTTTCACTGGCAGTTACATCTCGAAGAGGAATTAGGAGCACCATGTCCAGATCCTGGAGAATCCGTCCCTGGCACCAGTCCCAGGCAATCTTAGCGCAAAATGTTGTTTTACCCACACCTCCCTCACCCTGGATCAAAAAGCGGTTTGAATAATTCCTAATACCACCACTGGTCAAAAGATCCTCGTACGTTATCGTTCTTCTCCGCATGTTGCTTCGATCTATTAGATTCAAATTTGTGTAGATATCATCCAAGTTAATACGTTCCATCAAGTTGAAAGGATCCACTGTGACCTCTCTTAGGAAAAGGCAATAATATTCCTTCAGCTCTTCTTTGCATTGTTGTACCTGTTCCTTTGTAAGCGACGGAGCTGACCGTTGGAAGAGAAAAGAAACAAAGTGAAAATCAGTTTATTGAATGCAATAAAATCTGAATTTCATTTATTCATTCACCACTCATGGATTGGATGACCCAATTCAGCCAATGGCTCTTTCTCAGAGGGGTTCACACCACATTATTTAGATTTTAACGCTTTTCATTAATTCGATTGCAAATCTGATGATATTGGGCGGGAAAGCCTATGTATCATGTTGGGAAACCCTTGTGTGCCACATTATTCTGAGACATCAACGTTGTCATCCTTTAACAAGTTGTTTGGGAAAACATTCTGTTTTTCAAATCCATGTAACTTTTATTGATTTCTGCTTAGCTGGACACGTTGTGAGCAAACTTTTATAGAAAATGCTAACCTTTGCTTTGATGCAAATTGTATGACAAATTTGTTATTGCTTTTCTTTCGAATGAACAGGAACTATACATTATTGTAAAAAGGCATAACCTTTGCACACAAAATAATGACAGATATTTAGAATTTACACGCGAATTCAGTAGGGAATACCGCTTGCTAGTCAATCACCACACAAATTGCAAGCTATATATGAGAGGAACGAAATCGCGAGAAACGCTTTCATTGTACTGTGGCATTTGGCAACTGATTTTATCAATCGGTTTGGTCGGGTTTGTGCGTTTGAGCAGAATATGCGAAGTGGGCACACCGTCGACTAAGTCGGGCGTATGGCAAGCCATATTACTTTTTAAAAAGATTTTCTGATATCACGAATTCCCTTTCGTGATATCAAAAATTCGAATTTCTGATATCACAAATTCAATTTTTGATATCACAAATACCCATTGGTTTATAACGTAAAACCAATTTTTGATATCACGAAATCGAATTAGTGATATCACAATTTCAATTCGTGATATCACGAATTGAATTCGAGATATCACGAATTCACATTCTTGATATCAAGAAATACATTTCGTGATATCACTAATTCCAATTTGTGATATCGTTAATCTACATGGAATTTCAGCACATATCTTTCGCAAAGAAATAATTTGATTTCGAGCATTAGTTTTGCGCTGAAATTCAACCGTAAATTCTAGCGTTTGTTGAGGGCAGAAATACACAGTGAATTCGAGCTTTAGTTCAGTGCAGAAAACCAACGGGAATTTGAGAGTTAGTTGAGCGCAGAAATACATACGGAATTCGAGCATTAGTTTTGCGCTGAAATTCAGCTGTGAATTCGAGCGTTAGTTGAGAGCAGAAATACACAAGGAATTCGAGCATTAGTTTTGCGCTGAAATTCAACTGTGAATTCGAGAGTTAGTTGAGCGCAGAAATACACAGGGAATTCGAGCATTAGTTTTGCGCTGAAATTCAGTTGTGAATTCGAGCGTTAGTTGAGCGCAGAAATACACAGGGAATTCGAGCATTGCACTGAACTAACGCTCGAATTTCCCGTGTATTTCTGCGCTCAACTAACGCTCGAATTCACAGTTGAATTTCAGCGCAAAACTAACGCTCGAATTCCCTGTGAATTACTGATATCACAAATTCGATTTTTAGATATCAATAATTCAATTGGTGATATCACAAATGGAATTTGTGATATCAGAAATTCGCATTTGTGATATCACAAATAAGAATTCTTGATATCACAAATTGAAATTAGTGGTATCACAAATTTATTTCGTGATGTCACAAATTCGAATTTGTGATATCAAAAAATCATTTTGTGATATCACGAATTCCCATAGGTTTTTCACGTGAAACCTATTTTTGATATCAAAAATTCGAATTTTTGATATCACAAATTCATTTAGTGATATCTCAAATTGAATTTTAGATATCACAAATTCGAATTTCTGATATCACAAATTGAATTTGTGATATCAAGAATGGATTTTGTGATATCACAAATTCGATATCTTGATATCACAAATTAAGTTCATGTGCTACACTTACGGGAATTTGTGATATCACAAATTTAATTCTTGATATCACAAATTGAATTCTTGATATCACAAATTGAATTCTTGATATCAAAAATTTGATTTTTTTAATATCACAAAATGGAATTTGTGATATCAGAAATTATCTTTAAATGTAAAAAAGGCTTGCCATACGGGCGTGCGAACGTAGAATAGGAGAATCCAGAGTAAACAGATATAGCACTAGTCTAATTGCACGATAGAGTATCGATAGAGTATCGATAGTGAGTTTCTCCTTCTTCTATCCTATATCTATACGGAAGTTATCCCTCCCCTCTACTTCTATCTATATGTATAAGTGCTACAAGCAAAGCAAACTACGCCTTAGCTTTAACCCTCCTGTGCTTTTCATCGTGTTGGTGATACATTTTTTATACATTGTAAACAGTTTGGAAGCAAAATTACTCTCTTTCTCTCTCTCTCTCTCTCTCTCTCTTTATATATATATATATATATATATATATATATATATATATATATATAAGAAAATAGGAGGATACAGTGTCAACAAACCGATATATACAAATAGATGTAAATATTTCAGGGACTATTCTTGTACTTTCAAAGGAACGAAACACAACACCATATCACATGGTACAATGAAATACAATTACCGCGCACAATTTAGCGGTTTGATCTTAATAGTAAAATAAAATGTTATTTTGATGTTTTTCATACTCAGCATCCTGTCATTCTCGCCATGAAATAGCTGGGGCTTGTGTCGTCTTCGCCAGCAGGGATTCCAGCCACATCCTGTGGAACACAACATCAACAAAGGAAACATAAGCAATAGTGTAAGAAAAATATACTCTCAATGTAATAATTATAATAAAATACTGTCAAATCTGTTTACAGAGGCCACCCAAAGGGGGACAAAAGAGGACTGTTTATAGACAAGTGGCGGCGATACACAGGGTCTTTAAACAGGATTTTCGGGGGGAGGGAGTGAGGGATCTGCTACTGGGCGTATACGACAGGAGCAACGGCGCGCCGTTGCGTAGCCAGAATTTGATCTTGGTGGTGGTGGGGGGGGGGGGGGGGGGGGGGGTGTGGGAAGCGGTGTCCCCGTCCCACAGTGAGAACTTTTTGCATTTTTGTGTCTTAAATGATGCAATTTGATGCATGTCTTGCGTGTTTTATCGACTTGAAACAATCCCATTTGTTTAATGTAGCAGCATGTTTTGATGTAGATTGTTATTGAACGTCTTGCCTACAAAATGGTATCATTTGAATAAACTTCTTGAGTTAATTTCTTATATCATGAACACGACTGAGCCCGAGCGAGCGGAGCGAGCGAGGGGGTAGTGGAGGGTGTGGGAGAGGGGTGTCCCCCTCCGACGGTGAGAACGTTTTGCATTTTGCTGTCTGTTCAGCAATCAAATAGAAAAAGCATGCATATGAGGGTGTAGATAGTGGTAGATATGGGGCATTTCTCCTCCAACACGAAGGTGATTTTGCATTTTCAGACCTGAAATTCAGCGATCTGGAGCAAAGTTTTGGTGCAACACTTTTACAGGGAAGTGTTAAAATCACGGAATTTAGCTCTTATCCGAATGTGCATCATCTCTGTGTATGCACAAAGTCTAGTGAGGTAGAGCTTAGGGGGGAGGGTGTGGGAGTGGGATTCCCCCTCCCGATCGAACTTGTTCGTTTTTAGAATTGAAATAAAGCGATTTGAAGCACATTTTTTATGGAAAATTCGGAAACTGTCTATAGTGGGTATCAACCAATGGCAGGGTGGCAAAAATACCTCTCCTATATTGAAGGAAGCTTTTTTCAGTTTTAAAACTGAAATTCAACAATCTGGCGCACACTTTTGTTGGAATATCTAGAAATTATTCCATTAGCAGAGAAGTGTAGAAAATCTGAGCAAGGAGATTCTGTATAATTTTCTGATTACAATAAAACGTTTTGGTGCACATATTTTGTTGCATATCTACAAAACTGTTTATGTTCAAAGTGTAGCCACAGTCTACTTGTATGGCATGGGGGTGGGGGGGGGGGGGAGGGGCGGGCGAGCAGGGAGAAGGCGTTGGTGAGTGTTATCACCACCCTTCCCTGACGATGGAGCTTTTGCCTTTTTAAAGTTGAAATTAAGATATCTCGTATATGCATATTTTGATGGAATATTTAGGAAATTATAAACAAGAATCAACAACTGATCTTGGGGAACTGAGGGAGGAAAGGATTGATTAAAAGGGGATATTTTCTTGCGCACTCAAATTTTTAAAGATTTTTGTTTTGGTAAATCTAAAAAGTGTACTAAGGGTAGAGAAAGGGGCACAGAGGGGAAGGGTTTGGGAAGGGGATACCCCCTCCCAAGCACTAGAGATTTTGCACTTCTTGAATCGAAATTCAACGATCCGTTGCAACTTTGGACAAATTATGATCCTATTTGATGAATGGCTGAAAGGGACACCAGCTTCATGTACATGCATACAATATACACGTATTCTTTTATTTTTCGTCTCCCATATCAGGTCCAAATCTTGGGGGGGGGGGGGGGGGGGCGACCGCCCCATCGCCCCCTCTCCTCTTGGCTACGCCAGTGAGCAGGAGGTAGGTATTAACAGGTGACCATTAAGGCAGGTTTGTCTGTATTTTATGAGTCAACTGACTTAAATGCACCCTCAAACCTACACACGCAGCACACACACACACACACACACACACACACGCACACACACACACACATTGAATTATGCATATCATGATATTATGTAATATCTATGTACCTTCCCTCTGGTCATCTTGTATACGGCAAGCTAGAAGGTTGCGGCTCACGTAAAAAGTATACAGTGTAGCAACGACTCAACGGCCGGAGCTACTCGTGAAGTAGTCTTACAAGAAACAGTGAAACAAACAGTCTAAATATACCGAATATCTCCGTTGTTTCTACGTCACCATGAATATGTATCGTTTGCCTACCTACACCGACCTATTTGGAAGCATATGTATATAAATATATATATATATATATATATATATACATATATATATGTACACACACACACACAAATAGGACTGTATATACAGTCCCATTTGTGTATTTATTCTCTGCCGTCTCTGCCTATATCACTGTCGCTATTATTTCAACTGTTGTCTTGATCATCATTATTTATCCATGTTCTGTATTTTGTCCGATTTGTCCTCAGTCGTGACAAAGGGCAGAAAGCCCGAAAGCTCGAAGTAAAATCAGATTGTGAGGATTCAAAAGCAACGTCTAGCGCCTCTTCTTTACTCTCGTTATACACACTACTAAAAGATGCGACGGCCCAGGGGTTTAGCAGCTGAAGATACACGACTCACACTTATATAACACACACACACACACACACACACACACACACACACACATATATATATATATATATATATATATATATATATATATATATATATGAGTTTAGGACCCATTCATCGTGTTCATACCGACAAATAACCAAATGAATATGGTACACAAATATCTACAAAAAAAGAGCAAACCTTTTAGGGGAAGATAGTCCGGCTGGCACTTTTGCAGAAACTTCCCAACAAGGCAAAATAGAATGGCTAGGGCTAATGGTACACCAAAGACTAGACCGATGATCAGACCGGCATTGTCACGACTTCCTGAATTTTGGTATGGAAACGTAAAACATGTCATTCATTCATTCATCACTTGATTTTATAGGACATAACACAGGTTAATAAGCAGGGTCGGGGGGGGGGGGGGAACCGGGAATGGGGGCTTGCTACTCCTTTTTTTTTTATAATACTTAGATATATGTATCGAACCTTTCAACTTGGCTACCCCTTCCTCCCCCCCCCCCCCCCAACACCCTCACATTTTGCAGAAAAGGGTTTGTCAATTCCTGTTTTTTTATAATTATTTTTGCTAGTCAGACTTTTTTTATTTTGTTTTTGCTTTTATGTTTTTTGGTGTTTTTGTTAAATCCCGGAAGTGGCACCCAAAAATGTTAAGTTTTTTTCTTATATTTTTTTCCAGTAACTTATTGGACACAATCAACTATAATCCAACATGTGTCCGTCGGGGTCCCTGTTCCCATAAACTGGGCCCCTCACTTTATAAAAACGTAGCGCCGGCCCTGATAAATACCAGGAGTCCTGTGATTTACAACATTGTCATATGTCAGGATATTCCAAATAAAAGAAGTGATTATTGACTTATAAACACCCGCCAAAAGTACAATTTTCAGAGAAACACTAAAGATAGTAACGAGGTTTATAGGTCTTTGTTACTCACAGAAACTGAATACTAGTAACAGGTTTCTTATGATTATGCACGTGCATGTCGCGCATGCATGTCAGTAGTTAAATGGCGGACATTTATTTGATTATGTGGTCAAACAAAAGAGTATTGCAAATTGACCACTCATTTCAAACGTCAACATTAAACATCAGAATCAAAACATTTGTTCAAGTATTGTCAATTTTTATCATTACTATTTTGAAAAGTGACGACAAAGGCTCATTATGTAGCCTTATTTCTTTGAAACACGTAAATGACAATCTTCCCCACAAAACCTGTAAAAGGCAGAAGAATGAGTTCTCGTGTCGACGTTCCATTCAGCGAGTCACCGACAGCCGTGCACACGAAGGTTTGCTCTGTGCCATGATCATGATGATCAGCTGAAATAGTGATTGTCTCGAATCTCTCGAACGTGTCATCAGATAGTGTTGTCTGTCGCGAAACTACCGAATTTAGTCTCTCTCCAGATTCTTTTATAGTCCATGACATGGAAATATTAGGCTTGAATTCACTCACGACACACGAGAGGTTAAAGAAAGGAGTGTTGGAGGGAGTTTCGTATGTACACTGGCTTTGACGAGACCATGGAGGTGAGACGAAATGAGAATGACTCCTATCGACGCATCCTTCGATTGTATGTTTTGATGCCATCGCTATAGGGAACCAGGAGATTAGATATGAAATGATAAACTCATTTTATATGCAAACTCAATATTTACGCAGAGAATGTTAAAATCAAGAAGTTTTCACAAACTTTACCACTTCCTTTCTATTGTTGAAAGAGGGTTAAAGATTTCCGCAATTATTGTCTTCTATTTTACAAGATTAAGGCATATAGAATTTGATAAATGATCAATAAGGTGACAACTTGACCAGTGTAAAAGAATAAAATGGGTATTCATGACACACAAATTGTATACGGTCCGCTATATTTTCTGTTTTAATTTTTGAAGCTGCTCTTTAAGTTTTAAGTATAATCATACATGAACAATTCAAATTGTATCACATCAGGAACGAGAATCTTCTCAAAAGGGAGAATTATGAAGTTTATCGCCTTAATCTCTCGTGTATTCCATGATGCTTAAATGACTTATTTTTTTACACAATCATAACTCTCGAAGCGTAGAATATCTTATAGTCATAATGAGCTACACAAATTTCACAGTTAATGCGGCACTGTATAACTTGATTTTACTTTCTTTCGTTGTTCATCTCTTTTGTTTCATAATATAGATAGGGTAGAGTATGTCAGTAAGTTTCAATCGCAAGGATGAATTTGGTGTATTATTGTTTGGAAGGAATTATTTCAGTAAAAAGAAAAGAAAAGAATAATGACGTAGAAATCGAAGGGAGGGGATATTATTTTTCTATAAGTACGGAAATGTTAATGAACTGCTTAATATTATAAATTGTCAATTTTTCAACACAATTATAATGATACTATACCTCCAATTTATACGCAGATGCATAATACGTTCATAATATCACTGACGGTTCATAAGACATGTTCAAAACAAGCAGAATGAAAAGGACCTGAACCACAGGGTATATTTTGTGACAGCTGACCGTTTATGAACTCTACTTGGGGAGCGAGTTTAACATTGAACAAGTGTTGATAAGAGTCCATGATTTATACAGCCCACGAGTCATACAGCCTATGACCTCGACACTAGGCAAACGATGCCCACGAATCCGACACTAAAAAGGCCCACGAAACCAACACTGCGTGATGTCTGGAGAGTCGGACTCTTGGGCCTTGTTTGCCTATTGTCGGGCTCATGGACCTTTTCTCTCTCGTTTCGAGCTCAGGGACTGCATGACTCCTGGGCTTCGGACTTGTAACGTGCAACCGACAATGCATCTTATCTTCCATATTCTTAAACTCTGTAGCTTACACGTCAACCGAACTGTCAATGACAATATAAAAGAACTCATTAACTCACAGCTAATCTTCAACTGGATAGATTTCTCTAAGATCTCAAAGTTCTTGTGAAGTACTTGACAAATGTAGAGACCCTCATCTGCCACCTTCAACTCGTTGATGACGAGACTAAAATTCTTGTCGATGTCGAATCGTTCCTCCCAGCTCTCAAAGTTTCCATCGATGAATGCAGCCATGGTAGTCTTGGTAGTTTGCTGCTGTGAGATGCTCTCTTTGATCCAGGCCACAGCTTCAGGCTCCCCTCGAAAGTGACATGGTAGTCGGATGTCCGCCCCTTTCCAACCCCGAACGGAGGAGACAGTGTCTACCATTGAGGATACATGATGGAAATAGGGAAGTACATTTAACTTGTTATCTTTCTAAAAGAAACCATGACTTATTCTTCAAGACAAGTTCAAGACACTTCAAGACACATTTTCTGTCTCTCCGCGCATTTCATATCATTATTATGCAACGGCGTAGCCAGGATTTCATCTTGGGGGGGGGGGGGGGCGGTTAGACTGCGACCCCTCCCACGGTAAGAACTTTTTGCATTTTGATGTTGTAAATGGTGCAATTTGATGCATGTTTTTGCGCGTTTTATCGACGTGAAACAGTCCCACTTGTTTATGGTAGCAGTTTATTTTGATGTAGATTGTTATTGAACAATTTGCCTATAAAAGGGTATAATTTAGATACACTTCTTGTATTAATTCTTTTCACTGAATATCATGAACGCGACTGAACCCAAGCGAGCGGAGCGAGCGAGTGTGTAGGGGAGGGTGTGGGAGGGGGGTGTCCCCCCTCCCACGGTAAGAACTTTTTGCATTTTGATGCTGCAAATGGTGCAATTTGATGCATGTTTTTGCGCGTTTTATCGACGTGAAACAGTCCCACTTGTTTAAGGTATATAGCAGTAAATTTTAGTGTAGATTATTATTGAACAATTTGCCTATAAAGTGGTATGATTTAAATACACTTCTTGTATTGATTCTTTTCATTGAATATCATGAACGCGACTGAACCCTAGCAAGCGGAGCGAGCGAGGGGGGAGGGGAGGGTGTGGGAGGGGGGTGTCCCCCCTCCCACGGTGAGAACGTTTTGCATTTTGATGTTGCAAATGGTGCAATTTGATGCATGTTTTTGCGAGTTTTAACAGTCCCACTTGTTTGAGGTTGCAGTAAATTTTAGTGTAGATTATTATTGAACAAATTGAACAAAGAAACCATGACTTATTCTTCAAGACAAGTTCAAGACACTTCAAGACACATTTTCTGTCTCTCCGCGCATTTCATATCATTATTATGCAACGGCGTAGCCAGGATTTCATCTTGGGGGGGGGGGGGGCGGTTAGACTGCGACCCCTCCCACGGTAAGAACTTTTTGCATTTTGATTTTCCAATGGTGCAATTTGATGCATGTTTTTGCGCGTTTTATCGACGTGAAACAGTCCCACTTGTTTAAGGTAGCAGTATATTTTAGTGTTGATTCTTATTGAAAAATTTGTCTATAAAATGGTATAATTTAAACACACTTCTTATATTAATTCTTTTCACTGAATATCATGAACGCGACTGAACCCGAGCGAGCAGAGCGAGCGAAGGGGGAGGGGAGGGTGTGGGAGGGGGGTGTCCCCCCTCCCACGGTGAGAACGTTTTGCATTTTGATGTTGCAAATGGTGCAATTTGATGCATGTTTTTGCGTGTTTTAACGAGTTGAAACAGTCCCACTTGTTTGAGGTAGCAGTAAATTTTAGAGTGTAGATTATTATTGAACAAATTTCCTATAAAATGGTATAATTTAAATACACTAGTCTTTTTGTATTAATTCTTGCACTGAATATCATGAACGCTGTCTGTTCAGCAATCAAACAGAAAAAGCATGCACACGAGCGTGTATAGATAGGGGCATATCCCCTGCCACACGAAGGTGATTTTGCGTTTTCAGACCTGAAATTCAGTGATCTGGTGCAAATTTTTGGTGCAATACTTTTTCATCGAAGTGTTAAAATCACGGAATTTAGCTCTTATTCCGAATGTGCACCATCTGTGTGTATGTATAAAGTCTAGTGAGGTAGAGCTTAGGGGAAGGGGGATTCCCCCTCCCGCTCGTGGAGCTTTGGGGTTTTTAGAATTGAAATAAAGCGATCTGGGTATAGCCACAGTCTACTTCTATGCATGGAGGGGGGGGGGGGGGCGGGGGCGAGCAGGGAGAAGGCGTGGGCGAGTGTTATCTCCACCCTTCCCTTCCGATGGAGCTTTTGCCTTTTTAAGGTTGAAATTGAGATATCTCGTACACGCATATTTGATGGAATCAACATTTGGGAAATCACCAGAAAAAAAAAATACTGATGGGGGGGGGGGGGGCTGAGGGAGGAAAGGGTCGATTAAAAGGGGAAATTCCCCTTATACATGACGGAACCTTGAGTTTTCGGAATATAAGTGATAAGTCTTGTGCACTCAGAATTATTCATAATTTTTTGTAAATCTAAAAAGTGTACTTAGCTAGGGAAAGAGGCACAGAGGGGGAGGGTTTGGGAGGGGGGTATGGGAGGGGGATACCCCCCTCCCAAGCACGAGAGATTTTGCATATTTTGAATTGAAATTCAACGATCTGGTACACACTTTGAGTGAAATATTCAAAAGAAAATATCTTATTTGATGAAAGGTTGCAAAGGAGACCCGCTTCATGTGCTTGCATACAGTATACACGCATTTTTTTTCCGCCTCCCAAATCCTCGGTCCAAATCTTAGGGGGGGGGGGGGGGGGGCGACCGCCCCCGTCGCCCCCTGGCTATGCCAGTGTTATTATGTCATATTGATCTGCATGTACACTCAAATTCATCCATAAGATTGCATTTTTGCTTATGTTTGAAAGCAGGGATTCTCTACTTTTAAATTGAAACTATTTCTTTCCATTTGTATTTTTATATGCTTTCTTTGCCCAAGGTATTCAAAATCTGCACGTGTTTAGTTTGTGTTGTGTTATACCTGAATTTGAAAGAAATGTGAATAGAGGTATTCGAAGTTAGATAAAAAATCAATAACTATTGTGCTCAACAAAGACCTTCAACAATACCCCCATCGTACTAAAAATTAATGTTTGTTCCAAATACTGTAGTGCCAAGAAGGAGTGAAGTCCCTATTTTTCTCCCCTCCCCCCCCCCCCGAAAAGATATAATCCAGGGCTTTCTCATTAACATCATAATGCGGCACATTTTTGAAAGGATGTTTATTTAAAAATCAGACAGTGAATTTCTTCCCTCAAAAGAAAGGATAGAAAAAAATAGTTTACTTATCTGGAACCTCAAACCTTATCTTCACCCTTTGTCCCCATTGGCAAAAACTAACAATCGAAATCCGTTGTATCTTTTTAAAGTGAAAACAAAGTTCTGGTAAGGGCTTGAGAACCCGTCTGGCACCATTTCATATTTGCTTGCAATATATCGAAAGAGTCTACAAAGAAACTTACCTGGCTGACGCGGTTTGTCGGAATGATGAGTCGTTTTGGAGTATTTTTAGAAAAATAAAAAAAGTAGGTATAAGACCGACTTTTACTCCAGAAGGCTCCAGACTAACTCGGTCTCAGGGAAAACTCGACCCTATTTCAGACAATTTACACACAGTTCGTGATCGCCATGTTCAGTACTCTATAATACTACGGGTACCAAACGAGGCCTTACTGAGCAGACAGGAAAGTGCGTGCTAATCCTATACAAAACAAATGGACAGCACGCGGTCCTCAAGCCTATACTAGTATACGCACATCACCTCAGTTGCTGAGACGCGCGGTCTTTGAAGTTTTTGTTGTTGTTTATCAAGCGTCTTTGATTGTTTTTAGAGGTGCTTGAGAGGTGCACACTAATTTTGCCAAAGAGGTTTTTGATGCGCGCGTTGTAACAACTCGGACCATTACTGCGAGTAGCCAGAACGCTACAATGTAGTTTATACAGGCCGCTCCCATATGCATAGTACAACACTGTACAATTCAGAGGGACAACCAATGCAACTCATCCCGCCGTCAAGAAAACTGCGAGGCCGAGTTATCCCCGAGTCCGAGTCTAACCTGACCCCGTTCGGGTAAGTTCTGAGACTGAACGTTTTTGGTTAACATTTCCCATTTTCGTCGTTACCCATCGAATATCTTGTTATTAGTACAGTATGTTATCGATTAAATTTATTCCAAGCATCCACCTGTTTCTCATATTTCTTTTATACGGCTTTTAATTATTTGTAAAGTAGGGGTACCACCTATCGGCAGGGTACCTTGGCATCGGCACCCTGCGTATCATGGCTGTTTGCGCGTAGAACGAAAAGGCTCGCGCGGGATTAAGTGTCATTAGCTATAAAAACAACAAAAACGAAGAAACGAAAATCAAACTAAAAAACAAACTAACAAACCAAACTAAACACGTTTCAATTACACATCCGCTCGGTAACGATGCATGGCTGTGAAATTCACGTGTATTACCAATGGAGGGGAAGGGATGCCGATCGCTAGCTAGGTACCCTTTTCAGCTGCGCGAAGAAAACGGATTGCATGCACTAAAATTTGCGCTATTTTAAAACGGAGATTCATAATCAACGAGACGGTCACGACATTCAAAACTGCAGTATTTATGGCATATTTGAGGTAAGAATTAGGCGAATTTGTTTTACATTTTTAGAATAGACAAGCTACAGATCCTTAGGGTGACGATAGGTGGTACCCCCAATGCTACATTTAAAGAATTTAATGTACTAACGCGCTTTCGAATTTTGTTATGTTTTATCTTTCATAATACATTGCCATAGCTGTATTTTTTGCATCATTGTTAATTTCCTACTTTCTTTATGTTTAAATGTAATGCAATTTTCAACGTGACACTAATCCTGATCCAGTCTACCAAATTTGAACAAATCCGTTAACAAATGTAACCTCTCGAGCACAAAAATATGGCATTTTACCTTATAAAAGACGGAACACTTGGGGCAGCATCACCCAAAGTTTTAGGTTTGTAGATATTAACAATATAAACCTCAATACAAAATTTCAAAGAAATCAGTCAAAGTTTGGGGCCGCTAGAGTGCACACAAGAATGTAACACTGCTGAATCCAAAGTATCCTCCGGCACATATGCCGGGGATACAAAATACTGTATGCACAAAGCGCTACCATCCGGGCATTTGGGCTCCTAGGGATGAAAATTTGCTGTTGACGAGAGTTTCTCGTAGAGAGGTTTCGCGATGAAGGGCAAATTCCCATACGTTAAAATGCGTTATGTATGCAATGTGCGTACCAAGGCTGCCCTACTTTGGCAAAAGGAAGCAAGTGACATCGAGTACAAATGTTTGAATGAAGAAAATATGTTTTTGGGGTAGGCCCTTCAACATGGAAATTTGTGATGAGAAATAATGTCGGTATTCGTGCAAGTCATAATTATGGTGATGCATTTATGACAATTCGAAGAATTTTGATATTCCCATAAAAACTCATCATTATGTTACTTGTTTCTTTTTGCCAAAGTATTATAGATTTGTAGTAAACATGAAAAGTCTGGCGAAAGGAAGCATGTGACAATCATAAATTATCATAAGTATGTTACTTGCTTCAGTTTGCCAAAGTATTATAGATTTGTAGCTAACATAAAAAATTGGCAAAAGGAAGCAAGTGACAATCTTATCGTATAAGGATGTTACCTCCTCCCATTTGCCAAATATTTTAGATTGTGTGTAAATATAAATGATTTGGCAAAGAGAAGCAAGTGAAAATCATATCATGAGGTCGTAACTTGCTTCCTTTTCCCACCCGAATATCTCAGAAGTGAGTCAAAATTGTAACTTTTGGATTTTTCAGTTGAAAAGAGCATGCCTCAAATATGCCAAATCAATTAAAAAATCAATATCCATAAAAATGTCATCTGCTTCCTTTTGCCAAAGTAGGGCAGCAGGAGTCTAATCTTGCTGTTGGGCATCGATCGCTAGTGCGAGAAGGTGACCCTGACCCCTTTCTCTACTAAAACATAGTTCTACGACTACTATGATGGAACCTAGCAGCCAATTTTTCATTGGCTGAGATCAATACACTTGTACATTGTTTTCAACATTCTCCCATCGTCATGACATTGCCATGATGGGTAATACACTGTACTTGTGAGTATAGCCTGTTTCAACACTCAGACAAGTAGGCTAATTGCCATCAGACCTCTGTTTGTGGCGCTAATACAAGTGAAAAGCCTGTAAATGGAGTAAAAATATATATATGTATATGGGGAAGAGTACCAATGTTACAATATCATACACATGATTTTCTTTATATCTCTAATGTTTTAAAAATATCTTTATTAGGGGCCTTGACTTGGTTAAGACCTTGTATCGGCAAATTGATATGAGTGCAAGTTCATTAAAATAAATGAACATTTAGGACCTACCACCTGTAGCGGCGCCACAGAACAAAGAAGCCGTCAATGCTATAGTAGCAGAACGAAGGCAGATATTTCAGCCATCACAGGTAACATAGACGGAGACAGTATTACGTATAAAACAAAGTAAATGGGTTAAAAAAACGGTAAACGTCTCCCAGGTCAGCTAGCAGTCATCACAGCTCTCGAAAAGGGGAGATTGTCGAGCAGCCTCTATTAAACGCACCCTTTTGAGCCAATCAAATGTCTTTAACAAAAATGAGAGGTGAAAAGAAATGTGAAGCCCCTCCCCTCTCCGGAGCTGTTTGTCGGAGTCTCTGTATCTCTCGTATGATGTGACATAAAACATGAACCTGATAACAGTAACTTGTTTTACGGGAGACTTTACTATAGATCAAAGTTCAATGAGGCATGAACGTGTCTGTTTGTTTGTGCATGACTACAGAGCATGATCATGATTTCAAATGATAGTAGCACGACAAAGTCTCATTTCATGCTCAAGTGTCGTGATCTTATTTTACATGACCAACAAAGGTCAGATTTTATTTTGATTTGATGAACGATACCACTGCAGCTAGTAGGTGTAGCCTATAAAGATAACGCATGAAAGAACATTGACTATTGTTTAATTGAATGAAATGTTGCCAGTTGAACAGTTTACAACTGTATGATTTTAATGCCAATAAAAACACAAAAATATGTCATATTAAAAGAAATCGAATGCAACATCCTCAGGCATGAGAATGCATGATATCTGTTTTGTCAATTGGAGTCTGCATTATTTTGTTGTTGTTACAGTTAGATATTGCTCATCATCCTTTCACAATAGTTTATTTTATGGATGGAATGACCACACATATCAAAGTAAAAGACGTGGAAGGAAACTAGTTACCACAATGAATGTACAAAAAATGCGTTGTATACGGTATTAACAAAAATTCTTAGACATGGAATGCCTTTTATCGATTAAACACAGCATACTATTAGAGCAACAAACGTTATCTGTGGAAGGAATAAAGTGCGAGTCAATACGGGTATTTTTCTCAAGAAAGATAATAATTCGAGAGAGTAGAAAGCCACATTTTCTTTTATTTCAGCCCGTGATTTGCACAACACTTGTCTTTATCTTTTAAATGTCGATCATAAGCGGACCTTGGAATTCTGCTATGATCACGAAATCCGCGAAGTTCTTGGGTAACAAAGAAAAAAGGTCAACATGAGCCAATGTATACAGACCTAAGTACGTCATTATTTCGGGGTCATCCCACTAGACCAACACCCACGAGTCATACAGCCCACGAGTTCGACATTGAAATAGGTCCATGAGTCATACAGCTCACGAGTCATACAGCCCATGAGTTCGACACTAAGTAAAAACAGCCCACGAGTTCGACAGATACAAGACGGCTCTTAATGTGTCGGTCTCGAGGGCCTTGTTAGCTTAGTGTCGAACTCATGGGCTGTATGACTCGTGAGCTGTATAACTCACGGGCCGTATGACTCGTGAGCTCTATGAATCGTGGACTGTATGACTCGTGGGTGTCAGTCTCGTGACGTGCACCCATTATTTCTGCTATATCAGCATGCGATGATATCCGTAACATTTTCGTATGTGCAGACTCAGCGATTTTCTTTAACTGTCTGCATTCACTCCTAACTAACATTAGGCTGTGTCTGAAGTTTCATGATGCACCGTTCAGCAGAGGAAATGATTCGTGTTTCTGTAGTTATAACTATATTATGCCCCCCCCCAAAAAAAAAAAATACAATAGGGTTTTCGCATTGATAACTTCTAATATGATTTAACCGTCTAAATGCTACATCTGGGTCTTAAAATACAACATCTTAGCTATACTATGCAGAAAATCCCATTAAATTTGGTTGAGTGGTCACAGAGATAATTTACATGTGGATCGTCGTTTAAAGCGAACGCATGTCCTCTTCCATGCAAGTTATAGGAACTTGGACGCTCTTGGAACTGCATAATGTGTGCATACAATGGACAGAACTTGGAGGGAAAGGATTCCTGGCATCAGTGGCGTAACTACGGGGGGGGGGGGGTGCATGGGGGCACGTGCCCCCCCCCCCCCCCCCATATCCGCTGGTTTAAAAAAAAAACACCTTACCAATTTCTTTTTTACCATAATTAAAGAGGTGTATAGTGTGAAACATTGTTCAAAAAGCCAGGAGACGAAAAATGATGTTGAATCAGCGTGATTCCCAGTTGACATTCTGAATATAAGCAGGATGTGCGCAGTATACTCAAAACCTCACATCCGAACAGCAAAAAGAGTCGCTGCAATGTTGCGCAATGTGATGTAGAATGTACACCTTTGTACCTTACGCTTCGTTATATCAAAGCTAGATTATTGATTACGTTTGCAGTGTTGCTTTACATACTAGTCTATATTAAAATGCCTTGCATTGCCAATAATAAGACTTTACCTTGGCTATTTCCTAACTTTTCCATGTATATATATATATATATATATATATATATATATATACATACATATATATATATACATACATATATATATATGTATATATATATATATATATATATATATATATATATATACATATATATATATCCCTAGTTGGCACCTTAGGGAGACATATTGGGGGGAAGTGTCTTCATTAGGGAGACAACTGGTCAAAGGAGACAATTTTCGTGTCTCCATTGCGTAAATTGCCATTGAACATGTATTTTAAAATTTGCATATAAAACAAATGGAAATGTCTTCCAAATGACCCATCTAGGAGTATATATATATATATATATATATATATATTAATATATATATATATATATATATATATATATATATATATGTATAATACACACACACACAAACACAAACAATTAAGGGATGCTCTAAAGTGCAGATTTTGGACATCCTTCCCCCGCTTGGTGACTTCGACGCCCCTTCGCTGGTCATACGTTCCCCAATCATGAACATAAACCGACACCCTTGACTACCAGTGGCGGAACCGGGGGGGGGGGGGAGTCATCGGGCACGCTCCCCCTTTTAATTTTAAAAGCGAAAAAATGCTCTACAAACGGCTTTTTTTTTAACTGTAAAATGTCAAAATTTTCAAGCTCGCTCGCTTCGTTCGCTCGCATTTAATCGTTATACCACTCTCCTGATGTTGCTGCCAGTAATTGCTAGCAGTTACGCCCGGTGAGCCCCCCTCCCCCCTCAATTTCCATAGCAAAAAAGGATATAGCAACAAACGGCAGTTTGGGGACTTTAGAATGTCAACATTTTCAAGCTCGCTCACTTCGCTCTCTCGCATTTAAGCGTTATGCCATTCTCCTTAATTGCCAGCAGTTGCGCCGGTGCGCCCCTTAATTTCCTGAACGAAAAAATATAGCTACAAACGGCAATTTTGGGACAGTAAAATATCACAATTTTCGAGCTCGCTCGCTCCGCTCGCGCGCATTTAATCGTTATGCCACTCTCCTGATGTTGCTGCCAGTAATTGCCAGCAATTGTGCCCGGTTCGATTTCCAAAGCGATTCCCCCCTTAATTTTCAAGGCGAAAAAATACAGCTACAAATGGCAATTTTGGGACGGTAAAATGGCAAAATTTTCAAGGTCACTCGGATTTTATCGTCATGCCATTCTCCTGATGTTGCTGCCAGTAATTGCCAGCAGTTGCGCCCGGTGAGCTCCCCCCCCCCCCCAATTTCCAAAGCGAAAAGATGTAGTTACATACGAACGGCATTGTTTTGATTTTAAAATGTCAACATTAAAGCTCGCCCGCTTCGCTCGCTCACATTCAATCTTTATGCCATTCTCCTTAATTGCCAGCAGTTGCGCCTGGTACACCCCCCTTTACTTTTCAAAGCGAAAAAATATAGCTACAAATGGTACTTTTGGGACAGTAAAATATAGGTTTTCCCGGTCAATTCATACTTTTGTCACTCAAATTCATTAATGTGCATTCAAATTCACACAGCGCACGCACGCGAAAATATTCGGGCATTCAAATTCAGAATCCGAGCGATCAGTTTCATTTATGGACGTTCTATTTCGTTTTCGTGAAATCAAATTCACGATTGGGCATTCAATTTCAAAATGCGAGCACCGACTTTCCTACTCGTGCATTAAAATTCATGCGATAGTCATGTGATAGTCCCAATGAGCTTGTTTGGAGCGTTCAAAATTATTTTTAGGCGATCAAGTTCCTACTTCGTGCAATCAATTTAACGAGGAAAATGAAGTAGATTTTAAGAAAGGAAAAAGAGCCAACACAACCATTGAAGGCTTGCATAAAGTGTAATTATGATTGTTACAGGTTCTACATTGGTCTCTGTTCATGTATTCTTTGTTTTTCATCTCAATAAATTTCAAATTGTAATGTCCAATCAGCAGTGCATCCAAACAATACAACGACAATTTAATCATATTTCTTGATGATACTGCATGCTGACAACGCCCCAACACCAACCACATAATGACAATTCATCAATTTAAAGACAAACTGACACACAATGATCTCACATAGTCCCGCAAAAGTAAATCAATAAGACAGCAATACACAACAAACAAGACGTATAAAATGTTCATGTATCAGTTTCAATATAATGTAGTCGAAATTGTTTTTTTTTTTCTTCGAAAGTGTCAACCAACCCTCCGTATTATGCTCGTCTGTAGGCCTATACAGTGCCTAATGTTTGTTTGTTTGTATCATTTTCCATCAAAGAAGATGGCTGGATAACCCATATTCAGCTGCAATAGCTGGCCTTCCGTATGGGGTCCAGTTGGATGTTCTGCTCTTTGCGATGAATAAATGAAATGGGATCTTTTACGTGCATGAGTTGTGACTCTCTCACACATGGGACCTCCATTTGTAATCTTTATGTCCAATCCGAGGGACATGTGCCTGTATATTCCTTTTTGCTAAGCGCGAGTTGAAAATTGTCAATGAACAGGTGGACCTCTACTGCAAAATAAATAATCATCATAAATCCCAATATATTCAAAGCCAAATGAGAAACACATGCATACACGGCCCCAAACTAACTAAATTCAAGACTTCTTTTAAATTGAATGCAGTTATTTGGAACATGGTTGCCTATTCACGAATTTGAATGACCGACTAGATTCCGTCGCCAGCTTGACATGAATTTGAATGCTCATTGATGAAATGCGTGCTCCTCTCTTAAATTTGAATGCTCCGATAGTGAATTTGAATGTTCCGATAGTGAATTTGAATGTTCCGATAGTGAATTTGAATGCTCCGACAGTGAATTTGAATGCTCGGACAGTGAATTTGAATGCTCGGATAGTGAATTCGAATGACCGGATTTTGAATTTGATTGCTGATTTAGCGCTGCGAGCGTGGAATGCGTGAAATCGAATGCTCGGAATAGGAACTTGAATGACAAAAGTATGAAATTGACCTGGAAAACCTATATCAAAATTTTCAAGCTCCGCTCGCTCGCATTTAATCGTTATGCCATTCTCCTGATGTTGCTGCAAGTAATTGCCAGCAATTGTGCCCGGTTCGATTTCCAAAGCGATTCCCCCCTTAATTTCCAAAGCGAAAAGATATAGCTACAAATGGCAGTTTTTGGACTTTAAAATGTCAAAATTTTCAAGCTCGCTCGCTTCGCTCGCTCGCATTTAATTGTTATGCAATCTCCTGATGTTGCTGCCAGCAATTTGTCGTTTCACATCGTCATTCCATAATCCATTGTAAGGAAAACGTACGATGTCGCTCAATGACTGCGCTGTGGAATTTATCACATTCCGTGATGTATTGTAGTCCCCATTAAGTTTACAGACTGACAGCGCACGCTCACACGCGCACACACATATACACACGCACGCACGCACAAGCCTACACACCCTCATAATTACTTTTCTACGAGGTCCCCCCCCCCCCCAATTCATGTCATTGCCCACGGTACGCCACTGCCTGGCATGCTCTATAAAACTCCTCATTTCTCTTTGACCACTGACGCAAATCGGATGGGTGTTCTGTAAGATGTAACCTAACTGAAATTGTATTTGGATTTATTCATTATCTTTAAAGTTATCATTGCGGAGGTTTCCGTTGTACTTTTTTTTTTTTTTTTTGGGGGGGGGGGGGGGGGGGGACATACGGTACCAAAAGCAAAATGTCTTGTTTTCCTTGCATACATTGATGACGTAGCTTAACAACTTGATGTAACCAGGTCTAACTGAATATGACAAGCGAAGAAGCAAAACAATAAAAAATGGCAAATTGAAAGCCATTCAAAGTCTTGTTTAATGTCAATCAAAAGAAAAATAATCATCGTACGTGGCCAATCTCAGACCTTATCATGTCATTGATAGTCTTATCGTTTCCTTGTTTGGCCGTATTTACATGACAAAAATAGCATGCAATGCATGTGGGAGATGAAGTTAATACATCATGCATTTACATCAACCCCCTCCCCCCCCCCCCCCCCCCTCACGACGAGAAGGTTTACACTTGTATGGTGTGTGAAAATCGACATTTTTTTTTTATTCTGCTGTTGTATACAAACATTATTGTGTAAAATCATTTTGGATCTGTACCCGGAGTTATCAAAGTTTTGCACTAGCCTCACATTCAGAGAGAGATTGGCTTCAGCACTTAAGGTTTGCTGATTGTTTTAATCGAAATCAGGGTCTAGTGAGGTTTAAAGGTAGAAATCAACTTGTGATAACTGTTTTAATCCAAAACGCTTTGCATCCTTTCAAATACATTATCGAAAACTGCAGGGTATGGTTCCTGCTGTACGTATGTCACTGTCTTTGCCTGTTTTCATATGGTTGGATTGACATATAGCCATTGACTTAACTCTGCACTAGCTGGTCGTCACTGGGAATCCACATGTTAGTGCTTGAGGCGGACCGTTTCTTTGTGTTACCCACCCTGTCTGTGCAATGAGTGAATGAAGGAGGATCTCCGACAAGCGTGGGTAGTGATTCTGTCTCACAACAACATTACACTGTGGCTACATTGATGACGCCTACACAAGGCAAACATCCAGGATACGCTCCATGCAAATGAACTCTAACGGGGGCGGGGTCACATTACAGCATAATTACCCCCTTTGCTCACCCTTACTAGTACTTGCCTCGAGTCACTCATCCCTTCTCTAACACTGCTGCGATTGGCTGAGAGTTTTTGCGGACAGAGCGATGATTGGCTAGTAGTAAAGTACCATGTCGCCAAAAAGAGACTTAGTTTACAAATCAGACTCTGAAGAAGTGATTGACATTTAGATCCCTCTGAAGTTCAGTTTGTGGTAAAATAGGCTAATTTACGTCCACTTTGGTATTGAAATCTGCAATTCTGTGCATTTCATAATAATAGTGATAATAATAATATTGATATTGATGATGAAAATAATAATAATAATAACAATAATAATAATAATAATAATAATAATAACAATAATAATAGAGAGACTCTTATAAAGCGCTCATTCTACCTAAAAAGATAATCATGACGCTGCAGAACAGAGTACATAATGTACTAGTATCACGTTACAACAGAGTATCACAGAAAATAATAATAACAATAAACAAACAATATACGTACACATAGGTTAAATATTGTCAATTCAAATTAAAAAGGTAGGTCTTAAGGTTCTTTTTAAAACCATCAATAGAAGATGCTTGTCGAAGAAATTTTGGCAGAGATTTTTGATTTCATGCATTAAGCAGAGATTCCAAGATTATAAGCGCACAGTAACTTACAAGGGGTCAATTCTCCTGGGTGAATTATACTAGTATGCAAATGCTGGCTCAATGCGTGTGTGAAACTGGCTAAAAATCACGCAAATGTTAACAGTGCGGTGTGTATGCGATGCGCGTTTCCAGGGGCCTAACCAAAGATTTAATAGAAATAAAGCTTCTTTGGGCCGAACCTTGTCGTTGGCCATTATTCGCTAGTACAAGTCTATGAAAGTGACCTTCACCCCTTTCTCTACGATGGAACCTTGCTGAGATCAATACAGGAAGTCTTGCACATCGTCCTGACATTACCATGTATGGGCAACACTGTACTTGTGAGTATAGCCTGTTTCAACACTCAGACAAGTAGGCTAATTGCCATCAAACCTCTGTTTGTGGCGCACATACAAATGAAAAGCCTGTAAATGGATTTAAAAAGAAATATATGGAGGAGGGGTCTCATGTCACAATATCATACACATGATTTCCTTTACATCTTAATAAAAAAAAGAAAAACTTTATTAGGGGCCTTGACTCGGTTAAGACCGTGAATCGGTAGATTGATGTGAGTGGAAGTTCATAGAAATAACTTAACAATTACCTTCTGCTCCGGCGCCATATGATAAAAACAAAACGGTCAATGTTAGTAGCAGAACGAGGGTAGATCTTTCAGCCATCGCAGGTATACACGTAGACGTAGATAGTATTACGTAATAAAGTGAATATAGGTTGAAACAGTAATGTCCCACAGGGCCAGCCACCACTGCTGTCACAGTTCTCGAAAAGGGAGGAATATCGAGCAGCCTCTATGCAATGCACCCTTTTGAGATAAGCAGATGTCTTCTGTCACACCCACGTAGCTTGGAAGTATGCCTTGACGATGACTATGTAATAGGAGGACTTTGGGCTAGGCAGTGTGGGCTATGCGTTGACGACAGATCACATCATTGTGTTATCAGAAGACGCTTTACATTTTTTTTTTGTAATAAAAACAAACAAAAAGCAAACGGACTAGAGTGGTGGGAAAACATGAAATTAGTTATATACTAGTCCCTCCTCTCGATGAAGATGTTTGTCGAAGTCTCTGTATCTCGTGTATTATGTGACATAAAACATACACCTGATAACAGTAACTTGTTTCACGGGAGACTTTACTATAGATCAAGGTTCAATGAGGCATGAACGCGTCTGTTTGTTTGTGCATGACTATAGTGCATGATCGTGCTTTCGAATGATAGCAGCATGACAAAGTCCTTTTTTTTATACTTAAGTGCTGTGATGTTATTTTACATGACCAACAAAGGTCAGATTTTATTGTGATTTGATGAGCGATACCACTGCAGCTAGGATGTGTAGCCTATAAAGATACCACATGAAAGACTGACTATTGCTTAAATTAATGAAATGTTGCCAGTTGAACAGTTTACAACTGTATGATGTTAGTGCCACAAAATTCATATTCATATGTCATATTAAAGGAAAATGAATACAAAATTCTAAGGTATGAGAATACATGATACCTGTTTTGTCAATAGTAGTCTGCATTATTTTGTTGTTGTTACAGTTAGATATCGCTCCTCATCCTTTCACAATAGTTTATTTTATGGATGGAATGACCACATTATATATCAAAGTGAAAAGGTTTGGAAGGAAACAAGTTACCATAATGAATATACAAATGATGTTATTTATACGTTATTAACAAAAATTCTGAGACGTGGAATGTTTTTAATCAATACAACACAGAATTCTACAAAGGCAGCAAAGGTTAACTGTGGAAGGGATAAAGTGCGAGTCAATACGAATATTATTACTGGTATAATGAAAGATGATAATTCGAGAGAGTAGAAAGCCACATTTTTTTTTTATTTCAGCCGGTGATTTGCAAAACACTTGCCTTTTCTTTAAAGGTCGATTATCAGCGGACCTTGGGATTCTAGTATGTTCACGAAACCCGCGAAGTTCTTGGGTAAACAAGAAAAAGAGTCAACATAAGCCAATGTACCATTATACAGACCTAAGTACATCATTATTTCTGCTATATCAACAGGTGATGATATTCGTAACATTTTCGTATTTGCAGACTCGGTGGCAGAATGTCAGTTTTATAACTGTCTGCAGTCACTCCTTGCCAACAGTAGGCTGTGTCTGAAGCTCCATGATGCACAATTCAGCAGAGGAAATAATGCGTGTTTCGATCGTTGTAACTATAAAAACAAATGTCTTACTTTCCTTGCATACATTGATAACTTGATAACTTGATGTAACCACTTACTAGGCTACTTATTATGACAAGCATATAAGCAAAACAATAGAAAATGGCAAATCTAAAACCATTCATAGTTGTGATTAAAGTCCAACAAAAGAAAAATAATCATCGTGGCCACTCTTCGTTTCTTGTTTTGCCGTAGTTACATTATAAATATAATTATGTAGCATACATAAGGGCGGTGAAGTTCATGTACCATGCATTTACATCGACCCCCCCCCCCCCCCTCCCCGACGAGAAGGTCTATACTTGTATATGGCGAGTGGAAATCAATATCTTTTTTTTTCTGTTGTTGTATCCATACTTCTGTCGCGCCCTTAAACCATAACTTGGTTTATTCCGCAACTTGCCGTGTGAAACACCGGTCACACAGCGCTTTACGGCTTAATCACGGCCAAGACACGTCAAAAAGTGATGTCGAATATAAGACGAGCTACGGTCGATTTATAAACGTGGCAGGACGCGGTAAAAAGTTGTGAACTGCTCAAAATGTTATTACGCGGACAACCACGGGCGGCACACGTGGTAAAGACGTGCAATACACGCGAAACACACGTGATAATCCGTGTTCCGGCAGTGATTAAAACTTGGGGAGACGCGGTAAAGACGCGAAAGTTTAGCGGTCTTTCACGGGCAGAGCACGGTCATCTGACGCGTGTAACGCGTTGGTATCTCGAGAAATGGCGTGTGTTTAGCGGCTTATCGCTGACAAATGGATTTTTACGCGTACACACACGTGGCTGGACGTGGTTAGCCGTACTTAGGTAGTGCTTCAGCAGTGGAACAGCCGCCAAAGGCCATACCCCGTGCAAAGCACGGCCAAACCAAAATTGACCAAAATATTACCACTTACGACTACGTCCACCAGATTTTCATAACTTTTTGTATGTGATTTGGACGTGGAGTGCTGTGTGACCGGGGCTTGAGCTCTTCAACATGCATACACGAATGTGCTGCTTGCCTGCGCGTACGCACTGGCAGATATTTTATTTCTGGTAGCGTAGGCTGCAATTTACGGTTTAAGCCAAAGTTACGGTTTCGAACCTCGACATATGTCTCAAACATTATATTGTATAATAAACATGTATTAAGTATTGTGTAAAATTACTTTGGATGTGTACCCGGAGTTATCAACGTTCTGCATTAGTTTCACACAGAGAGGTTGGCTTCAGCACTGAAGGTTGGCTGACTATTTCATCACAAGGGGTCAAATAAAGTTTGAAGGTAGCAATCAACTTGTGACGAACGTTTTAATCAAGAACGCATTATGCATAATATGCAAGGTCTCAAATACAATTATCGAAACCTACAAGGTACGTATGTCAGTGTCCTTGCCTTTTTTCACATGGTTTGATTAATCATAGCCCTTGACTTAACTCTTCCCTAGCTGGTCGTCACTGGGAATCCACTTGTTAGTGCTCGGGGCGGACCATTTCTTCAGTTTATCCACCCTCTCTGTGCGATGAGTGAGTGAAGGAGGATCTCCGACATGCGTGGTTTGTGATGCTGTCACACAAGAACATTCCACTGTGGCTACATTCCAAGCAAACAGTCTTTGAAAGGTACCATCTCATAAATGATAACGCAATAAAAAACTTGAACAGCGCCCTCTGACAAGGGCACACATCTAATCTGTCTGCTACGCCGAGCGTACACTGCCTACTCGAAATCCTCCTATTCATCATGACTTACTACCAAGCTACGTAAGTGTGACAGTTGGGTACACCGGTCGCGCGAGAGAAGAGAAGAACCCGCCACGGCTGAGCACGGACCCCGAACGGTCGTCCGTCAATTTGCCAACTGCCGACTTGGGCTAAACACACAACACTGACGTCGCCACACATCACCTTCTACTTTTCATGACGTGTTTCTGGAACTTTGCCGCCTCGTCTGCACGTATTCCAGGCCACGCCAAATGGGACCGATACTTTGAATTAGTTACATACAGCCCACATGAGACCCACTGCCTCGGAGTATCACACATGTGACGGTGACAGGGCAGACCGACGCTTTGTTCTAGACTGAGTCGATATTCCATCATCGCCAACAACATGAAGCTTGAATCCATAATGGATCGGATATTCCTGACTTGTTTTCGGCTATCCGGATTGATACTCCACATTCTTGCTCTAAGCCCGGCCATAGGTGAGTCCCAGCAACTATATAGTTGCATCACTCATTCTTTTACCCTTTTCTAACAGTTCGAAGTCGAAGACTGCGCATGAAAGTATATTATTGACTGTTTATTGTGACCATTCTTCTTCGGCTTTACAGAGCTGTACCGTGACCATTGTATTATCCATCGCTAAATACGCGCATTAAAAGTTCTTCGCTTGAATGCGTTTCCCCTGCCTTTTCACGAGCGGAGCGGATCGTAAGTGACAGGATACCTTATTGTCTTGAAGGACGAAACACTCTCAATTTACTTGAGTAGTACTAGTGTGTTTTCCTTTCTTTTTTCCCTGCGGCGGGGAAGTTTCTGTTTGTTTTTATTTCTATTTCATTCACTTAAATGTTCCGCGGATGCTGAAATGTGCGACGAGTATAATCGTCTGCATGGTACACACATCCATGACACCGTGTGCTAAACTATTTTAATTAGATAAATATCAGGAAAAACTGAATACTGTTATTAGTCCGATCGTTGTCAGGAACGCTGTTCTCGACAACATTATTGTTTCTGTTCCTGTTTTATAGCCCAGATGATGTATCAAAACGAGAAAGAATTAATAGCAAGTTTTGTCAAAGGCCGACCTGTATGGATATCTCGGGTGGCTTCCCTTCGATTCAAGTCTTGCTATAATTCTCTCAACAATTATTGTCATACAGAATTCTTTAAGATTCCAAGAGCATTTCAAATTTTACCTAGCAAAAGTCGTAAAAAATAATGATAGATATCAACGATTTCATTTTTTTTTCACAAGAGAGTGACTCGAGGAAAGTTTTTGCGGCATTCGGAAACCATTTTCCTGTCTGGTTTACACATAACGGTTCCTGTTTTGACTGCAGCTTAACGCAACATCACCCGACCGTACTAATGCCATGTTGTCCGAACTATGGTAGGCCTTTGTATGGATACAGGTAGATTTGTCGACAAAATAAGTCCATGAAATCTGCTTTTATAATGACTACAACTACCTACCGCGTCAGATCTCTCAGAGCAGAAGAAGAAGAAGAAGAAGAAGAGAAGAAGAACAGTAAACACGATACCCACTACAAACGTTTTTAAGTCTTATCATCTCGAAAGAAGATTTTAATTCGCGATCCGTTTGATGTGCATTTTAAAAGTGAACGCGGATATTTTTACACAAACACAATACAGAAAATTTCGCCCTTTCGGCCTCGCCCAAGTCGACAAATCGAAGTAAATTGAAGAAAATTCTAGACCCCGATGAATATGAACATAAGTAAACTCTATCGTGTAAGTTGAAATTCACGTTATTCGAAAGATTTTCCGAGTTCCCATGGATTCGACATGGGTGAGGTTGACTGAAATGATATAGATTGACACGTATTAACACGAAAATACCTAGAGATCCCCATCCACTCCACGCAGGAACAACAGCAGCGACAACAACAACAAACACACAAACACACCCAAAGTTTCTCCCTTGATTCAGGAGCACTATCTAGAATTCTATTGACAACTGTTAAACACAAGCAGGTCGCTATTTAACCCGTGTAGAGACACGCCTGGATATAGTACATAATTATTAGTGACTTTTCCCATGTACCTCCTGTTCTGCCCATTGCCATTACATGGGTGCGTATGGATAATCACGCGTGATTGAAATTGATCCCGGCTCATGTGCTAATGTGAAATTTATTCCGCGAGTTTGATTGTAGGTCCAGTGTAGTAATTAGTGGGATCAATTCCGAGCCAATTTAATTCGCTCGTTACCAGAAACGCATGTATGGCTTCATGGGGCGCTTATGGGGGTCGCGTACGATGTAACGATCTAACGAAGATGATGCTTCAAT
Source organism: Diadema antillarum (assembly GCF_040938485.1). Classification (NCBI taxonomy): domain Eukaryota; kingdom Metazoa; phylum Echinodermata; class Echinoidea; order Diadematoida; family Diadematidae; genus Diadema; species Diadema antillarum. The sequence goes on along the minus strand of NW_027271945.1, from coordinate 139,035 downwards.
GAGCCAAAATGCATAGTGACAATGGAATGTACAGTGTTTTAATGGCCTATAGCGAATGAATTACACGGACTTTTCGACTTTTTATTACATAGAGCGTTTTTAGCAATTTACTTCCTTCAAAGGTATAGAACATTTATAGCCCTATTTTCTGAGCAATCATTGAAAGACGACGTGCACTTTTGAAAAGTTGAAAAAAGAATATGAATGACAAAAGCAGACGAGCATCGAACTGTTTTTTAACTGTTTAAACTTTTAAAGGTCATCACGGACAGGATAATCGTTTTCTCCGAATGAATGTTTTAATCGCTGTTGCGTTAAAGGGGAATGACACCCCAATATACATATAAATTGAGTGAATACAGAAATATTAATGGAAAACGTTGACAAAAATCGAGGAAAACCGGACAATCCATTGAAAAGTTATGACTTTTTACCGTTTTGGTGCAGCCATCTCTGATTAAGAAGACTCTGACAGTACTTTGTGACGTCATGTATTGAAAACTATTTAAAGAAAACACGAAGAAAAATCAACACGTTTTCACTTTCCTTGCCATTTTTGTTTAATTCTCCTGGTATTGTACGATTTTGCCTAAAACTTCGCTTATGTGTTCTACTGGTATTGCTCCAACCTTTCAATCCACACTTATAATTATTTGGGTTTCATTCTCCTTTAAAGATTCTTTAACAAAATTTCCCAAATCTTAGTGCAACCCTACTGGAAAGAGCAGAGTATCCCACAGTATATGTTCACAGTGTGTGTACACAGTCGGCTATCTGAGAACGCTCGAATTTAACAGTTCAGTGTGAAGATGAGTTCACACTGCTGTGTGGTTTTTCCACAGTTTTGGGACATTTACGTTAAAGGGGATGGCTAGTAACCGATCAGTGGGAATCAGTGGGAATGCTGAGGGATGATTGTTCCAATCCTTATGGGATTAATTTAAGAGTACATTATATATCTACTGTTGTGTGAAAATTATTTGCTTCAGAACGGTCTCATATTCAAGTAATGTGCAGATTAATGCCCCGTCACTGACCAGGCCCGCTAACCTGGAAACATTAAACTGCATATTACGTGAATATGAGACAATTCTGAAGCAAATTATTTTCACAAAACAATAGATATCATAACGTACTCTTAAATGAATCCCACAAGGATTGGAACATTCATTCTCCAACATTCCCACTGATTCCCACTGATCAGTTACTAGCCATCCCCTTTAATGTGAAGTGACATTCTAAAGACATTAAAGGGATTGTATAGTTTTGGTTGAGACCTAGTTTCAGGTTTCTGACATTTTTTGGTGAGATAATGAGAAACCTCTTATGAAATATGAAAGAGCATGTAAACCATGAGGAATTCAACGTTTAATGGATGGAAATTGGTTTTGAAATGGCTGAGATATCGAAAACAGAGCGATTCTAATAAAGTGCGGGACCCACACTTTTATTACCATCGCTTTGTTTTACTTTGTTTTTGCATGTTTCTGTTATTCCAAACCCGATTTTCATCAAATAAACTTTGAATTCCTCTTAAAATGGTATGCTCTGTACTATTTCATAAGTGTTTTCTTGGTATCTCACAAAAAGTTAAAAGCCCAATTCTCATCTCCACCAACACTGTACCATCCCTTTAACAGCCACTTTATCTGTGACTTTCGCAAATGAATTCTCCCGTCCCAAACAAACTTTATGGCATATTATTGTCATGACTATCTATATATTTGCATAGACTGTAGCTGATATGGTACGGTAGCTTGATACATTCAATACCCTTTTCTGCGTTTAATGGAAGTAATGCCCTATTGAAGTCTTTTGGGAAGTCGTTCTATACCACATCGTCACCACAGTGAACTTTATGTGAGATGAAGGTTACTATTGTTATATGTGTATATCTTGGTGGTTTTTTTTCAACCTTTGGATGCACATACAATTCAATTGCGCCAAGTAACGCACCGTGATTCAATAACGCCTCGCATGTTGATCGCCAAGTTGCATTGGAGTCCGAGCCCTCCTATCTCCACTCGCACGCGATGGCTGCTCGATCGATCATGGATTTCCATTTCGACCCCACCCACGTGGTCTTAACAAAATTGCATTTCTGCTCCATACTTGATAAAACATTCTGGCCAAGCAAGAACCTGTACCCTATCTGCCCCTGCGTTAAATATACTATACTGTATAACAATAAAAACTGCGGTGCTTCGTGCGCATTTCTAGAATGAAGCATCTGCGCAGTGGGTATTATACCGTTACATCATAGACTGGTAGTAAGTTACAGCAATTTGAACAAGTGATTCTCAAAAGGTATTCTACAACGTATTTTAGTCATTATCTATAGAAACCACTGTAATGCCATTGAGGATGATAATGAATAACAATTGGCTTTGTAATAATTTTAACTCCGTCAATGAGATTAAGAAGACACACACAAACACAAACATCAAAAATACAACAAGTATTTCATAAGCCTCGATATCATCCAGCCATATCATACCTGTAAAAAATATCATTCCTCTAATAAGGCGGATCTAGGCCATGTAGCCACGTCGTAGATATGATACTTTTCCCCGTCGTGTGTATTTGTGTGTGTTTGTGAGTGTGCGGAAGTGTGAAACTGAACACAGGTGACTATTATTAAACAAGGAAAGAAAATTAGATAGAAAGCTCATCAGGTATTGTGAAAGGGAATAGGGTGCACATAGCATAGTCAATATTGCATTGCAGACAATGATCGAGTTACATAATCGTATACAATTATATGTATGTGACATATGCCACGTTATACTTCTCTTCGCCACACTCACCATTAGATTAGATGTAAGAACGGTGATTTATTAGAAACTCTTTATTAGAAATATAATTATCATGAAAAATCGAAACTGCATTCTCTCCAGTGCTACCAGTGATGTTGTGAACAGAACAAACGAACGGTAACTGCGTAAAGTCAAAATCTATACCACTGACGAATTTTCCATATTCTTATATTCGTCCTAGAGACTGTCGATCCTGTAGTGTTAGAGTATAAAACAGTTTATTGACTTAGTGATAGATTTGTTCATGGATATCTCGATTATGAGAGCAAGATTTTTACAATTGTTGTATACTTTTGAATCATCTATTTTTCTTTTAATTCGTCAGAGCATGTTGCAGCCCGGTCAGCAAAGAGCTAATATTTCTCAAGTTGAACCACGACTGTGTTAACCACCTTCGTGCAAAATCAAGTACCTGTCTGTGAGTGCACGTCACGAGTTCGACAACCACGAGTCATACAGTCCACGGGTCATACAGCCCACGAGTTATACTACACATGAGTTCGACACTAAGCAAACAAAGCCCACGATATCGACACATTAAGCCCCGTGTTGTAATGTCGAACTCGTAAGCTGTACCTGGTGTCGAACTCATGGGCCTTATTTTTGCTTATACACGTAGTGTCAAACTCATGGGATGTATGACTCGTGGGCTGTATGACTCATGGACCTTTTTTCTCTATCGAACTCGTGGACTTTATGACTTGTGGGTATCGGTCGTGGGATTACCCCCCGTCAGGTCGTGTGTGAAATTATGCACATTTGACTTATTGGCACAATAGGTTACGTAAACACGAATTTGATTTTGGATTTACTTGTGCAAAAAAAAATCCTTCATCGTGAATTTTGGCGTTGCTTATAGACAAAAGAACAAATGTACATGTATGAGATTATAATATAAAATATACAATACGCATAATATACATAGTATATATCATACAAAATGTCGACGTTTTCTACAGGGTAAAGGAAAACAAAATTTGTGTCACTAATACCTTGAAGAGGCCTTGTATCAACGTCATAGCCACGATTTGTTTAAGGAATTTAAGTTACATTCAAACTTCTCAAAATTACCTTTCATTTCGTTGTTTTAGTATACTCTTATCAATATGGCATTAAAGAGTCTTCTGAGCGTCATACAGGCTTATGCCTTATTTTACAATCACACACACACACACGCACTTACACACACACACACACGCTTATTCCTGACAATATTAAAGGTAATCGTTTGTAACAAGTATAATATCAGGCCATCCGGACAGGTTGCGTTTTCGTATATTTCGACGAAGATTAAGTGACTCCTTCCTGTAACACAGAATTTAGCATTGGTCCAGGTAATCAATTATTTCTTGACCTTTCTTGACCTATTTGTGGAAGTCAACCTTCATACGTCGGAAGTGAGCAATATACTTACTCATATTATACATTAGGAACTGCCAATTATAAGATATGAAATGTGAGAATTGGGAGACGCAATATTCGAAATCGTCTTCTTGAATACCATATAGGGCCTACATTGTATTGTGGCATGAAAATACCAACTATCCTGTAACGTAGAACTATGTGGACCTCTTTTAAATGGTAGATACTATTTATCTATCTCATTATCAGTTACTTTGTTTTGCTGTCGGAATCGCTTTAGTTGACGTCGATTTTCTGTGTACCCCCTTTTTTAGATTGTAAGTATTTATATTTGTTGCTCAGACTTATGTCAAGAAATGGCAAATATTATCATACATCAGCGAGAATTTTCAAATGACGTCTTTATTGCATATATGACTTCTGTGAGCAATCGATGGAAAACTGGAAAGTAAAACCAGACAAAATACAATGATTGTAAATACAATCCCCATGCGTGTACATACAAACACGTACACACAGCACAATCGCCAATGCAGAATAAACCATAGTACGATCGAAACTCGCATTGTATACATTCAAGACAAGTATACCCTAAGCCTCAGAGACTCCGAATTCGTTGGTGGTTCGATATAACCACCAGAATCAAATTAACCAAGAGTAGCTGGTTGGTTAATATTTATAGTTTGCGATTGAAACGAAAAGTGAGAGGAGAGAGAAAGGTTGATTGAAGGGAACATAATTGAAATCGTGTGAGTTAGTGTAGAATTTGCGAGAAAAGCAACACTATCACGCAGTAGAGTGAGTTTGTGTACGAGTATCATTTCACCACGGTTCACTCACGTCAGCCAAGGACTATTCTTCTGCGAGTCCGTGTAGTTAAAAAAAAGTCATACAATTACAAAAAAGACAACAGCTTACGCATAGTATAGCAAACAACGTTATAGACAAATGTACAGAATTTTGTAACAGAAACAAGTTTTGACATCAAGTAAACATAATATGAAAAACTGTTAAGACGTTTGTTTTGAAAGCTCACCTTAGGCAAACTTTAATTTGATTTAGGTAAATATTCCAATTCAAAAAATTGTAATACAAAAAGCACAGAATAATACAAAAGAAAGCCCTAAACACATACGACAAAGTTATACTTCGGTTGATACTATTTTTCATGATGTTTTGATACCACGTATCACGTCTTGATGCCTTTAACAAACGAGGAGCAAGTGAGTTCATGTCGAGAGATCCCACATACATTTTTGGTCCCGGGTGCGGCCCCGTTAGCCACGGCTCGTTGGCTCTCATATTAGCTCGCGTAGGTATACTGTCAAATTTCATTAATCCGGCGGAAGACAGACTTAGCGTAGCGCGTCTTGGAGTCATATATTCCTGGCGGTGCCGTGGTCGTCAGAAAGTTCATTTACCTTGATATTATTAGTCCCAGATGTATGAAGGAATGGTGGGTTTTACGGCACACGATGAAAAGCTGGAATATACGCCACATTCCAATGGATTCATGTGAGGCCAAAAGATGAGTTTTGGAATCATGATGGAACAGTTTCCCTTCGAGTTTGCGATGAGAGAAAAAATTCATAATTTGATGACAAGAAGTTATGTTTATATGGTCACTGTTTATTTGTATCTGTGTGTGTGTGTCGTGTGTGACGTAATGAATATTCAGTCAAAGTGATTTTCCTCAAATCGGCAAACCACCCAATTGCAGACCCATGTCTGATAAAAGCATGAAACTTTAATGAGAGATTGGTATATTGATAGCTATACACCTGTATTATAGTCCCCGGCAATAATTGAGTGAGTCTCACACCATTCTATTCATAGTCCGCGCAGACTCGTACGCTCCAAATGAAGGCCATTTTGAAAGTTGAGTGTCTGTCATCGAACAATATTTGATTAATATTACTGATACTTATTAGTCTCCTTGAGCTGGTAAACAAACAGTTAAGGTATACGCGGTACCTACTCTTTCGCCCCTTCCACGGACAGACGGAATCGTTCGTATTTGCCTGTTGGTTTTGTCAGAGAGCGTTTGATGTCTGACGTTATTTCCGTAGCTAAAATCATGCTTAGCTGTTGTCCTAGTTAATTTGTTGTGGTTAAAATGTTACATAGCGCAACTCATCTTGTTAATGATCCCTCGGCGTCTCATCAGTGGTTGCATGACTTTCGAACGATATCTCTGTAAATACCATTTTCGCGATTTTTCAGTCGCCAGCGGAGAAGGTGTCACATGCACTTTCATGCTTGATGATCCCGGGTTATGTACGAGACACAAGGGATGAGAGAACTCATTGAGGATGTCAACGACATGAAATGTAAATCGAAATGATGATGATGATGATGATGATGATGATGTAGATTGACGAACTTTGCGTTTGCTTCGTGTCTTCGCTCACGGAAAGAGCGATACCTTCTGATTGATCCTAAACTATTGTTCCATATTGTCTTTAAAGTGTTGTGAATGTCGCCCTATGTTTTTATGATTACATAATATGTTTAAAATAATGTAATTATTATAATGTGTTCTACTCATATTAATGCATCCACAGAAACTGTATTATCAATATTTGGGGTGGATTCAACTGTAATAACAAGATATTTTTACTGAACAGGAATAGTCATAATAAAATATCATAAAATAATCTACATGAGTAATAATGAGAGCGTTGCACAGATGTGTGATGATAAAGCCTTTGCGAATACAGGTGTACTATGAAATTCCGCGACTTAGTAAAGCAAAGCAGTTACACAGCGTTGCAATTTTGGGCGAGCATCATGCAGTACTATCGGATGACAAAGTGGCGGGTAGATAAACTGGAAGCATAAACGCGTCTGACGTGACATTTTTTAAATGTATCGTGATAATTAGCTGACGAGGACTCCTAGCTGGCGTGCGTGCACATTCACATAAACACTCAGGCACACATACACACACACAACTGTACTACCACCGCCATAGTTAATCAGTATGGTGAATATTCAATCAAACGGATCCCGAGATATACAGCAATCAGTGTAATTGAATCACGTGGGGGAGAGTTCTGCCTAGTTTCTTTTCCTCTAGATCCTTCGTGCATTCCCCCCCCTTTTTTTTGTATGTTCAGACCGTCGTCTAAATCCAAACAAAATACGACAGGCAATGTGCTCTATCTGCCAGCGTGGAGTGTTATGAATTGAATTACTCGCTATTCATCGTCAAAATTATCCCTTTAAAGGCATGGGTATGAGAATAATGTGAGCGCGGCATGCACATCAAATTTCTCTCTCGGTATTTCAACCGCTGTTACAAGACCACACATCACACTTTTGAAAAACTCCTGTGCAATGGCGAAATGGTGGTAAATTAGAATGCTCGTCTACCCGAGATGAAATTTTGCGGGCCTATAGAATGGAAGACGATATCCAAGAAACGTATTGGCTGTTGTCTTGTTAGAGGGTTTGAATTGTTGTATTTTTCTTTTCATTCATTAATGTTTAGATGTAGTTTTGAAAGGTCACGTGTGTTGGACGACCACAGACGAATGCTTTAACTTAGAAATTCAGGAATTCAAGTTGTAGTCAAGTACGTAGGATTGTCAATGCAAGAGTAAAGTGAAGATTATTTTGTTGGCATGGAAGTATGCCTGTGATTTCTTCTGTCTACGCACTTGCATCCAATCTTTAGCTCCCATATAGTGACCTTGGACTGTTCAGCTCTAGAATCAGTTCCAAGTTCAATTTAATTGATCAAAGGGACAATTTTGTATTGTCAAACAGCAGTTCAGCCTGTTGGCTGCTGTGTTTCCACTGTGTATGTTTTTATTAATAAACCATTTCACTTCACTTCACTTCACTTCAATTCAATTCAATTCATTTCGATTCAATTCAACTCAGTTCAATTCAGTTCAATTCAATACAATCAATCAGTCCGCAAAAGTTAGGAAATGTTTCACTTAGCCATTTGAGAACAGTATCTCGCCTCCACCTTGCAACCTTCTAGATTTTAGGAATTCTGCAACCTGTAGAATATCTATAAATTCTAAAAATCATTAGGAGATGTCTCTTATTTTGTGAGCGGTTATGGTGACACAATAAAAGCCTCTCAAATTAATCTTCACCATCATCTGCATAAAACGCAGTTGTAAAAATGAATAGAAAATTCAACTTGCAAAAGGTTTATTAGAAATTAATCTTTTTGTACACAAATGCAATTCCAAGATACAGTATGCCAAGACGAGCTAAAGGCACAACGAGAAGACACTGAGACACTGATATCAGACTCCATCATGAATCGATGTCATATTTTGAGATCTGAAATACGTAACGTCCACTACTGCTCGGCGAAGACAGCCGCTTCCGGAACGGGAGCAGGTGTCAGCCCCGAAATGGGGTGTCTTTGGCCTTAAACACCAAGATTTGTCACCACGTTTTCTCGTGCGATCTATCGTCGCTTACACTCAAGTCACCAGTGCACGTATGTTATGGATGAGGCCCGAAGCGTACAAACAACTTTTCGTCACCATGGCAACAACGTCTGCCAAATACTTGTACTACAGTTTGTTTGGAAGCAAAGAAAAAAAATAACACACCCTTAACAAACTGCACAGCACATACAGCTCGATGTACATCAGATACATGGAAAGACTGAGAAACACGACGCAGACAACTTAGAATTTGACTTAATACATAAAATAAATGTAATAGACAAACATAATACGCGCGCTCCTGCACACACACACACACACGCACACACACACACTTGTCAGTATATATATATATATATATATATATATATATATATACATATATATATATATATACATATACATATACATACACACATATATATATATATACCATGTAAGATAGAAATGTCTTTATTATATAATCTGTATGGATTTCAATTATTTTTATTTCAAGAGAAGTCTAAAGGCAAAGTAATGCTTGTCGCCAAGTTGCCTTTATTACGCGAATCCCATTTAGTCGATCTCTCATTTCGCCTAATGGTCCACGAAGGATATAGCATGACAATGTGCTTCTTATTTTCAAGGAACATAGAGTATAGGATTGCACGTACATGGTGTTCGGGTTAAGATGATGTTTCGACTAGAAAGGTCAAAGGAAATGGATGTCTTTTAGGGCATGTGTGAAGGTCAAATGCTATGAAGGGGCATTACAATGGGTCCTAATGTGGTGTATGCCTTATGAGTTGTCAAAACGAGAAATATGAAACTGTTACCGTCACAGTGTGGTCATTCAACATGTATTTAGCATTTTATACTCTTAGTACCCAGCCCATTAAGACCTGGAATGATTTTGCCGTAGATGACATTATCCTTTCTTCATTAAATTAGCAAGACTTGAACTTTACTGTATTATATTATTGGAGAAAGATTATAGACGGAAGGGAACTTTAATGTTTTAAAATGTGTTACTAATTAACGAACCAGATTTAACTTTCAATTCACTTCAGTTTTGTATCTATTTTCATCCAAAGCATACATTACACAATTTTCATTTTGTGAGAAAACATAAAGGATCATAAAGTATATAATAAACTTTATATGCAGTTTCGTAGATTAACCAAGAATAACAATGCACACTTCGGAAGGTTGACAAAAAATGAGTATAAAGAGGTTTTGGAAATATGCAATCGAAAAAAAGAAGAAATCATATGCACCTGTTTTGACTATCAGGACTCAGATGAAAAAAAAAAGTATTTTTCCTCTCTGCCTTTGACCATGGTGACATAAAAACGCAGCAAATGACAAGCTACATTTCTGCAGTTTCTGAGAATAAGGGAGCTAAGAGAATAAACATATGCCTATGAAAATAAAGAATTTGTTAAGTCATATGTAGAACCACCACAAATGAAGGAAACTGTGTGCTCGCAGCCTGTCTCTCAACTCCCACTTTCTCCTCTCTCATTTCTTTCCTTTACGCTATATAGACTACGCAAATGAAATTATAAATGCCCTTTCAAACCAGGCTAAACTCTACACCCAAAATCTCTGCCGCCCGATTGTGGATAATGTCAGGGTAGGCTCGACTGTGACTGGTCCTCACCGATGGTCTGTCAAATATGTAGTTCAAGTTGTGCCAGTCATTTTACATTAATTGCTATTCCTGTCGGTATTGTGAAGCGGTATAGAGTGAAGGTGGCTCGCGCCAGCGGTAGGCATCCGAGCGACGGCGACGAGATCTATGGGGTATCACCGGCTTAGAGGCGGGAGGTTTGTATGTATGCGCGGCATCGTATGACGGCGATCACGCGAGTGATACCCAAAATAAACATGGCTTCGGATGAGAGGGTGGACGAGGGGGGAAGGTGAAGATCGAATGCTCCTCCCTGTACAACTTACTCCCACACACATAACGACTCACATAACGTGTCGGCAATCCCCCCCCCCCCCCCCCATCATCTTACCATCACACACACAGCACGCACACATTAATGTAAGTGAACGTTGACGGGCCTTGCCAATCAAAATTGCACTGGCTGTTTCTGCTTCATGCCACATCCTCGATTAACAGCATGGAATCGATGAAGAAAAAGAGGGGGACAGAATTACATCTCCAACATGACACTAACAAATCGTTGGTTTCTCCTTCATCACTTACTGTATGCACCGTTTCGCGCTGTTTTAAACACAAAGGGAGAAACACTTCATTTCATTTTATGTTCAATGACCCTTTTTTATTTTAAACTGAGTGGGTACGCGCTGTTTGGACTTTGCAACCATCGTGTTAATATCGATCAAAGCCCCTTGATGTAAGCAGATTAAACTTTTGACAACATTAAGAAGCACTAAGTTTTAGAATAAATATTACGTTTCAAGTAATTCAACCAGATTGTCAGTAAATAGGGCATTACATTTCAAATCTTTGACCAGTTGACTGTTACGTCATTCTGGATCCGCTCCTTGACTCAAGCTATACCTGATGGCCAGCGCGTTGTAGTTCATGAAATATTTCTAGTTGGTGATAATATTAAACCTGTCTTTATGTCAATGTCATTATGTTCGAGAATTGGGGGGGGGGGGGGTGCTGACATTATTTATCAAAACACCGCGAAAGGGCATTAAGGTCATCGCGCGTTTTGAAATCGTAGAGAAATAATTTCCCGCGACATTTACGGTGAATGTTTTCGCGGTCGACCGTGTGGCGAGTGAAGCGTGACGCTAATTATTTCCGTCGTCGGGAATGCGTTTGTCCCTCTCAAGCCAATTCGATGTCGTCAGACTCATAATTGAATAAGTAGGCAGAAAAATAGCCTAACACGAAATCGCTTGCAGTCACCGAGTTATTGATCGCAAGATGTCTGAAGTCGAGCAAATTATTCGAGTGTCAAAGACCCAATCTTTCGTTTGCATCATCAAAATCTAGTACTCGTAGACTCAAATAAACTAGTAATCAGCTAGTAATCATCAGATAATACAATTGAAGGGAGCGAAAATCAAGTCGCAGTTGCTGCATGATATAATGCTGACAAACATATGTAGCAAGAAATATAAAGCTTTCATTTCTCTTTGCAACAGCGGTTATGAGGTTGCAAAAATAAGAGCATGTATATTTTCCAACGAATGTGTTAAATCTTACGAACATTTTATCATTGCTTAATCCGCACAGCACGACCAGTCCTTGAAAATTAATTTAACACTTTTTTTATCCCTTCAAAATGTGTAGCAGCAAAATTCAGCATTGTTGTTGATAATTTTGGAGAGGGAAAGTACATAATCGGAGACCTCGTCCATATTCCCCTTCAAGGTGCGCTGCCCTGGGTGGTAAGGCGAAGAAACACATTTCACGATTTGCCTCAAGGTCGGCCTATTCTGTAAAGTTTAAGATTACCGAGTCTTGAGTAACCAGTGCAATGAATTTTGGACATATGGGAAATAAACCGCTTCGGACTCAGTCTTAATTAAGAGCTTTTGGTACTATGAGTCAGTGACTAAAGGGGTCCCCAGTTCGCTGGTGCACATGCTTCTGAAGAAGAATCCGTTCATTTTGTCTTGCATAGGTATTTCCTGAGCGCTCGCTGATCTAAATATATACACCGCCTTTCGGGACTTCCTAGGGATCCAAAGAGCGTTTAACAGCTCGATCAATGAGTCTGGAAGAGATAGAAGGAAGCTGGGGCAAGCCATATATCGAACTCGTGTGAAAGTTGGGTCGTAAGTATCGATTGGGGCTCTAAACGGAGTTGCGTCCATTGTGTTTGGTGATCGATTGAACGAACAATTCAAGGAAATGAACTCCGCTGGGATTTCAATTTCAAAGCGTAGGTCCCTAATGTTTCGCTCCCTGTCTCCGCCCATCTAATGGATGAATCGGGGGTGAAGTCGGAGATTGAAGCAGCTCAACAAATCTGTCGAACCGTCTCCCAACTTTATCCTGCTCGTTACCCGACTGACCTCATTATGATGCGATACGAAAATACCGGTGAGGTAGTTATGTCCAAAGAACATTACAACGATCTCATTTATATTCAATCCACCATGGGGGCAATACATTACGGTATTGTAACAAATAGTAGCAAAACAGAGCTTGATTGAGGCAATACATAGGAAATGAAAATGATGATAACATTGCCTTATCTATGCAGGGTAGCCTCTTCAGTGTTGCCACTGCTCTACCAGAGGGCCCTGACACTATTATCACCACAGCATTGCCAGGTAGGCCCTGCTCATCTATACACCGAAGTCAAGAGGGATATTGTGGACAAAACGTCTTGTCCACGGATAAATGCATCCCATCCATTTTAGGTTTAGTTTTCGAGTTTATGCTCAAGGTTAGATCAAACATACTTGCAAATAGTTGATGTTGTTATTTATTAATCCTATCGCGTCAGCTTGTCTTGCCAGATCTCTCTTTTTCTTTACAATGCCGTAGACATTAAATTGAAGTTGGAATCGTAAGATAAACTAAGCTTGTACGTTTTTCGAGTATCGTGTGTAGTTTCAGAGTAGATAGTACTGTTTTGATGTAATACCAAGACGTACAGAAGCTATTCAAAGGTCTTTGCTAAGCAAATGAAGTTTACTTAACTTGCTTCTGTGGGATTCGCTGAAAAAAAGCCAAACAAACTTCTCTATCATGTCTCTATGCCCACAGCTTTGCCTGCAGGAGATCTTCGAGAACACCTCAACTTACATCGTCAATTTGTTCATATATAGGCACAGGGGGTTTTATGATCTGAATCGGTTATATGACTCACGACGGCGATCGATCTAATCCTATTCAAGAGGCTTTCCACCTTTTAAGTGTTCGTTCGATCGACTTAACTCTCAGTGACAATGGCGGACGCATTGAGGGATAAAGATGCATGACTGTACGGGACGCAATGACAATCAATGCTTCATGAAGGAACCGTTAAGTCACTATGATGGCTGTGTTCATTCCTCCTTGGGGAAGGACACGCCGTATATTTATAGAAGTACAAATTTTGACTTGCAGTTGAAGATTTGAAGTTTATCAATGGACATGACGGTTCATGCGCGTAAAGCCGACAAACTCTAGCTAGACAACGGCATATCTGAAACAGCGTTGGAGTCGTGGTAGGGTGTGGGCCGGGGGATACATGAGTCGCACTACGACCACACTGAACGATGGAAGATCAGTCTCCGCTATAACTTAAAAGCTTTTGCAGCTCATTCACATCTTATTTTCTGTACTTCTGGTACTTCCTGCGGTATTTTCCCCCATTTTCTCCTTTTGTGAATATCTAGCATCTACCATAGGAACAATGTAGACTGTTCATACCCGATGGGTAAATAGCTGTATTCATTGAAACCACCATTTGTCTTGACGACCTCATTTTGAAACTTTTAACATTGTTAGAGATATCGGATCTTTTTCGCAGGTCACTACACCGCACTTAGTCATAACGTAAACAGGTTTTTGACAGTGTCGTTGAGAACATCCAGGTCGTTTTGCCCGCACCCATCGGGCAGGAGAGGGTGGACCAACAGAAAATTCATGGTCTGTTTCTCCTCGCTGTCAGTTACTCTGTCCTCTTGACCCCTTTTTTGTTTGACGGTCCTGCAGCGCGTCCATCAGTCTCAGATCAAAGATGATGAGTTGAAACAAGGGGTGCACGTCACGAGATCGACACCCTCGAGACACACAGCCCACGTATCATACAGCCCATGAGTCATACCACACACGAGTCATACTACATACGAGTAATACTTCATACGAGTCATACAACCCACGAGTTAGACACTGGGGGAACAAGGCCCACGAGCTCGACATCAAATAAAACAGGCCCATGAGCTGTACGGTCCACGTGGCAGACACTAGGCAAGTAAGGCCCACGAGCTCGATATTACCTCACGGGGCTTAGTATACAGTGTCGAGCTCACGAGTTTTTTTTTGCGTAGTGTCGAACTCGTGGGCCTAATTTGCCTGGTGTCGACCTCATAGGCCTAATGGGCCTGTTTTACTTAGCTGTGTCTAGCTTGTGGGCCTGTTTTACTCAGTGTCGAGCTTGCGGGCTGTGTAACTCGTGGGATGACCCCGAAACCAAAGGGGCCATCTATCGAACTGGATGGACACTTTAGGAAGGTATTGCTTCGGGTTAAAAGAGGGGACAATCTAGAGAGATGGTTGGACCACAGGGTCATCCTTTGGTCGTGGGGGCTGCCATTGAGCTCTTAAACCGTATGAAGGAAACTGGGGCTTGATTCAAGCTTCATGACATGAAGAAGGAAGGTAATAATAAGGGCACATTCCATTCAAAATGTTTGACTACAACTGAAAAAATGGCGTTGGTATAGCATTCTTATTAATCTTCCAACCCCCCCCCCCAAAAAAAAAAAAAAAAGAGAGAAAATTATTGAAAAGTGAGTAGTTAATTCTATTTTGCACTCAAATCACTACCTCGCTTACAAAATAGTATACGAATATTCATACAAAGTTAGGTCATCATCAAAGACCATACGGCGGGTATTCAAAGCTCTTTCAATAATTCCACGCATCTCACGAGAGAAATTGTTTGAGCGGAAAGTGTGCTTGCCGTACACACTCTACTCAGCTTTTGAGCGGGCTTCGAGATGGCGTGATATTAAGCGGTAAGCGTTCATAAATGCCTCAAACACTGCTGAGCGCTTTATGAGAGCGTGGAAAGGTAGAGAGGTTTGGCACACAACACCCTCCAAATACGTGGTCTGCATACAGTGAGAGTTTGAGCAATTTGATCGAAGGCCTGGTCTCCAATCAGATGCATTCTCCTCCGTTGTTTCCTGCCAGAAAACAAGATTCTATATCCGAGGGTGAGACCTCGGCACTATTACGGATTCTCGACACTCGCAGTTTATCCTCGGAAAACTTGCTCCTCATTGTTCGTATGCTCCAAAGAAAACTAGCTGTTGGCGAGTATGGTAAGGGAAGGACAGGTTACATCTGTACAAATTGTAAGATTCTGTGTGGGAAGAATATGTAACAGTGGACAATGTTTTGGAGTCGTAAACACTTTTATAGCATGTACGCATTGCAAAAACATGAGATGCTGCTGGTGATGATGATAAGAGTAATAATCATGCTAATATTGGTAATAAACTGATAACAATAACAATGATTGTAGAAATGCTTAAAATAATGATGTTCGTATTGATAAAATTGTCAAAGCGACTTGTCATGATTATAATTATGATCATTTAGTCAAGTTAAAACAGGGAACTCGGAGAGTGATAAAAAGATTCGATCTGATGCTTGTCCGCCTGTTGTAGGCAACTTACATGTCATGCCATTGCTTGTCGCGATACAGATGAACTGTGTATGCTCACAGTACACTGCGTATCCTTGTGTGTATAATTATGTCATTATTCGTTCCATTCACCATCACAAGTCATTTACATGCACGAGAAATTAATTTGCGATGTATTTTGTCAATGGAATATCACGGCGCCGCGGAGGCGACGAGTTTAACGAGCGCAATCTTAAGCATTCTGATTGCTGGACATTGAAATTGTCATTACACACGTTTGAGGCAAGCGTAGCAACGCACTGGAGAGAAGAAAACTAGAAGACGGACAAGGTTTTGAATCACAAAAGTAGAAAAGACGGAAGTATATCGATGGTGTTATTTTTGCTATCTTCTTTCTTATCGTCTGAATGATTCCAAAGTTACTTCTAGATATTTGAAAATAAATCGGCAGTATACATCAACAAGTTACAGGTTGTGTGGTGATTTACAACAAACTGAGAACTTTAATTTCGAAATGTTTCATGTGAAGTACGTGCACTTAATGTTTGACATCACGGCTTTGATATCACCTTGTGCGTTTTAATGCATACTTTCCTCCTAGAAGCATGCATTTATTCGCCTTACATCTGCACGCAATAGAATAAGACAAAGCAGTTCTAAAACTGCTGAGATGAACATACGCAAGTATTTCTGTTTTCTCTCTATCTCTCTTTTTTTTTTGGGGGGGGGGGGGAGGGGAGGTTGAGTAGGATCTTAAAGTAACATCCAAGACGCATGCCGAATGATTTCTGTATGGTTCTTATTTGAATGTCGAATGCCCGTCTACTTTATGGCAGTCCTACCCATCCCCTAATGTCATATCTCCCGAATATACCTGTTTGGGGGTCTTTGTTGTCTTTGTAATTAACCCCTTTTCTATAATAATTCCACCCTCAAAGGGGTTTTAAATAGAATCCTATACTAAAATTTTACAGAGAGGGGCTGCGGGAGTCAAGGGGTTAAACGGACGGACTCGATCCCTTCCTCCAGCCCCCTGATGCGGCGTGTTCTTTCAACCAACATCCGATCCTTGAGATGGCTGGAGAGAAAAAAAAAATCCCTTCATCCCTTCTCCAATAAACATTCGCATTACCCCTTACTTCGGTCTAATGAAGACTGCTGCTAAGATGACGTCATAACGCATCGAGATGACGCCATGGGGATTGTGGAGCGACGTATCTTTAAAGCCATTCTTTGATCCATCTCGTATTTGTTCAATGCCACAGTTTTTTCCCCGTTCTCGATTGATCTCGCTGCATAGTATCATATTTTACACGAGCCGTTCTGATTTGTTACATAAATAAACCTTGGTTTGCATACAGGCAACCGCGTTGCACAAAAATAAACAACGAATTTTACTTAGTGGATGCAAAGCAGAATACGAAATGGTTTTAGATATTTTAGAAACTTTCTAGGTCTGCCGAATAGATCTTAAAGGCACTGCTTACCATTTGCAGATGAAACAAAAATCCAGCTTTAGAGCTTATAAACAGTTCTGAAATGTGAGTTAGGGATAGAAACAATCAGTGGAAAAAGTTACCAAGAATAATCAATGTTAAGTATTGTAGAATATACAAAATGTGAACAATAGTTTAAAATTGTCTCTAGACTAAACTGTCTATACAGTTATGGTTCAGTGAGAAAAATAGTGATATCTCCATATATTTTAGGCTTTATTGCAAAATTTTGTATGGTAGGATGTTTTGTGACACAACTGACCTACACCTATGAATCAAATGTGATAACTCAATCATTTATTAAATCACTGCTCTCAAAGGTAAAGAGTACCTTTAAAGACACTTATGATTTTAAAAAAATCATTTTTATTTCAATTCAATTGTCCTCAAAGTTTTCCTATAGAGCGAGCGACATTTTAGAGTAGATTAGTATGAACTGTACACACAGACCGTGGTCCCTCTTAATCGTGACAACTAACTCACAGTACTTTAAGATGGTCTGGATGGTGAGTTAGTTGTCACGATTAAGGGTTACAGCTCGTTATTCCGAAGATTCGTTATTCCGAAGGCTCTTCAGTCCGAAGATTCGTTATTCCGAAAGTTCGTTTTTCCGAATTTCATTTTCGGATGAACAAATCTTCGGAAAAGCGAACCTTCGGAATAACGCCACAAATGTTCGGATTAACGAACCCTTTTTCATTTTCGGATTAACGAACCTCAAGGTAAAGGGAATTTGTGTGTTTCGGATTAACGAACCTTCGGAATAACGAACCTTCGGAATATCGAACCTTCGGAGTAACGAACAGCACCCCTATTGGTTACCTTTTGGATAGGAAATGTAGGAGTATGTTAAGGGAAAGCTTGCATCTTGAAGTAAGTGAAATGAATTTAAAAACATTAATTTCCAGCGTAATCATTATAACTTGTTATAACTTGATTTCGCCAAAAAATAAAATTCAATTTCATAGGTATACTGAATGTAACAACAAGCAAGCAAAAGATTGTCCAAAAAAAAAAAGATCGTGGCGTATGAATATCATGTAGAGATTCCATTTGATTGCGCAGCGACCAATAGACGCATCGTTTCACAGGGCGCAAAACGTCAGACGTTGAAGCCAAACAGAGCGCTCCCGTCCGTCCGCGCCAATGATCTTCGCCGCGTCCGCCTCGAGAAATTAGGATTCAGTGGAAACCAAAAAGGAGGGGTCTTAATAGGCGGTCTTCATACGTCAGCACCCACCGAACGAGGGCCATTCCCCGTGCTTCATTCAATTTGTTGGGGCCCTTCGTCGTGTGCGCGCTGATGTAATTCCCTCCCGCAATTACTTAAAGCTATAAAAATCGAAACGGCTAGGAGGTAAATCTTGTTCTCCATCCCCCTCTTTCTCGATCGCTATGATTCCACATGGGGTCATTGGCAGTGGAATTGCTCGAGAGAATTTCTTCACCCGGTTTTTATCCCCTTTACCCCTCGGCATGTTATTCAAACACATCTTATCATTTCAATGGTGAGCAGCATGTTTTTTATTCTTTCTTTCTCTCTTTCTTTCTCTTCTTTCTGAACTGTTGCTGTCTTTGTTTGCGTGTTCTTCTTAGCGTTTCTCATTTCTTTTCTTTTTTTTCAAGCTTCTTTCGTGGCACGCATATTTTCCAGCTTCTGCTAGGAAGTGAAACACATATTTCTTTGGTTTATTGAATATATTCTACGTGTCGGCGAGGTGATAATGATACCCAGAAAGAGGTAAAAAGAACAAGCCAGCCAACCACAACTAAAAGATATTGAACTCGAAAAGCTTACTTCACTTGATATTCTATTGCAGAAGTTGTACATAAAAAGTTTTAATGTACATGCTATGTTTATTTTTTTAACTTTTTGTTTATATTAAGGATTAAGTTTAACCTTTCTTGAAGCTAATTTCTATTCTATGGAATGCGCAGTGGGCGTTGGTTCCCCTGCTTGTTCATACAGGGTGTTCACTTACGGCAGTAATAGACCACGCCCACGGAGCGATCCAACCCAGTCACGGGTCTTGGTGCATCCTTTAATCGCGTCCATCTTGTCTTTGAAAAGGTCTAGTCTATCCTGCAGAGGGGAATGCCGTGCCACAGAAATTGTTATTCTAAGTGTATTCCACAAACATGTAATTGTGTTTGTTCAGCCCTTTCGGAGAGCTCGGTAAATTTCATATCGACATTATGTATCTTGCTATTGTTCTTTAGCTGCAACCGAAATACCATCTGTTTTTAGTCCAAGGCCTACGAGTTCGACACTATAGGCAAAAAAGGCCCACGAGGCCCGTACATTTCATCACGGGACTTGATGTGTCGAACTCTCAGGCCTTTTTCGCTTAGTGTCGAACTCGTGGGCCTTGTTTGCCTAGTGTCGGACTCATGGGCTTTATTTGCCCAGAGTATCGATCTCGTAGACTGCATGATTTGTGGGCTGGGCTGTATGACTCGTGGGCTGTAAGACATGGAGGTGTTGAACTCGTGGCGTGCACCCGCGTTAGTGTGTCCAAAAAAAAAAAAAAAATCAACTACGAGAGATATAAAAACAGGACAGCCCAGTACATAATCTACCATCAAGTCGGAAGAGGCTCGCCTGGGTGTCTGGTACCTTCTTTACTTGGTGCCATCATCTTCACGCATGCATGCCACTGGCTGGCGTATATAAGTCTCTGCACACGCGCATATCCCCATCTCTTCATAACCTGGCCAGTAAATGGGTGGGGCAGTCGTTACACACAACAGGGGGGCATTTCATGAAGCATTTTTGTCCGACAACTTGTCGGACAAATTTGCTCTCAGCCAATCAGATGCAAGGATTTCTGTAGCTTTTAACACTTTGTCAGACGAAATATCTGACAAAACGCTTCATGAAACGCCCCCCAGGTGTCATTGTGTCTTCTAAATTACACTTTTTTCACATAACATTAAAAGTATGGCTGTGCTTACTATCGAATTCAAAGATGCCTTGCATTCCTTCGTGGCTGGATCCTTTGCTCCTGCATTTCCGGAGTCCATGCTCACGTTTTACTACGTTGATTGAGGCTTTATGACTGGAATCTATCTTTGATCTTACGAAGCCAACTTCTTCAAAACAGTGTGCCCCCTTCTTTGTAAAACATCTTTTTGGCTGTGTTACCTTCAATGACGTGGATGAGTGTTTTCAAGCAACGCTCAATTATGTCAGAGTCACAAACGTCTCCATGCTAGATGATTCCACATACACTCCGCATCGCCACCTCAATCATGGAAAATGTATTGCGAATGGACAAGGAAAGCGCGCATCAATGCACCCCCCCCCCGCAATGCACACCACACTTCGGCGTTCAATGTTCATTCAATGGAGTTGAATGAAGGAGATAAAGGTATTTATGGCGGATCACATCTCGGAGTTATAAGTGGAAGAGCTGTCGGTGCGCTGGCCAGGAGCAGAGCGAAGCGGTATGAAAAAGGAGCGACTGGGATTAGAGAAAATGCTTTAAAGACAGACGTGGGTCGTGTGGGCATACCCGACGGTACAGAGTAGAAGCAGGGGAGAGAGAACTGAGAGCATCAAGAGAATTGGAAATGAGATACATTGTAGCATACGGACGATGAAAGGTCGAAAGAGTTCACGGGAACACCCGATACTAATGGAAGAGATTTGCTGGTTTACGTGTGCAAATTGTGTGCGTCTGCAGACCCAAGGCCCCAAAATGTCAATGTCAACATGTTTGTTCCACTTGTTAAATTGTATTTTCTTTTTCTATCCGTATAAAACTCATTTTGTGATGTACCAAGGCCGTTGCACGATTAAAGTTAAAGGGGAATGCTCCCCAAATCAATATATGGATTGAGTGAATGCAGCAATATAAGCCAAACATATCGGTGAAGTTTGAGGAAAATCGAATGATCCGTTCAAAAGCTTCGGTGCCACCATCGCTGGACGAGAAGACTGCAACAATTCATGACGTCACTACAGGACAATGGATATGAATTGAAATTCCCTCCACTTGTTACTGACATATTTCTATGTTAAGGGTAATATCATTCCACCTGCTTTCTGAAAGAGGTAAGTCTAGTGTTCCTTTGTTAAGACAAAAGGAAACAGGCTTGATTCTCCTGTCCTTCCTCCTTGTCTCTCTCCCCGAGTAAAGCAAAAAAACAACAAAACAAAACAAAAACAAAAACAAAAACAAAAACAAAAGCCCCAGTGAATGCAACCTCCCTCTCCCCCCCCCCCCAAAAAAAGGTCTGCTCCATTTTCAAGGGCCACTTTTTCTGCATACAACTCGGACGCATTATTGAAGATATACCGCAACTGAAGCGTTGTGTTCCAGATTTTAAGAAGGTTACGAATTCACCAAGATAATTGTACAGGCTGTGTCTGTAATCTGTTTTTCTGTCTTCTTTAAAGATTTTGTCTGCTGTTAGGCTGGCTTCACAGACTGTTGACATCGTGAGCGCTTATCTTTAGATGGGGGGGGGGCAATTTACATGAGTTATGATTTACATTCGGTTGACTTGGAACGAGTGAATGCAATTACGCTGTGCCAATGACACACAAACACAAACACAAACACACACACACACAGAAACACAGAAACTTACTCAGACAGACAGACAGACAGACAGACAGACACACACACACACACACACACACACACACACGCAATGACACGGCGACTACATACGCACACATTCATGAAGGTATCTCATGGACAGGTAAACCGATTATGGATATATGGAAGTCGTCATCGTCGCATTTGCCAATATACAATATGATGCACAGGACAGAGTGGATCGGCAGAATTGGATGCGCGAGTTTAACTTTGAACTGTTTAAACCCACGAGCGCAGCGATTGGGTTTTGTAGACTGTTCCTATAGTTAAACGAGAGCATCCACTTCTCACTGATCCACGAAATATGCCTGTGCATCATTCATTTTATAGAACGGGCCCGTTAATTCACTAAATTCAACTTTTTTTCCTCCATCATGCGTCCGGTGCACCTACAACACTATACAAGGCTTCAGCCATGCGTTCGGATTTTACCGGACGCATGGCTCAGTGTGGATCAGTAAAAATCAAGGCATGATGATTGACCAATCAGATTGCAGAGATTCTAAAGCCCATTTTATAATTGTAGTTACAACATTACAGAACAGAATAGGAGCATAGAATAATCAAGAGAAAAGTAAACAAGTAAGCAGAGTAAAAATATGTAGTTTAACCCGAGCGTATAAACTACAGTATCATGGTGCCAATCTTTGTTGCAGTAAAAAGTGTGATTACAAAATGTTACTACGCCAACTACATACATATCAATACAGAGGATGAGAAGAAGTATTTATACGTAGACATAAAACACTCGCTCACAAGGGCTTTTACTGCAATTATTGCTGCCCTATAGCGTTGCGAGGTACCCATTTATACACCTGGGTTGAGAGGGACATAAGGACGTATATATATAAGCACTCACATGGGAATGGAACTAGGGTGCTCCGTTTGGGAGTCGGAAATCTTATCCACTATGCCACAACGCCCCCCCCCCCCCCCCATATTGAGGCAAGGGTGGAGACAGCTCGGCCCTTCTTCACAAGGAAGGCCAATCAAACAAATGACAGATACCTCATTCCACTCCACGGTGTATTGACTTTGGTTTGCATGTGACGAAATTCGTTCACATCTAACTACGATAGCCGCACCCGAACGCGTTTCGAAAGTCAGAACCCGAATTCAGGTCACCCGTGGTAAAATATTTTCCTTGGAAAGTGAGCCTGTCATTCAAATGTATTCTTTACAAAACATCGTTTGATTGAGGCCAGTTGAGGACACTTATTCGGCAAAATAAAACACACACACACACACAAACACACACACACACACACATACACACACACACACACACACACACACACACACACACACACACACACACAAATATCACATTGGCGTTTAGAATGAGAGCCAGACAGCCTTGGAAGCATCTTATGCTTGTATTAGGATGTCTATACGTGAAAGTACTGTACTTTACCTTAGCAACAAATATTACAAATAATTCTTTGTGAAGTCGAGTAGATGAACTAGACACCATTGCACGAATACATACATACACCCCGCACACAACACACAGACATGCAGTACATAAGGATAGACAAAGGGATAGAGAAAAAGAATACACCCACTCAGTCAAGGCTTACTTTTCAACAAAAAAAGAGCGTTTCTTAAAGCATTTGAATCTATAAAGATACAAGACTTACGAAATCAAACAAGCCAATTAACAGATAAACTTACTAACCAACAGTCATCGTTATATTATGTCCTTATTTCTTACACATTTGACTGGTGGCTCAATTTGTATAACTTTCTCTATTTGATGAATCAACAGTTGGGCGAACCCGAATATATTTGTGTCTAAAACGCTCGTAGTGCTTTTATGTGATTAGGAGCTGAGATTCCTCATGAACGTCACTGCAAAACAACAACAAACAACAATTCTCAAAAACTTTTAAAAACTTACTCTATTCGACTCCAGTAGCTCAATTGTTTTCTTTGTCATATTGTATATTTTTATCTTCATTAATTTATTTCCTCTCCATTATATAACACCACGTACGAAAGTATTTATACAGAAATTAAAATGTAGTTTAGATATTCAAATTGATGAATGCCAATATACACTTTTTTTCCAAACAATGCTAAAAAAAAGAGGACTTTGGAAAATATTGTCAGTATTTTTTTCTTTCTTTTAGCTCCCACTTTCTCCGTTTCTGTATATCTCTGTACATCTATCTCTCCCATTTGCTGTTCGTATCTCTCCTCCAAATCCTCGATCTAATCTGCGCTCATGCACACCCCTTTAAGACGACACGAAATTACATTTTATTTTCATTAGCGTCAATGAGTATACTATTCCGCCCCGGCGGCATGCGAGTCCGGGTTGAAATACACGCATGTACGCCTCGCCAGAGTGTGTATGTGCTCCCAGCCCCTCGTACAAGCGATGGCGGGTATATGCATATACTCTCTATATACCAGCGAAGCCAGCTCGCTGCCTGAATGTGCGTCTGGCAGTCTGGGCCTAGTGAGCCAGTATCAACACGATGTAATTACACTCGCCATGCTATCATTATTCTTGCTGAGAAGACTGCGTGCGGCCGATGATTTCTAGAGCAGAACCTCTTGTATGTTGTTGTTGTCTTTTTTCTTCGTTTCTCCCTCTGACAGGCTCTTTCGACAGACGGAAAAAGAATAGCGGGGAAATATGCAGAGAGAGAGAGAGAGAGAGAGAGAGAGAGAGATACGGAGAATGTATATGCTGAGAGGAAAGATGATAGCAGAGAAATTTATGATTTTCTTTTGTCTCCTTTAAGCTGAATCAGCATGAGATATATTATCAATTTCACTATTTTTTTTTTCGTTCGCGACAAGGGCACAAAGCTCTTTTTTCTTATCTTTTCTTCTTTTCTTTGTTTAATCCATAGTTTACGTGATTGTAAAATTTTGTTCGATGCTCAGCTGTTATTTTTTAGGCCTTTTCTTGACAATCGTGATGTAAATTTATCAGGGTGTCTTTTTTGACAGTTTCAAACAATGGGTGTTTACCAAAAGTTGATTTGATGACTTAATCATACCCGTGATGACTTCCTTCACGGGAATACAAAATGAGCTTCGAATCAAATCATTCCTCGGTGTCACTTCATTTTCTTTAATAGATTCTTTCAAGCGGTTAAGTTAAAAAAAGTAACATTCCTCAGTAAAAGATTAAGAGTGAAGCCTTTATTGGAATGCTTGGCGCAATGGAGAATATCTATCGGCTTGTTGGGTATATATTTTTCAATTATACTTTCTTGTCAGGTGGTGACTTGTCAGACTTAATGTCTTTTGAAGATATGAATGCGAACTATTGAAGGGTCCACGTGTGCATGCCATCACTCATTCTGTACAATCGTCCGTGATCCAAATCGCACACACGGGCTGAGTTGTCGAGAGCGTATACCTTTAAAAACCGCCCGAGCGACGGTTCCAGCAGGTGCGCAGCGCGTCAACGCGGCTTATACCAGCAGCCCGTGTTCGGCGCAGCGGAGCTGTTATCACATCTGGATAGTATGACATCTACAAACTTCACTGGGGAGTTGGTATCCAGCTGCGCCCAATGCTGTTTCGAAGTGTCTTATTTCCGCCTTGTAAAGTATACCCCAGCAGCTCGCTAACTATCAGCAGGACCGTGGTGGGGGAAAAGGGTCCATGAAGGGAGAGTAATAATCATCTTCTTTCTCTCTCTCTCATACACACGCACACACACACACACACACACACACACACACACACACACACACACACACACACACTCTCTCTCTCTCTCTCTCTCTCTTTATCTCTCTGGAGAGGATGTATTTATACCCATCTATCGATATGTATACTATATATAATATTTCACTTCAAAGTCTCACTCAAGACTCACATTTTTCACCAGGCATTCAATTGCTAACTCTCTTGGAGGAGTATGTGCCTTTGAATGTTTCTACAACAGATATACGGCGCTATACAAATCCTGTGGATCATATATATAATTATATATTATGTTTATATATATATATATTATGTATATATATGTTATAAAAAGAGATAGAGTAACCTATATAAGACAAAATATGAATTACAGTATACCAATCACCTAAGCATAGTGCATTATCTTAATCTCAAAGTACCATTTCATATTTGTGCATCTTAAGAGTGTCTAAGGGGCACGAAGTAGATATTATTGTGAATCCACAAAGTACAACGTCAGAGATCCACGGTATTTCGTACATTTCTTGGCCTTTGTCCGCTGTCAGTTGGTGAAGAACAAACAAATGATAACACAAACAAACTACACTCTGAACATACATTAATGTGTGTTTTTGTGCGTATGCGTGTGTGTGTGTGTGTGTGTGTGTGTGTGTGTGTGTGTGTGTGTGTCTGCGTTTACAAACTAGAGAGTGTACATCTTTCTGTTTACGGATCGGTGTCATCTGTGATTGGTGTCAACCAATTTTCCATATTTTGACAAAGATACAGATGAGTATAACTCCAAGCCATCAGTTAAATATCCCATGCACAAATTTGCATTCCATCACGAGTTGTTTTCACGGCTGGTTACGTCGATGTGCGAAAGGTTACCTCGTGCTCGCGCTCGTGAAATGCGCGTGTGATTGCATTCATTCCGGTGTGATTTGTTGCACAGAACGTGTGTACAAACTGCCGCTCAATGTATGAATGTGAGCTAAAATCGTCCTAATATTGCACGTTTAAGGGGAAAGGGGAATAGACTTGATACGGGGATTTTTTTTTGATCAATCATTTACATATGATGATCATAATTATTACAGTAGAAATCCATCATTGGATACGACGATTGGACGGCGCTCGCGCTTGGCTTGTTAATTTTGATTTCCCTTCACTTTGCTGTTATATAATATATGTAAAAAAGGAAAATCATCTAAGCTTATACAGTGTATTTTCTTGACGATTAACTTGCATGTTTTTGCTGTTGAAATATTACATTAATATTTGCAGATTCCAAGCCAAACCTCACACTCTTGTTGGCTTCAAATCTCAATTGATTAGAATTTTATTTGGCTCAGACGAGAGGTAAATTAACTCTTCATTTTCATTACATCTCAATACTCTACTTGTTGATACTTTATACATAATAGTTATAAAAGTTATGCACTGTTTATCGCAATGTCCTTTACATTTCATATTTGGACTTTCTATAATTGTGCACCGTCGTTCATGATTCGTGTAATCGCTTTATCTGTCTCTGTTCACTTAACTATGAAAGAAAAAAAAGATAAGGTTATAACTTATACGGCAAAATAGGCTAAAATCTAATGTAATTAACATGGGGCATATTACACTTTCCCTGTGACAAATTACGTTTGTATTGTTTGTGAACGCAAGAAGGGATTGCTAATTAGTACTTAATCTCTTTCTTTGAGTCGCCATCGGAGGCTAAGATGGCTTCTAGTATGTTCAGTTATTTGCTTGGGATGTTTCGGTTAATTTAGTGCTGTCAAAAAGAAAAGTTGTCAAAGTGAAACAAATAGAGCTTACTAATTGAGAACTTATTCATGCAGTCTGCTCTCTGGATCGAGGGATGAGGAGGGAGAGTAAAGAGTTGTACATAATGGAATAAACAGAATGGCAAACAGGTGCAATAGATTTAATTCTTGACGTCATCTTGGTCTGGTCCGCTTCCTGAGACAAGCGGAGAGTAGCGGTACCACGTCACTGGCCCCAGTCGGCATCGATGGCCGGGATAGATGATTGGGGATTCAGGCGACGCGCCCGTTGTCGGCACAGACACACGACTCTGTTGTGTTGTGTTTTGCTCTGTTTGACGTCACCGCACCCTTGATATGAATGGTGGAGGCCGCGTGCGCCTAGATATCTCCCAACGATGACCCCTCGGTAAAATGTGTGATATGATATGGTTAGTCGTGGGTTGGGGTTGCGTCACGTAATGTCGAAGTTGAATTCATGGCAACACCGTAACAGATACCAGGCACAGTTTGTGATAGTGGAAAGAGATATCAAAAGAAAGTTAAAGGTCTTAAACTTATAATAGAGTACCGTCTCTCAGAAACGGCAACAGTTTCAGTTGGTATGTTTATCTTCAAGATTAGTCAAAACTTTCAACACTATTTATGAAATTACGTGGATATCACAATGCCTATCGAACATCATAGATCTTCGCGGCTTTGCCTGTATAGGTCTCAAGTATTTTGATCTAGGCGTTTTGCTTCCGGTGTAGATGGGAAAAAACACATGCTTACATTCATTCATCACCATCAAGTCATGCAATGCCTCAGCAATTAAGCCGCAATAATAAATTAAGTCTATGCTGGGCTAATTTTCATTAGCAAAGGAGTTGGGGGGGGGGGGGGGTCGTGGCCAGATCGATATCATTGTGCACGCGGGATTTTGTCATTGGTCACCCGCTGGAATCCCTTCATTACACCTTATGCCCTTGGTGTGACAGAGTCAATGACTGCAGTCTCATTTCACATACAAGCACACACACACACACACACACACACATACACACACACAGACTCACATAGCCTACATACATATGACATGCACGTCATACTTGCACACACAACACACACCTACACAAACTTATAGCAAGCCTACGCACAAAGTTTGAGGCACTTTGATCTTGTTTTATATATCCATTACAGTCACTCGAAATTCAATACGTGTTACCTAGGTGTATATACATTGTATAATAAACCATACCTATAGTGTCATGGCACTAAATATATCCACTAAAAATATACTCTCAGTCTGTAAAGCCATGAAAGCATTTGATATTCAAATGTTTATAATATGTACATTTGCAAATTCGTATATATTATTATATATGTATAATTAAACTATGCACATTAATGTATATGCATTATGTATTTTTTATCATTTTTTTGGCATATCTCTTCGCTACATGGATCTATCAAATGGATCTATCAAATTAGGTTTCCTCTTAATGCTATTTCCTCTTACATACACCTAATTCCTAATGAATATTGCATTTTTATTTAGAAAAATCAGACTTTAAATCATCCATTAAACCATTTCTTCGTTTTAATAGCAGTTTGAGAAAAGCGAAGCTCCTACCCCTCTGCCAACAGAAACCAATATAAGCCATCATCATACGACGACAATGGAACCATTTCAAGTACATACATATAGGGACACTATTGTCTGTACCCAATCGACATGTTGGTTTTCTCCGTGTCATAATTGAGTGCATTATTTTGCTACATGACTGACACGAGTTCCCACCACTTAAAGCTACCAATCTCCGCTATACAAAACGTCGCCGGGGTGTCCGTCGCATCATAGATCCATTCGCAATCTCGCCGGGAGATTATTCATGTATAACCGCTGACAAAGATCGATACAAAATGGTACCGTTGGCAAAGGTGCGCTAATCCCAAATGTCAATTCAAGTAATATTGCATGACATGCCTATTTTATTCTTTTTGTTTCTTTCTATTTCTTTTTTGTCCTGCTTGCTTCTTTGCAGCTTTTAACTAGTCTCGCTTAGAATACACCCTGGGAAAAAGTACAGCGGCGAAACACCCATAAGTATGGCTCACGCAGTCTGCTGAACAAATTTAACAGCGCGGGCAAGAGGATATTTGCGCCACACTTCTCTCTATGAAGAGAAAAATGAAATGATTTTAGTATGCATCACATTAATACATGTCCCTACGCAATGTATTTTCTCTCACGCGAAGTGCATTTAATTTGTATAAACATACACCGTATGTCTTTTCCCCTTCATGATTACCGTATGTTTAGGTTTACGTGTATGCGCTCCTCTATTGTGTATATGTGTGTATGTCTCTCACTCGCTCTCTCTTTACACACACACACACACACACACACACACACACACACACACACACACACACACACACACACACACACACACACACACGCACACACACACATACACACACAAATACACACAAAATATAAGTATATCATGACGTTACATATAATTCATCATTGTCAGTATGTTCCGTAATTTCTACCACTCTCAACATTTTCGATACTTTTTGGCACAGTAGGAAAAAAAAAGTATGGGTTTTACAATGGAATATGTATTGCCAAAACGCCCGTAAGTCTTATATACTCCCCTAGCTCCCTGCGATTATTTTCTGAGAATGTACCACACAACATTGAAAAAAGAAAAAGAAAAGAAAATCTACCTCGAAACTTTTTTTTTCAATTTCATCCGGTATCAGCATATTTAAGAACATATAGGGTATCATGATATTCTAAGCTTTGCCAATTATTTTGTTTCGTTAATCGTAGCTCGAAGTTTGGAAATATATCACGGCAATGTAAGTTATCAGTCTTTTTATTCCTTTTTAGTGAGCATTGTTGAACCCAGGTGTCGTAGTACTTACAGCAAGCAAACATGTGGGACTAACAACTGGTTTTAACAGACACCCTCGGGGTAATTTGGCTGTATCTTCACAGCCATCCCTCCCTCACACAAGCACACGTTATTTTATCTTCTGTCTGGGAAGGCCAACAATAAAACAGACTATAAGAATGCCCTACAGCGAGTTTGCTCATTAGGAGACAGTGGACGCTTTTCCCCCCGTTTACCTGGAAATTCTTCACTTCCTCGCTCCATCTTCTCTCTCGTATACTAGCATTATGACCAGGGAACCATAATAACGCGGGATAGCGCTCTCGATCACTTCTCCGGGACGCCATGCTGTCTGGGCGCTCTTGCCCAGGTGTAGATTCGTGAAACGGAAACTTTCCTTGCCGCTGGCATGGCGCTCCGACGTCTTTTGTTTATTTCATGCCCCTATAAACACTGCGCTCTGCAAAAGTTACAAAGAGGGGTGGGGGGGGGGGGGAGGAGGAGGAGATAGGTGGGGGATCAAGAGAGGGAGAGAGAGAATGAGAGAGGTGTAATGGTGTACGTGAGAGAGCAAGAATAGAGAGTTGATTGATTGCAGTCATTTCTGCAATGACAGTGACTGACGTGAAGGGTAAAAAGGCGTCATGCACAAGTCCCTGGATAAATGTTATGATAGCTCAAGCGGCGCGAGAACTTCAACATTGCGTCACATTGGTTGGCGTATTATATTGTCTACCAATACTAAGTGTGTGTCTGTGTGTGTGTGTGTGTGTGTGTGTGTTTTCAAGTTCGATTATTTTGTTCACTTCGGAGTAGAGCTGGGAGTTGCAATTGAGCTAGTATATTAAGACACTTCTAACCGCACTGATAAGATAAGAATGATGATGAACTGTTGTAGAGTTGTTACTGAATTATGCGGTCAAACGTGAACCTTGTATATACACATAAATATGTGCGACTATGTTGTAAGATTATCCAATAAATCGCGGTAAATTATTATTTTTTTTTCAGATACAAATTACATTGAGATTATATTCTTCATGTACAAAAGATAGTTTGTCATGCAACTGCTACT
The DNA here is from genome assembly GCF_040938485.1 of Diadema antillarum. Lineage (NCBI taxonomy): Eukaryota > Metazoa > Echinodermata > Echinoidea > Diadematoida > Diadematidae > Diadema > Diadema antillarum. The sequence goes on along the minus strand of NW_027271945.1, from coordinate 107,664 downwards.
GCACGTGATGTCCCTTCATGAATTGTAGATTGTGCGATTTTGTATCGTCGTTAGATAGCCAGACTGCATGGAAAGAATGCACAGACAACACTTTAGCGCGCCATTTTTTTTTCACCGTGCATCGCCCGCGAGCGAAATGTTCCGAGGGAAGAGGGGGGGGGGGGGGGGAGGGGGCGAGGAGAACATATCTTGGAGGCACTTAAATGAGCTTAACACGTGTTCAATTAAACAAATCTCATTATGATGCAATTAGAGTCTCGCGCAGAGATCGGAGAGGAAAGATGGCCGCTTTCCACCTAACACCTCGTGATCCGCCGGCGTCCAGATTTCTTTGGAAAAGTACAGGGCCGGGGGATATGCAATAGCCTGCAGTAAGTGGTATGCCAGGGACAGACACGCATGTGGCGTTTCCATAATATCACCTCCGACATCTTTCTTATATACATATTCCTCCTCCATCCCTCTCTCCCTCTTTCTCTACCTTTCTGTCTCTATCTCTCCATCTATCTATCTCCTCTCTTTCAAATTCGCTATAAAAAATCTCTCTCTCTATTATCTATCTATACTTGTATCTCTACCCTTCCCTCTCTCTCCTTTAAATATATATATATATACACAAAAACACACACACATATATATATACAGTATATATATGTGCGTGTTTTTGTATATATATATATATATATATATATATATATATATACTGTATATATATGTGTGTGTTTATGTGTGTATGCAAATATATATATATATGTATATATATCACCTACATAATATGCACACGTCCAGACAGAGATCTACACACTCTATTTCTTTTTTTTTTTTCAGATCTAGATCGTGTCAGTTTTCTTGGTATCCTTTTTGTCTGCTCCTCCATATTCAGTCTTTGATTAATCTGAGTGCTTATTCTACCCTTTCATTGCCTTAATTGTTAGTATGAATCACCGCATCTCACAGACACTTGTTTATTTACCATTTTTTTCTCTTGGTTTTTATTTTTGTTGTTGGTATGTTTAGTCTTGCTGGAGATAATTTCCTACTTGTCTGCCCCCTCATGTATCATTTTCACCCCCAGTTTCTTCCTCCTGTCCTTTTTCATCACGTTTCTCATATCTCCGTCCATTTTCTTTTTCTTTTTATTCGTGCTTCAATCTCATCTTATTCCAAGTCTGCTTCATCATCTCCTACATCCTCCCAGATTTACCTCCTGCTCTCTCTCTCTCCTAATACCCTCCTCCCACCCGTGTCTCACCCCTTCTCCTCTCTTCATCATCATGCACTGCAGAGGAAATTGAACTCTCCGATATTATTGCCATCGTCACCTTCTCTCGCGAAGGGTCAGGCGCAGGTTAGAATCTCAACAAGCGGTGAGTCTACGGAGTAAAAGGTTAAGCCGTGGACGCGGTTGACCGGCCGCTGTTTATTAGTGTCAAGTAAATTCAAAGAGTAGCCCCTACCTGCTGCATTACTATGATACAAGCCAGTCATGACTGTTATCTCTGACGTCACAGTTAACTTTTGCCATGTAATGTTATTACAACAGGAACTGTACGTAATTATCAGGAATTATATCGTATTAATTATTATACTTCTCTTGGCTTCTTTTTTTGTCAACGATCAAACACTTAACAAACGTTTATCAAAATTATTGGAAACTTTGTCACTGTTGTTGTCAGCTAAAATGAATATAATACGGTCCAAGATGATAATATCAAAATTCCAAAGCATTTCCAAATTTATTGTTCTTTCTTTAAATGGAAAATAAAAAGGAGCTCATACCTTTGTGGCTCAGTGGAAGTGGCCACGGTTCCTCGATCTTAAGGTCCCTGGTTCGTTTCCCTTTGGTAGCCTCGAAAGCGCCATTGCTTCGTCATTTGAAAGGAGCTTTAAAGTCAAAGGGCCCTTGGGCACTTGTCCTTTACAATAAAAATCATTACTTAATGTTAGTGGACACGTAAACAACAACAACCTGAAAACCGGCGTTGGAGTCGTTGTTCCGAAGCGCATACCCCGAGTGGATGCTATTTCAAGAAGGTTAAAAAAAAAATCACCATCAGCATTGGTATGATGCTATCCAATACATTCATGCTTTTGGTTATCATGTGGGTTGCTCAATCTGCATGCACTTCAAAATCGACAATCACTCATGTCATTCTGGCCATTGGTATATAGATTATGCATGGGGTGCATGAACTCAACTCGTTCCGTTTTCAAGGTTACCGCGCATCCATGAACGAATGAGAAGAGTCTATACGATGTGCAGATTAATCTGCTAAAAGTAGTTTCACAATGATATCCTGCAGTGTTGCTGAGCATAGGTGTCATAGCACCTTATCTTGAGGTCACGTAGACATTTACGTATGCCACACATGGAAAATGACTGTGCCAAATTATTAAAAACTGTCTTAAGTTATCTTTGGGGAAAGTTATGAGTACATGCAATTTAAGCGAATTATCATTATTATTTTTTTTTTTGCATTTGAAAAAAAAGAGAGAGTAGGCTCTTTCTTCACTTTCTCATCTCTAGATGCAACAGTTGTATGGCGTAAATAGTCAAGTCTGACTGAAAAGCGCCAAAAAACTCAACAACAACAACAACAACAACAACAACAGCAGTTGTAGTCATCCAGCCAATGCAACTGAAAATATTATACAAAATGAATGTCAGGCATGTACCCCAAACTCCTGTACTGTGATAAAGTTATCACCTGTGGTGGGGAAAGAAAACACCTAGTACAGAGAGCTCTTTCGTTGTTGCTGTTGTTGTTTTTTAATCCATGTTCCTGATATCAACAGAGACATGGCTCTTTGCACTATTTTCCTGGGAATTACGTCACAAAGGATTTTTCCAGACGACAGTTTGTAGCTTGGCAAGATTTCTGTGATATCATGGGCAATGAGGCAAGATATAAATATTGATGGGTCTGTTGTTGCAACTTCGGAGTTGACAAAAAAAATAAAGATAAAAAGGCTCGTTCCGAACAGAACGAAAAATACCTTGGTGGAATTGAATCAAAACATACCACGGCGGTAGAATTGTGGAACGGGCCAAGACCCTCGGGGGTTATTGTGTGCACTTTTGAAAGGCTTAGCAAAATCTCAGATCATCAGAAATAATCAGATTATTGCCGGAGCGCCGAATACTTTGAACACATCGCTTACGATCGTTTAAGTGGAGTGAAATGGAAAGGTAAAGCAGAACAGTTTCGGTTTTAATAACATTACATGATTGCCCATCAGCGACGAGACGGATCGAAAGAGTGGCGAGTACTCTCTCAGTTTTCTATAATTTCTATCACTCTTTAAAATGCAGATGTGGGTCGTGGAAACATTTTTTGCTTTAAAATACTTATCATAATCTTATTCTAATGAGCAAATACAAAATTATAATAGTGATAAGGATTCAAAACCCAGAGCTAATAGAGCCATGGGTATGATATAAGCTTAATGCCTCAAAAGTTTCACCTTCCTTCTGATGTATTACGCCAGCATGGTAAAAATTGTGCATACCATATGTCTACATTAAAATGTTATATTCGAGCACAATTTCACAGAATCATGCTCAAACCAGTGTCGCGATAAACAGGTTAATTCTCCCATCAATCTCCCAGGTCCCGTCCAGTAGCCATTAGTACCTCTATTGTTCCGATAGAGCTGATCACTGAATGCAGGTATAAGGCGCTTTTCTTTGACAGTGAAATCCTACGCGCACGTATTATTATAGGGGGATATTTCTATTTCTTAAAGTAAAGAGGCGCTTGACCGCACGAGTGCCGATAAGAGGAATATAATAATATTCCGCAATCCTCACTTTGACGTCTTCCATGAATGGCAGAGCAAATCCCACGCTTTAAGCCTACCATGACGCCGCATTAGTTTCGGCCCAGTTCGAGCCCTTTTTTTAAATACTTTTTTTTGAGGGGGGGGGGGGGGTGAGGAATTAGGCCTGATGCACGCAACACTCCCCCTGCTTTTGCACTTTTATTTTCCTTTTCACACGACACTGAATATGCACATTCTTACAGCGAACAAACTTTTACGCATACGAAAATATCGTTATCAATTTTTATATATTTCTCTCTTTACCTCTCTACATTTATGCATACATACATAAGCACGTACATGCATTCACATATACACACGTATACAATAAATGTATAGGCCTATATATATATATATATATATATATATATATATATATATATATATATATATATATATATATAATATGTTTATGCGCACATTTGTAAATATATATTTACATGTATATGTGCGTGTATAATTATGTATGGCTATACACGGTATAAAAACGTCTCGGAGTAATACAACATTGCAGTATCCGTGCTTTTCAGTGTTTTCTATATGTCACTCCTAATCCTGTACCCAACTGAGGTTGGACCCAACTCGATCAGTGTCCACCTACCTGGTCCATGCCTTCACTTCTTCGCCGTATTCTTCTACGGTCTGTATTCATAGTGCATGAGAATTTTATGTGGGCGTGAAGCGATCGCTGATTTGACAATCATTTTATACATCAGCGAACGCTGCCCACGCTTCTGCAGATTAGGGTTTTTTTAGTTCGGCGTTCATTCCTTTGTTTGTTTATTGTTGTTTTTGTTTGTTTGTTTGTCTGTCTGTCTGTTTATTTTTACGGTTCATTGCCATGAACGAACAACGTGAAGTGGGCGTGGTCATTGAGGTCAATGACCTGTGCTGGCAATGGAAGCAAGTCCTGCCACCAAGTTTCCTGGGAGTATTTATTATCATCATCTTAAAGAAATGACTTCATCAATAATAACATTTCCTCGTTTACTATCTCTCTCTCTGCATATCAAGTGCCTAAACGTCGCTTACATTATCGAGTAAACTTTTTTTTTCCCCTATAGACGGTAAATGTGTACAGGCACTTTCACTAGTACATGTACTACTTCTTTGAACTTTCGACCGCGGTGTACATTTGTCTTACAAGGTTCTTTACAAACAACATACCCAGGCCAACATGAGGTGGAAGTACTGAAAATCCACAAACGGAGGTGTCATGGTGGTTCATTTTCCTAACACTTTGCCAAATAACCCCATAAAGGACAATTCTTGACTGAAGAATAGCAAACACTGAATTGTATACCGCATTGCCGAATAAACTGTTATCATTTCCTCAGCAATACAAGACTACGAATATCTAGGAGCAAGTCCCTAAGAATTATAATGAAAATATTCCGACAGGGCTAAGGAACATTACATTGGCAAATTTCCAGCATGAGGAATATTAGTGCACGGAGGATTAACCAAATGGGTGATTAAATCGTGGTTGACAAGTACTTGCAAGTACCGTTTAGAAAATCGATCATTTAGGGAAACTATACTGTACTATGAGCACTCGTGAAGCTCCATTAAGCATGTTTAAGTCTGCTATCGTGCATGTCTTAATAGGCTTTTACCAATCTCCACGAAATCCCTTCATAATAGCAAGTAAAAGGGAGAAAGAGATGCGAGTTTGAGCGACGTCGGTTTAGCTGGAAGTGACTATCAATTTAAGTTGTAAAATCAGAAATTGATCAATTGATAATTAATACATATTTTTCGTTTACTTTTTAATTACTGTATAAAGGTAACTCCTGTAAGACAGATATTTTTCTCTCTCTCTGAAACAAGCATTTAAAGAAACATGAACATAAACAGTTAGCCTGAAAATCCAGATAATGTTTCGTTATGCAAAGATCTGTGATAAATTTTTAGTTCTCTTTTGTCATGGAAATTACTTTCGGACAGCCACTGTCGGGTCAACAGGGGTGGGATTTAGGTGCGCCTTGTAGAGACGGGTGCTGCGGTGATGTCATCATTCCCCACACCCCCCCCCCCCCCCGACGGGCCCGACAATCAATTTACGCCGCTGAAAGTTTACGCCAGTGAGGAAAGCTGACACACATAACCTTTCCCCCGATCGCGGCGTCACTCTAACGAAATCGAGACAAACGACCCCTGCCAATGTATTTTCTCTCTCTATCTCACTTTCTGTTTTTTTTTTAAATCTCTGTTTCTTCTTTCGTTATCTATTCTCATCCATCTTTCTCTCTCTTGCTCTCTCTCTCTCTCTCTCTCACACACACACACACACGCACACACACATACACATACATTACATATCTTCAGTAATCACCACATTACATTTTCCTCGTAACAAGCAGAAATCGAAATGGACGAATATAATCATGCAATCATCTCCAATGGCCCTCATTTTTGCAATCATTTATTTCACAGTCGGATGCGCATCCACCGTGCAGAAAAGACATACATTCGGTATGATGAACATTAGAAATATTGGTCAGTTAGCATGCATATATACGTAGATTAATAGGTATTCCATTTCATTGCATATGCTTGCAATGTGTCTATGTATATATAATAATTATGTACAAGCACATGTACGATTATAAAGAAATGTATATAAAAAATTATATATATATATATATATATATATATATATATATATATATATATGAAGAGCGTGCTTCCAAAAGGCGCTAAATCCATTGAAAAATGATGCTCGCCTTTTGGTAGCAAGCTCTTCATATATTGACATATTCCTTTTCAATTCTCTTCTACTAACTAAGAGCACTCGTGATACCTTGAGTGCCTGTGAAAGGTCAAGAGAGCATACTTTTGACGTCATACAGTGACCGTCTGGATGACGATATACTTCGTCTGCAGCAGTTGAGATGCAGGACTAGAAGCCGTGGTGTTGTTTTCTTCCAATTCATTTGAAAGAGGAGATCAAAGTTGAGATACACTAATGTATGAAACGAGGACAATGAAATATTTGTTCACGGATGAATATCCTGCGTCACTGACATCTAAAATCCACATCTATCTCAGATGATTTCATAGATTCAAATTGATTTCTGGCTCTTAGAAGTCAAACGTATATTTAGCAACGTGGCAGGTTGTGCCTTTACATTTTGAAAGCAAGATTGGGTTTTTCTTTTAGTAGGGCCTACATTAAGACAGAGATTATAATGGCCTTGTTGCGACACGGATTGTCGCCCCTACACGGATTGTCGCCTCCTGCTCGGGGCGACAATCCGTGACGGGCGTTGGCGGCACAGATTGTCGCCCCCTACACGGATTGTCGCCCGCCCTCGAAGCACATTTTGCTGGGTAATATCGTTCTGGACATAATCACTGAAATACTAACACATAACTTACATGGCTACATCCATGCAAACATGCCATGTAAAAAGTCATGGTGAGGTTTCAAGGAAGTGTGTATGTGCGCGTGCACATGATAATTTAGTGTCCGTTTGTGCGTGTGCGTGTGTGTGTGTGTGTGTGTGTGTGTGTGTGTGTGTGTGTGTGTGATGGAAGAATGTGTTTATTATGTCAGTTTTTTGCGTATGTGTGTTTTAGCTGCGCGTGGGGAGGGATACCTAGTGAGCTGTTGCTGGCATAAACATTGATATTGATTTTATCAGCAGCTTTGAATTTGATGAGATTGTTTGGCAGATTTGTATATGAATTCGGAGTGGAGCTTGCGTGCGGGCGGATGCTGCTTTTCTGCATACGGTCCATTATGTCTTATTTATCAACATTGGGAAATCGTTTCATCAGGAAGGATGTGGTATCGGTTCGGGTGTGCGTGTGTATGTGGGAAGGGGGTTACATTTCGTTATTGCAAAAGTTTGTTATTCTGAAGGCTCATTCGTCCGAAGGCTCATTCGTCCGAAGGGTCATTATTCCGAAGGTTCGTTACTCCGAATTTCTTTTTTGGATCAACGAACCACTAGGTATAGGGAATTGTGTGTTTCGGATAAATGAAGCCTCGGAAAAAACGAAACTTCGGAATAACGAACCTTCGTGTGTGTGTGTGTTTGTGTGTGTGTTTGTTTGTGTGTGTGTGTGTGTATGTATGTATTTGGGTCGGTGAATGTGGGTGTGGGATGATTTAGGTTTTGTTTAATCAGGGGTTCGTGGGTTGGGGATTGGATTTGAAGAAGGATAGTTATAAATGGTATGACGGATGTTGGTAGGATTTGATATTTAGGATAGATGTAGGCCCTAGATTTGTTTCGGTTTGGGAGGGGAGGGGGTGGTGGGGTTTTTTATGACTGATTTCATTCTAGATTTGTGTAATATATTTGTGTGTGTTTTATGTATATACCCTTGTAAGTAAGAAGGTGTTACATGATCCAAACCAATATATTAAAGGAATATAGGTTTGGTAGGGCCCTATACATGTCAAAACTTTCTCGTGAAGAAATTATTAGTAGGGTTGGTCTATAATCGAGTTATCTATGTTGAAGTGAGATTATTTGTGGTATAAATTGACAAATGGATTTGCTTTTGTTTCGAATTGCCATTTGTAACTTTTTTTGTTCATGTTGCACCCAGAATGGGTCGATTTATGAATGATTTGAATGAAATCAATAAAAATCAAGGAAAAAAGTGTTGAGTTGGTTTGTTTGCATTATGAGGTTTGTTTGAGTGTTTGTTGGTGTTTGTTTGTATTACGTATGTATTAGCGGTGTGCCATGGCAGTTCGTTTGTGCTAAAATCAAGTAACGATAGACAAATTTTTTACGGCGTGTGGAAATTATTCGCTCATGCATAAAGCATGCCAAACCTATTCTGGGACAAAGAATAGTGGTATGGACGTTCTAGTTTTTAAGACTGATGGAAGAAAATGACTGCAGGGGAAAATGAACAAAGACAAATAACATTTGGGGAGGGTACCTCCCTCGTATGTATTTTCTCTCGGTCTCTCTCTCGCCTAGCCCGCCTCACCGCTGATATTTGGTTGACACACCCATACTATTTTTAGATCAATGCTGATGTGAATTCTTTAAACACGTGCTCATACACTCTGAAGGCGTTTGTATTGCAACAGCAGTGCCACTATATTCCACATACACAGTCCACGTAAGCATACAGGCACACGTATACACACAGACAAACAAACCACTACCACTATGTAACCACCACACATGCACAGTTTCTACATATCGTATTATTATACTCCAAACACACACACAAACACACACACACACACACACACACACACACACAACAAATCATACACATCACATATCATGCAGCTCACAATACACACACAAACACACACACACACAAACACGCACACATACGCATAACTTACCAGTCATACCCATCCCACCAAAGCTTAACACCGGAGGAACCACCCCGAGCCCGGGGCGACAATCCGTGTCTCAACAAATTTTTTGCCAACACGGATTGTCGCCTTCGAGGTCAAAAACTGGGAACTGCACAAGCGTCACGGATTGTCGCCAGGCGACAATCCGTGACGGGGGCGACAATCCGTGCCGCCAGCGCCAGTCACGGATTGTCGCCCCGAGCAGGAGGCGACAATCCGTGTAGGGGCGACAATCCGTGTCGCAACAGGCCTTTCGTTTGTTATGTTTTTAAGACACTGTCCGGTTGCCCCTCTGTACCTACCAATCAACACGAATGTTTACATTACCACCATAGCAGGTTATGTATGGTTATTGTCAGGATTAAGAATTTGATCTTGTTGCAGTAATATTGTTATCATTTTATCATTGTATTGGTCCTTAAATGCAGACGGACCTTATTCCTTGAGATTAGGCCTATATACATTCAACCTTTGATTAATAGCAATACGATTTATCTGCTTTCTTGAGCAAGCTACTCTGTATTTCATTTCCATTCCGCCATTGCATATGCAACTACCCTGTACATATTGGATGTTAAGATGTATAAATAACAAAATTAAACAAATGAAGGAAAATGTTAATGAATGATAGATATTAAATGAAAGCTTGCATGAATGAATGAATGAATGAATAAAACAAAACAAGTAAATGAAAATAATGGGAAAAGTGGTAACAACAATAATTATAGTAATAGTGATAATAGTAATAATGATAATAATGATAATAATAATGACAATAATAATAATAATAATAATAATGATAATGATAATAATAGTAATAATAATAATAATGATAATAATAATAATAATAATAATAATAATAATAATGATAATAATGGTGTCTTATTTACCCAGGGTAGTAAGTGGTGGTGATAAGATGGCTATTCTTCATGTCAAGTTGCAAACCATCCAGTGAAATGGATTGTAATTGGAGTTATACTCTTAAATTTCTCTGCTGAATCCGTTCTGACTCTGTGACTCTTCTTTACACCTGCTGTTCTGATAGAAATTCTACCACAAGTGAGATTACTGTAAGAGAGCATGAGTGAAATGGATTATATTTTCTCTCTTTTTTTTTTTTTAGACGACTGAATTGCCTTAAACGGATAGGCCATGCATTCTGACTAGCTTGTTACACATGGCCTATAGGGTCTATGCGTATCTTTAAATGTGACAAACAGTCGAGTAAGTGGGCTAAGGTAACGATGGCTCCTGCTGCCAACCGTATGAGATTTAATAAAAAACAAGCCAAACAAAACAAAACAAGAACCTATATGAAAATGTCAGCTATCGGACATCTATCATATAGATTGAAACAGATCGCTGAAAATCCTCAAGGCCAAACGCTCAACCTGTGCGCCGTCCGTTTTTCCCGATGGATATTTCATCTATCATCACGATAGAGGAAAAAGAAAAAGAAAAACATTGAAAGTGCTTCGTGAGCATTTGATTGTGATGAATACTGGCTGTCGTTAGAAATGATGGCTTTCCACGGTGACCCATAGAAAATTGATAAAATTTAGAACAGTAATGTGAATTGATTTTCGCCTGTGCCATTTCCATTAAATGATATGTTCTCCTATAGATGTAATATAACTAATAGGTAGTAAGGGTGTAAATACGTGTAGATGTGTGTGTGTGTGTGTTTGGGTGTGTGTGGGGAGGGGGTGTAGTAAGTGTCGTTGTGTGTCTATTGGGTAGAAAATAGTCCTGCCAAACCTCAGTAAGACAATAATGATTTTCTGTTGGTATATTAACGCTATAAAATACACATCCTCTTGTGAACTGACGGGTATCACTTTGGTGATGTAAAGTCATTGTTATTTTTTCAGCAATAAAAAGATATCCCTCTCTCTCTCTCTCTCTCTCTGTCATTATATATATATATATATATATATATATATATATGTATATATATATATATATATATATATAATATATATGGAGCTCCTATTCATCAAGAGAATATCTTTTTAGATATCAGAATTCAATTCATTCTCATTTTTTCTTCAACGAACAATCATTCCTGTGTATTATTTATGTGTATCATTCCATAAAATGCATGTCAAATTAAAGTTTGAATTGAATTGAATTATGAGAGAGCTACAAATAATTACCTTGACTACATATTGATTGACTGCAAAGTGAAGATTAGAAAATATAAAAAGATTTGGAAGCATGTATACAGGCTTTATTCAAATTTAGGCACGATATTTTTGAGTTTGAGATGCTTTCTGCTGTTCAGAAAAGTTTCACTGAAAGAAGATACGAACAGTTTGGAAAATGATCGACTTGTACATCTGGGGCCAATTCCACAAAAGAAAATTAATAGAATATAGTGCTCTGTAATATTGATGATCACCCAGACTTTATGGCTGTTTTAAATTCCCACGCGCAATGCCCAAATTTCCTGCTCTAGTCCTTTGCCCGTGCGAAACGATATAATCATTTTACCCACCCCCACCCATAGTCCCAAGAGCGTAATAACATGCTGGCACATCACGTCATAACAACTTTTGACGAGGTACCCCGCGGCAAGGCACCGCACGCATTCTGGGCATAGCGAGGATTATAGCCCCGCTCTCGCTGGCTCTGAACACCCCTAGACGCCATACACACATCATCGGTAGATCGCAAAACACTCGAATGACGTCATCGAGACACTCGCTCACATTACGGTCAGGGATGTGCGCTACACTACTACACGCACACCCCTGGGAACACTCCGTTCCCACCAATATACGCGTCGTCTGCCAATAAAGCACGAGCTCACTTTTGTGTGTATTTTTTTCTTTCGAGTAGTGTTTATTTGACCAGAAGTGGCGTCTGGTACAGACGCAAGAATACAGCCGCTAACCTTAAAGGTCTGATTGGTCATACGTATTTGCTTGATACACCCGATGATGTAGAGTAGCCAACTGGAATAGATACTCTCAGTTGTAGACTAGAGTTCTTTTCTCTCATTAGTACAACTTTCATGAATATCCTCAAGAATTGGTGATAATAACCTGTCTCGAGCGATCACGAATTTTCTAGTGCGTAATTGAAGACAATTTTTTTTTTCAAGCTGATATATTTCACGAACGCAAACGTTCTGATTTCTTTGCTGAAAACATGTTTACATCGGTAGGTAAAAGTAATTTCACTTTTTGGCCATTAATCGAGGTTTTTTACATTTCTACTGTAGCACCTTCATAACAAAATATATTTCTTCTGCCTCTCACAATGTCTTAGAATGCATGTATTTCTGTTCTTTGTTATGTCTGGTATTTGTAATATGGGCCTACTACTAAGTATTGCTGTGCGAAGCTTTCAGTGTGATGCCATATTATGGTAAAACTTGAGAGAAATGGAAGAGAGAGAGAGAGAGAGAGAGAGAGAGATAGAGAGTGAGACAATCAAATTATGAGGCTCTATTAATTGTGTAGGAAAGAGGTATAGAAATTATAGCCGATTTGCCAAAAGACCGACCCGCAATATTTCAAGCCATAGATGGCATCTTCATTCCTAACAGCTTAGGGCCTATAGCTATGGTTTGTGATGCAAGCTGTTTTGATTGGTGCTGCCCAGCATACAAATGAAAAAAAAAAACTGTATTGAATACATATAGAGGTTCATTTCAAAATTTTGTGTCAAGAGTAGGCAACTGCGTACTAGTCTAAATTACTGTTGTATAGTCGTATATGTATTATCCCCAGCTATTCTACACGCTGAAGAGAGCGCACTTCTTTGCATGCGGAAGAGTCATTCTCAAGAAAAGCGCGAATAATCATGATAGAGCGACTGGAACAGACGATCTTCGGTTTAATTAAACCTTATTGATTGATTAAGGTATCATCAATGAACTAGTCTTGACATTATCGTATGCCGTTACGACGTCCAGCGGCGAAGTTTCAGTTTCAGTGTCTGCTCAGTAGGTGTTATAAATGTGTCTCTATGTGGAAAGATAAGCCCGCTAATTTGGCGTTGTCGTCTCTAATGACACCAAATTTTATTCCAACAACAAAACAACCAGTGAAGTCAAAAGTGATCTCCCAAGTTGATTAAAATTCCCTTTTCTCGCTTGCTTCTAGGTTAGATGAATGTGGTCGACTGAAATGAGGGTTTTATTGTTCTTGGAAGGGTGAGTCAGCAACTAAGACTCTCATCAAAACGAGGTTATCCCACGAGACTGACACCAACGAGTCATACAGCCCACAAGTTATACAGCTCATGAGTTCGACACTAGGCAATAAAGCCCAAGAGTTCGACACTAGGTAAAAACAACCCACGATTTCGACAGATACAACACGCAGCTTAAAGGTGCTGTTTGCCATTGGGAACAGTGATTTAAAAAATGTTCGAGTTATCACATTTGATGCATATGTACTGGTGTGTTCCATAAAACATCCTATACCATAAAAATTTTGCAATAAAGCCTAAGATATAAGGAGACATCACTATTTTCTCCCTAAACCATAACTGTAGACGGTTTAGTCTAGAGACAATTAAAATTGTTCACAGTTTGTTTATTCAGCAATACTTAACATTGATTATACTGATTAACTTTTTTACACTGGTTGGTTCTATCCCTAACTCACATTTTAAAACTATTTCGAAGCATCAAAGCTGGGTTTTTGTTTCATCTGGAAATGGTAAATAATGTGTGTCGGTCTCGTGACATGCACCCGGAAGGTTAGAAGACAAGATTCGGAATACGTTAGGTCGATTCTTGGTGGAAAATATACCGTGACATGAATATTCATGCAATTAATCATGATAAAGCATTTTGGAACAAAAAGCATCATCAACAACAACATCAACAACAAAGCATAACAGACACAGAGACCAGAACGTAATCGCTAAATCAAGAACACCTTGACCAGTTTTTTACCTGTGTTAGTGCCCCTTGCCAGAAAGAGTAAGACAGGAGTAGTGATAGCAGAATATTTGATTTTCTCTTCCATATCATTATTTTTCTGTAACCCTGGCTACAACGTAACTCTCGTCAAAGGTTAGAAGACAAGATGCGGAATATGTTGGGTCGATTCTTGGTGGAAAATATACAACGTAACTCTTCTCGATGTCGCATAAGTTGGCCGAAATCCTCCCTCCTTCACTCTCTCTTTCTGTTTCTTATCATTATAATTGATATCACGAGTGGGAGGATTTAAGTGATCATTTGCAAATAAAAAAGTACGTGAAATTGTAAACCACTCTCAATCATTTTGTGTTGATTACACGTGGATTAAGAGTTGATTACACGTGGATTAAGACCCTTTCCTTCCCTTGGTGGTCTTTTACTTCTTTCGACGGCGATGGCGCTCTTTATTTCAGTCGGGTTTCGAAGCGATAGCTAATCTTCAATCGACAATCACTTGGTTTTTAAAGAGTGGGACTATAGAAGTTGTTAATGGAGCAGTTGATTTAAGTGCTTTTAGTGTTTCATTTTTGAAGCTTTGCCATAGCTTAATGTGTTTGGATGATTTTTGGTTAATGTAACCCCATTTAGATTAATGGAAATGTCACTAATGGATCGATATAGACGAAATTTATGAAAAGGTATAGTGTGGACATTCAAGGGCATGCATTTATCAATAATGGAGTTGAAAAATGTACAAGGCGTGTGATTAGCACTCCTTTTACATGGCACAAATTCAATTGCAATAAAAGTACGCGTGTACCAGCTCGTACATAGCAAATGTGTCGCTTTATACCTCACAGCTTCAATATTGATAAAGGCGACAAATTAATCGCAGGTATGTCCGTTATTTGCCGGGTAGCACTCTGATAAAATTCTGCGCAAAAAATAGAATCTGGAAAAAAGCCTATCGATTTGCCGTGAAGGCAGGTGTTGAAATTACGCGCTTTTGCAGTTTGCAAGTGTGTATACAAGGCTTCGAATACCCACCGAGACACACACACATACACACACAAAAAAAAAAACGACAAACACCTTAGTGTGCAATGCACGACTTATATATCTGTGTTGACGTCATGTCTGTCATTTGCACATATACAAAGATAATACAGCTTAAAAACCAATACATGGAGTTGAAGTTACACCATAGCATTGTAAGCAGCAAGCGACCTCCGTGGTCACGAAAGTGTGAAAATTACACTTCCTCGTGTACTCGACAAATCGATAAGGTACTTGAAGCTAATCACTCTAATCGATTTCAGGACAATAGGGTTTGTTCTTTGGCTCCTGTTTTTCATTTTTTCTCAGGTGTTACGATCGAGTCCATCCAGTATTTTACGTGCCCAATCTCCCTAATGACTGTTGCATTTTGAGTGAAAGCGGAGATCAACGGACGAGGTTGTCCTTTCGCTAATGACAAAAACAACAACAAAAAACAAACACACAAATAACAAATAAGAAAACCCGATCGGCCAGGGCCTATAAAATGCTTCGAGTTGAATGTCACCGTCCAAAATACAATCCTTATACCATTACGTTCTAGGATATAACAACCGAAACTGGCCTTGTTTACCTGACGTTGATTGTAAAGTCTACAAACACATTGTAGTCTCTACAATCTTTGTTAGTGTCAAAATGGTATGAATGTGATGAGGTTGATTATAATGATGACGAATGTAAAACAAATAGTTTATGCTGAATCTTTTTATTTCTATTTCCATATTACACCTACTCTTACTTACTTACTGCATATTTGATTATTGTTAATTCGCGTTCCCATGAAGGACTGTGAGAGATAGCGAGAAAGAGAGGAAAAAAAGACACACACAACATCACTTTTCCCACTTACAGAGATCATGTCGTTGCTTCAGTTGAAAGAAGGAGAAGAAGAAGAAGAGTGCTGACGTATAGAAGCCAAATGTTGAGCGGGCGTTTAATTTCTTCAACGTCTGCTCGACACAAAATTCGGCTACGGAATCTAACGAGATGTATCGCACTGTCAAGAGTTGAAATTCTGCATCGCAACGCACAGACATTCGTGGCGGATTGTAGTTTAAAGGGCGCCCACGCACGTCTCTCACATGATTATCGGAACCTCTTTTTTTATTTATCGCGAGACAACAAACTTTATGTATAGAAAGGTCACGTTCCTGCATCTGTCGGAAAAACCCCACACTCGGCAGAATAATAGCAGGCGCGTCTACACAGCGTTTACTTCGAGTACTTTTTATATTCGCACTGGTCCCATGCTGTATTTATGCATGATATGAGTACAACGCGCGAAAACTGATTTCTGTTGTTTAAACTTCCGGATTTAGTAGGTATGTAGTCAAATCATTTTGTTTTCTAACCAAAGCTTGCGCAATACACAAGAAGTTGGAGCGCCTTTTGTTTTTCTGTGATATCACTATGGAAATGTCGTACACTGCATAAGAAAAAATCAGTCAGAAAGTGAAGAGCACACATCCATTGTTTAAAGGAACCATCGACAACAAGAAAGGCAGAGCAACAACAACAACAAAAAGCTGAGCCACATTATCAACTCCTCGTGTAATAACTCCTGACGTGAGCTACATGCTTCGGCGAGAGGTTTTCTTATTTTTAATTTCCGGTAAGACGCGGAGTGTAAAGTAACATGACTGTTAGCTTAAGTGAAGTCTCTCTCATTTGCTCCAAAAGGGTGGAAAAAATCCCCGGAGAGGAAGTCTGACTTGGATTGGTTTCAATATTGCTTCTACGTGTACCACGTGCTTTATTGTCTTGGAAAGCGCCACCAGCGTTTACAGAGACTCATACAAAAAAAAAAAAAAAAAAAACCGCTTGGGTTATGATCACATGGTCCAGTCCTCCTTGTTCCCAAGAGCTACATGTATTGACTTTTAAAAGAAGCTTTTCCAAGATCTGAATATGCAGTCTTTTTACAAGGTTAAGTCGAATGTAGGTCTATGTAGCATGATAAAGAGAAACACTCAATCAAAAGTTTGGCCCTTTTCAAACTATTTTGGTGGATTCCATCCTCTCTATAAAGATGGGGACATTAAAACGATTCATGATGTCACGGTAGTAGATAGATACTAACAAAAGTATAAAAGATTATAAGAAGAAAATTATCCTTTTTTTTGTTCGCGTCGTAGATCTGAAATTCGCTATTATTTGTTGATCAACGGTGAAATTGCATTAGATAATCGGAAATAGAAAATGTGTCTCTGATTAGAGCGTTGTTATTGTGAGTATCACTTAAAGATGCTCACAGTGAGAATCGAAGGGCATGGTTACGATGGCAGATTTCATCACCCCCTCCCCCCCCCCCCCACCCCCGTTTTCATTTCCTCCTTTTGGGAGATCAGGACGAGGATCTGAAGGAGCTGCTGACAAATAATTTGAGAGTGATAGGGAGAGAGAAATCTTGGATAACTCTACACCCAAGAGTGGCTTCGGTGTATTAATCTATCAATGTAAAATAATAGCTGGCTGCATAAGGGGATGGGGGGGGGGGGGGGGTAGAGATGACATTTTGTACAGGGAGGTGGAAGAGAGCCTCTCTCGTTGTTTTGAGGCTCGTCGTATCCATTGATTCAGAACGTCACGTGACACTATCTGCCAAACGTAGTCTGGCTTCCAGACCCTCTGCTCGTACTATTTCGCTATAGAGGATATTGACTCCATCAACGTCAAAAACTGGGGCAGGTTTAGGTGGATTTGTACTGAAAAAGGCGGTGACTTCTCCGCCGCGGAGGGCGCATTTTGTAAAATGAGTCCAGTTGGCAAAGGGTCTGGCAACTAGACTAACCAAACGAGGCCTGGTGATACCCGTTGTTACTTTCGAAGGGAAATGCAATTGTAGCCGAGGTGCGTCAGACAAAGTTTATGTAGCCATGACTCTATGATTGTTTTTCTTTCTTTTTTCATATCCTCTTCTTCCCCCTTGTCCTCCTCCTTCTTTTCCATCTTCCTCTTTTCTTCTCCCCCTTCCGCACATAACCATACAACACAGAGATTGGATATAATATAAAGCTAAATCAAACTCCTACACTGTAATGTCGCCAGTGTTCGACAATAATGGAGCACATTTTGAAGCCTGTATCAGTATAAGGTGTTCACTTTTAGGTTTCAAACATTCTGCATGTGTGTCTCCTATATACCATCTATGTTTTTAACTTATCGTGACATGTTCAGTGCATTTCAGATCATACTGCAAGAGGGAACCCACTCTCCCATACAACACCCACTCAGTTGCGTTTATGGAGCGCACGCTGGTTTTGCTCCCGTGTAACAAACAAACAAACAAACAAACTTACAAACAAACAAACAAACAAACAAACAAACAAGCAAGCAAGCAAACAAGCAAACAAACAAACAAACACACATAACAGGATTAAACAAGAACCCTTGTCTATCTTTAGTTTCGCTCTCCCGCTCATACTGAACGGGATATGCTCCCGGGTGTTCCGCTATCATACCAAGCCAGACACCCTGCGACATGAAGTGATCACAAGGACTCAGAACATTCTCTCCTAGCGCCGACTCCGGCGCTCGAAGTCGGGCGGCTGCAACATATAGGCGTACTGGTGTTAAGAACATATACCACAGCTCATGCTCTGAATACCCTGAGGCGCGAATCTCGACGCGGGATTCGAAGGGGCGCGACCGTCAAGCTTTGCAGAACGGGCCCCCTTAACCCGTTGAGGACGGGCTAATTTCCCTACAACACGCATTTCCCATAGACACCTGCCCGAGTATACTTGGGACTCATCTTCAATGGATTAAAATTCCCGGCGTTCGTATATATGCGGCGCCTGGATCAAAGCGTACGCGCGTGCGTCCCCTTTTTCCGCTAATCTAATTGCTAATGTAACGGGCTCATGTGGTGAGAGCATTTACCATGACGCAAGTCGCTCGTATATGTCTCATTAGAAAGTCAACCTCTTTGAATTCTACCTTCCCACTCACAGACTGGCCTATCCTGTCCTGGCCCCATTCACACATCTGTCGCGTATGGATCAGACATATTATGGACACGCACAAAGCTTGGCCAAATAAGAACATGGCGCCAAGTCGCGACACTAAAAAGACAGTGACACATAAGTGACTTTGCAGACATATTGGATTGCCCAAAGATCTCTCGCTCTCCGTCTTTCTTTTTAATTCAGAGTATCAATCGCTTCACACAAGTTCACCCGTAGACTAAAATCTACGAGAAACGACAAAACTAAATGATCGACAGACCAAACACTCTAGTTCGTAGCAAATTCATGAGAAACCTAATTGGCTCCTACCAAATTATGCGTACTAGTGTTACCACATCTTTCGGATAAACATCTTGATCGCAAAGTTTTGAAATGGTTATATTCAAAAGGAACCCTTATTTGGAGCATAGGAAGACAGGTGGCTTTCTATACGTACCCCTTTTGTTTCACGAAAACAGTATTTACATGTATTTTTTTTTTTGCTTTGTTGTTTTGAGAGAGAGAATTACTCAGCGCACCATTACTGTTAAACGTGAAATGCGAAATTTACTTAAGTGCAACTGGATGTGAACAAAAGTATCTGAAAGGCATAGAAAAAAAACCCAAAAACCAAAACAAAACAACACTTCTGACTTAACGATGTCAAGCAAGATGATTAAGGGCTGTGTGTGTATGTGTGTGTGTGTGTGTGTGGGGGGGGGGGGGTGACATCCAAGATGCAAGAGAGTTTCTGTACAGTAAGTAGAGTTTGCTCATTGTTGAGAGCTCAAGGTTCTCAGGACAACGATTAATATGAACTCTTGGTAGTTTATTATCAGAGTGACCATGGTTACCTATAGGATTTGATTTCTTTTTGGTCCTCTCCGTTGGCTTCTAGTCTGCTTATTATAGCAACCAATACACATCTGTCCTACACAAAACAGACCCCCATTAAAGTTTGTCATATTCCTTTTCCAGATACTACGAAGAGAAAAGTCTCGTCGATAACGAGATAATTCCTTTGCTCTAAAGGCTCCATGCGAATGATCGCCTTTGCGCGTTTCCCCCGCGACGCCCGATCTGGACTCTTGATATCAAAATGTCAATGGGCACGGTGACTTCGGAAGAATTTCGCGGGAACCTTTCCGGTGGATTCCTGATCGGAGTTCCAGTCATGTTACACATGAATCACTGAATGCCGTCACGCACTCACACCAACACACACAAACACGAACCCGTCATTTTCTCGTAGTGGTCACGAGCTCGCGACAGTACCGAGCAGAGTAAAGATGCTTACCCCACAATATCCAGGGTACCAGGTTGGGTTCTGCCAACTCTGGTCACCGAGAGTTGTCTATGAAGTTAAAAAGTACGATTCTCCTCGATTGCTTTCTCCACTTGCTTGTTTGTTTGCTTGTTTGTATTGTTCTACATTCTACATCTTACATGAAAATTAGCCATTTCAGGAATCGAACGTGCAGATTGTCGAATAAAATAGATAATAGTTATAGTGAATACAATGTGAAATATGAGGAATCTATATACGTAGAAGCATGACTTGTAGGAGGTAGGTTCCTAGAAACTAGAATTTCCTACAAATGAATTCTTACACAAAATTTAGAGCTGCAAAGAATGAAAAAACAAAGAAGTGGGAAAATGCACAAGTCGAAGAATTTTACAACACGAATGTCTGTTCAATTTAACTACATATAAGAGCGGCGCGATCACCCGAGCGAGAACATTTTGATGCCGCGGCGGAAGATTCGGACACCCAGCGACGATGGACACGGTCACGACGGTGGAGAGACAGCCATTGTTTGGGTTTACAATCAAAGGTCCGCTTTCCCAGATCACAATGTTCACAATCAAAAGAACGCATGCCATCTTCATCTGATATTACGAGCCCGACTGTTCTCTGTTAGTCACTCAGGTATATCAATCTATACGGTAAAAGTTTTTGCTGAAGTTTGTATATTCAGAAAAGAGGAGCGCCTGTTAATTATCCTGTTGTCCTCGTCTTTTGAGATAACGGCTGATGTATATCTTATGAAAGTCGTTTCACAGCACACCGCTACAGCAAGACTTTACTCAAAATATGCCGGTCAAATAACAAGAAGTTCCATATCAGAGCTATACATACGATGAGACAATGCAGAACAGAATCTGCCTCGAGCGTAAATGATATGTACCTATCCAGCTCATTGCACCTGTCATTCTAAATATTGTGGTCTCTGTCATCCAAAGTGTTCACATACTTTAATACTTACGGTTATATGTCTCAAAGCGCAAAAAGGTTATACCAAGTTCATTCTATATAACCATCTCCGTGAGATATCGTAGTTGCGATAACATGCCAGGTAAAAAAGGAAAAAATAAAAAAAAAATCAATGAACCCTAGCATTGTATATAGTAGGACTTTCTCACTCTCTCGCCCGGAGGAGTCCAAGTGTATGTATTACTATGCTTTCGTCATCCCCAATGACCTTTCCTGGATTATCATGGGATTTAGGAAACTAAAGCTTTATGACCTTCTTGCACTTGCATCAATAATGTACACGGAATATTTATTAGAGAGAGAGAGAGGGGGGGGGGGGGAAGGGGAGGGTAGAGTGTGTGTATGTGCTTATTTGAGATTAAGAGAGAGTGAAATAGAGGGAGAATATTGTGTATGATAAAAAGACAGAGAAAAAGTGTCTGTGCGTTGTGTGTGTGGTTGAATGATAAATAGATTGAAAGGGAAGGAGACTGTGTATGTGTGTGTTTGTGTGTGTATGAGAGAGACATACAGACAAACAGGCAGAGAAAGGAGAGAGAGAGAGAGAGAGAGAGAGAGAGACGGGGGTGGGGTGGGGGGGGGGGGGGGGGGACAGGGAGACCGGGGGACCAAACACGGGTCCTTGAGGGATGTTTGGACAGGGTTGCGTTGCATGTAATTTCTCCTCAGCCGGAGGTAAGTGAACTCGCTAGAGCTGACTCGAAGGTGCGCCGCGTGTATGCATCCTCGTCAAGTGTTAATATTCGGCACCCTCTGCTCCTTGCTCGGAGAGGCAATAAGCAGAGGGAGAGAGTCACGATGATTCCGGGAAGAAGAGAGGGAGAGAGAATAGACAGAGAGATAGAGACAGGCTATTAAAAAGAAAGATAGGAAGCAAATAAGACGCGGACAGACAGACATACAGATGTATGGAGAAGCGGACCAAAAAGAAAAAGAAAATGTATGTGCAAAGGTGGAATGACTGTACAAATGTAGACGGTCATTATATATCATATTTTATGTACATGTATATATATATATATATATATGTTTGTATGTGTGTGTAAACATATATATACACAATTCCTATAATCCACTTGACCTTGTATAGTTGGTCATTCCTATGGCCATCAACCAACAAAAGTGATTGGCAGAGGAAGTGGTGATAAAAGTAACTGCTTTTTAATCGACACCATCAAAGTTTGGCGGTTTACCGTAGATTACTAGTAACGTTTAGACGTGTGTGTGTGCATGGCTTAGAATGTAGATGCGTGTTTTCAGTAAACTCATCAGGGGTTTACCATTGTGATCTCCTATAAAATGTATATATTATATAGCCCGAGTGTGATGCCGTTTCTCACTCTAAGAAAAATAGGTTCAACTTTGCACCTTTACTAGTGTCACACGGGGAGCACCTTTATAGGTGCAACTTCGCACCTTTCTGGTCTGAAGGGTGCAAAAGTGCACCCGTAAAGGTGCTGACAATGTCACACTGGGAGCACCTTTAAAGGTGTGCAATTTTGCACCTTTCAAACCAATGTCACAATGGAGCGTTGCACCTTTCTGGTCTGAAAGGTGCAAAGTTGCACCCATAAAGGTGCTACTAGTGTGACACTGGTTAAGGTACCAAAGTTAAACCTATCTTTCGAAGAATGTATAAACGTGCACGGATCGATAAAGCTTTCCGTGACTTTGAACTTATAGCCTAAACGCTTCACTACGAAATTGAAACAAAAAGCAAAATAAAAAATGAACTAACTTTTAATGCTTCAACGGCTAGAGTTGACAAGAGTTGAGAAGACTTTGATATTCCCAGGAAAGAGTATCTTTTTTAAGTCCATAGGAATAATATAAGAAGCAGCAGAGAGAGTTCCAATGCGGTAAGATGGCCAAA
This sequence comes from Diadema antillarum, assembly GCF_040938485.1. NCBI lineage: Eukaryota > Metazoa > Echinodermata > Echinoidea > Diadematoida > Diadematidae > Diadema > Diadema antillarum. The sequence continues at coordinate 84,468 of NW_027271945.1, read as the reverse complement.
AAAAAAAACAAACAAACAAACAAACAAAAAGCAACAATCTATCCGTGTTGTGTCCATAACGCGTTATGGCAAGTACTCCATTTTCCATGATGCCCTTAATGCCATTTTAAGAAGACTTCCCAATTAATGAGGGTATAACCAGGTCAAAATGCATCTCCAAAGCAACTTCAAAGTAGATGTGCTTTCTACAGTCTGAACAATGGAAACATGGGTTCTTGCTAGAAATAACAAGCAGTGCCTTTAGAAAGGCGAAGTAAATGCAGCAGGGCAGTTGCATTTCGCAGAAATTGACCGGAAAATCGATTTCAGCGTTTGTGGCTACAGGCACAACGATTTGGGTATCATTTCAATTTGACACACACCTCCAATTTGATATGAGAGGTTACAGCCGCCTCGTGCAGCTCTTTAAGGAAGGTTGAACGCTCCTAGCGTACACCTGCGAGCAAACGTAGGTGTCGCTATTACTTATCTTCTTGGGCAGACGCTGTAGTGAAGTAGGTTAAGTGGAAATCAATCTAGCAATTGAACGAAGCAGGTCAAGGTAGATACTCTTTGTCATTTTTTTTAACCTCGGGAAGTTGCTTGAAACTTGAAACGCTTCCCTAAAACTGCGGTTAAAGACAAATGCTCCTGATTTATTCTAGGAATTTCCAAATATAGAGTCACATTGCTTTGATGCTGCATATGTATGACAAATTTAATAATTTTCATCGAATCGCAATTAAGTACAACCAGATTCTGAGAAAGTGCCAGACAATCAACTGAGAAACCATGTACAGTCGGTATTCAGCTGCTAATTCACTTCACTAATTACAACAATTCCTGAGAATAGTGTGCACACATCGAACTCTAGTTTCATGCATATGCAGCACTAATGAAAAAGATTCAACATCCTTCTAACTTGAGATGGCTAGATGAACACAGTGTATTGTTATTTATTAAAGGTACATGATTCCTTAGATAGGTAATATTTACGGCCAGCTCTCTACGAAGCTATTATAGTGCAACTTTTAGCATACAGAGGTAAAGAGTCTTATGTCACCCGTATGATTCCCCCCTTAAGTCAGTATTTGAAGAAAAAAAAAACTAAGGCTAAACGAACAAATATAAACCCATATTTGTGACACATTGAAATTCTCTCACCCCCCCCCAAAAAAAAAAAAGCAAAGAAAACTCTTCACAAAATCTACAAAACATTTTACATGTACCAGCACAAAATAATTAATAAAAAAGTACCGTCACGAAAACAAATTTCGTGTGTAAAAACATGATCCTCATAACCCAACCCTTCACACACAAAACACTGGGGCAAGACTGACAAACCACGCTCGAAGTTCACATCTTCGAGAGTGACAAGCTAAGTCACTTATATAATGTCCATCAAAACTGCGTGTGGTGTAGTCCGTCAAAACACATACCGTCAGCAAGCAAGACAATCACAGCAAGACAAAACAAAACCAACGTGAAACCAAGATACATATCTAATGAAGATGCCAACACACTTTCTTGAAGCGGTGTGACGACCGCGTGTGTGTTTCTCTTGTATTACCCTAAAGCGGATTTTTCATTGGCCCCTTTTCCCCCCATACCCCCTCACGGGTGCAACGATAGCCTTGCTTGAATGCAGCCAACCGACTCGAGTGTCAGCACTCGACCGTCTGCACGGAGCGTGGCGCGCACCCCGGAAGGTAGCAGACTTAAAAGTGGTGAGAGGTGTGTACACAAACAGACAATATGCTGCGATTCGACTATTTCATCTCTCTCTCTCTCTCTCTCTCTCTTCTCTCTCTTTTTTTTCAGTCTGTCCCTCCCTCCCTCTCTCTCATTTCACTCCTTTCTTTTTCCCATATATTATATATTATGTATTATATATTATATTATGTATTATATATTATTTATTATATATTTTTTATCATATATTATATATTATATATTATATATTATATATTATATATTATGTATTATATA